>NC_040280.1:25075154-25385511 GCF_004118075.2 Vigna unguiculata
AAATTTATAATCCACAATTTAATAACTAGAATATACTAATACCATCATCACCATTGATAAGACAATTTATTATCTTCTATATTAAAAATATATTTCGATCAATTTTTTTATTACTTTAAAAAAATCAAAGCTGATTCAGAAAGTTACCCAAAGAAATCCAATATACAGCTATAAATTTTCAAACCAAATAATTTTATAATTCTCAATATCTACTTTTTTTTTACTTAAAAATTAGTTATAAACAACCGGTGGAATTACAATATGAGTTTTAAATTTCATGTTAAGTAAAAGTTAAATAATATATAAAAGAATTAAAAGGTCATTACCTTAAAATTTTACACCGAAAATAATGTTTTAATTTTTGGTGTGATAATTCGTAACTCCTTTGTACTAAATCTCTAAAAAATAGTTCCTAGATCCAAATGTTAAAAAACCTTAATTTTTTTAACACTAATAACCTTAACACGCATACCTTATTTAAACGGAGAAAAGAGAAAGGAAAAAAAGATGATTACCTAAGACAAAATTCCGTACCTATAATATGATAAATGTAACACCATGTCAATGATCCAGCTCTAAAACAACTATTCGTTGACATGTCAAAATAGAATCATTACAGTCATATGAAAATATATGAAAATAATCTACACGGGAAACCCTTTAATAATAATAACTCAATTTTAAAAATTAAAATATTTAATCATAAAAAAACAAAATCATTAATCTAAATAAAGAAACTCAATACATTAATTTTGTCAATAAAATGTATTCAGTAACCTTAAATAAAATGTTGCTTAGATAAATTTTTTATGAAATTAATTAATTTTTATCTTTCCATTAACTTTTCCTTAAATAGATTAGAAAAGTTAACAAGTCTGTGTCGTTAAAAAACATGGTAACACTACAATGCAGTAGAAAGAGAGAACACGTAAAGTTCGGCGCAGTAGAAAATTGATCCTTCCGCGTAGAAAGCGTTTGGATTAAAAGCAAATTTCGATTTCGTATATAATCAGACACTTCGTAGTTCCCGAAAGAACCTCTCCGCAGTAATAAAAGATCACGATCACGCTAATTTACTTGCAAATTCTTTTGTCGTCTCAGATACCGAGATCATTGGCACATTGTTGGAACATCATATGACTTCATACCACATCCTTCTTCTCTTTCTCTCCCTTTCCTTTTCCCCGCCGTAAAAGCTGTCGTCAATTCGGTAAAAGCACCAAACACCCTTTTCTCGTTCCCTCACCAAACTTCCAAAACCGACTCTGAAATTTTGAGTTCAAGTACGTTTAAGGTTGCCGGCCGGCATTGATTTATTATTTAATTTAAATGTGGACGACGATGTGATCTGTTATGTTATGTCTCTCTGTGTTGGAATTATTAACTGGATTTGGTTCTGTGACGTTTGTTGTTTATAGGTTAAAATCCTTATCTGTGTTGGACTCGGTCCTGTTTGTTTTGCTCCCTCTGTTGAGAGAGGTTGACACTTGACGGCGTCAGACACGCGCTTGGTTATTTGTCTTTGAGTTGGTAAGACATTTTAAAGAAACTTTCTTTCGCATTGCAATTCTTTATAATTCTCGTGTTCCCTCTCGCCACTTGACATACGCAGAGTTTCTCACCGGGGTTTGAGCTGTTCTTTATTTATTATTTTTCGTGTTTGAATTTGTTGGTATTTTTGAACAATTCTAAAGTTTCATCTTTTATATAAAATGAAGTAGTGTGTGGGGGTGTTGAATTACAGGTGCTGCAGTGTTGTTGTTTTTGTTCATTGCCATGGCTTCTAAATTCAAGCATGGATCCTCTATGGTTCGGAAAATCACGCAGCTGAGCAATGATTTGGACCAGGAGGGTGAGAATGGGAGTGTTGGCCTTGCAACCTACACGGTTCACATTCCTCCGACGCCTGATAACCAGCCTATGGAGATTTCTCTGGAGAGGTCGAGTTCTCGGAGAGCGGAGGATCAATACGCTTCGAGTTCTATGTTCACCGGTGGTTTTAACCAGCTGACTCGTGCCCATTTGAAGGACAAGGTAATTGAGTCGGAATCGAGCCACCCCCAGATGGCTGGTGCAAAAGGGTCCTCTTGTGCAGTGCCTGGGTGCGATGGAAAGGTCATGACTGATGAAAGAGGGTTGGATGTAGTTCCTTGTGAGTGTGGTTACAAGATTTGTAGGGATTGTTACAGAGATGCTTTGAGAGCTGGTGAGGGGATTTGCCCTGGTTGCAAGGAGCCTTACAATGAGCCTGAGGTGAATTTGCCTCCTGGTAGTGGGGTTAATAAGATGGAGAGGAGGTTGTCGGTTATGAAATCAGGGGCGTTGACGAGGAGCCAGACTAATGAGTTTGATCATGCTCAGTGGTTGTTTGAAAGCAAGGGGAGTTATGGATATGGGAATGCTATGTGGCCTAAAGAGTCTGAACCTGATGCCAGTCCTGCTTCTGAATGGATGGGGGGTGATCCTAATGTATTCAAGGAAAAGCAGTGGAAGCCCTTGACCCGCAAGTTGAGTATCTCTGCTGCAATTCTCAGTCCTTATCGGTATAACTCTCTTTTACTCTTAACTTCTTTTACCCTGCTTTTTTGCAATGCTAGTGGAGATGCATTTGTGAAGTTGGATTTTCTCATTGCTGGTTCAATGTAATGTTTGTTTTATGTTATGGATTATGGATTCAATTTGATTTAGTTTTCTCTGCAAATGATCCTCTTTTTGAGCAATTAGATATTTCATAAACATCTATTTTTTAAAGGAAGACAGAGAATGGGTGAAACAATCATGTGTTACAAAAAGAGTGCTTTGCTTCTGGTTCATAACTTTGACTGTTTTCTTGTTATAGTTACTATTAATATTATTTTGTCTTGCTTCTGGTATCGACTACTGTTTTGTATATGTTACATATATTAGTAATAGTATCTGAATCAACGTGTTAACTATAGCTAATCTAAACCTAACCTTTACTTGCTATTTTGAGTTTCAGGCTCATTATATTTGTTCGGCTAGTGATTCTAGTTTTCTTTCTAAAGTGGAGGGTGCAAAACCCCAATGATGATGCAATCTGGCTGTGGGGCATGTCAGTGGTTTGTGAAATCTGGTTTGCCTTCTCCTGGGTGCTTGACCAGTTTCCTAAGCTCTTCCCCGTAAATCGTGTTGCTGATCTTGATG
The DNA here is from genome assembly GCF_004118075.2 of Vigna unguiculata. Taxonomy (NCBI): domain Eukaryota; kingdom Viridiplantae; phylum Streptophyta; class Magnoliopsida; order Fabales; family Fabaceae; genus Vigna; species Vigna unguiculata. Next base: position 25,078,320 of record NC_040280.1, read on the forward strand.
TTTTGAAAGAGAAGTTTGAAACTCCTAATCCCTCCAATCCTACAGGGAAGTCTGATCTTCCGGGAGTAGACATGTTTGTGTCAACTGCCGATCCAGAAAAAGAGCCACCACTTGTTACTGCCAATACCATTCTTTCCATTCTAGCTGCTGATTATCCTGTTGAGAAGCTCTCATGCTATGTCTCTGATGATGGTGGCGCGCTCCTAACTTTTGAGGCCATGGCAGAGGCTGCGAGTTTTGCCAACTTGTGGGTTCCTTTCTGCCGGAAGCATGACATTGAACCCAGGAATCCAGAATCTTATTTTAATCTCAAGAGAGACCCTTACAAGAACAAAGTACGCTCTGACTTTGTGAGAGACCGCAGACGAGTGAAGCGTGAGTACGATGAGTTTAAGGTTCGGATTAATGGCCTTCCTGATTCAATCAGGCGACGCGCTGATGCTTATAACGCTAGTCAAGAATTGAAAGCCATGAGGAAACGGAGAGAGAATGAAAATGAAGAACCAATAGAGAATTTGAAAATTCCTAAAGCTACATGGATGGCTGATGGTACTCACTGGCCTGGGACTTGGACAAATGCTGTACCAGAGCACTCCAGGGGTGATCATGCCAGTATCATACAGGTAATTATCAATCTTTGTTAGCTGTAATACCAAGCTTCAGGTCCTCAGTGGTTAAAACTTAAAACTCTCATTATGCATTAGCCTAACGCATTCCTTGTTCATATTTTGTTGTAAAACATTGATTGTAATGATCATATGCTCTCTCTCGAATGCAGGTAATGTTAAAACCCCCAAGTGATGAACCACTTACTGGCACGGCATCAGATTCAACTGGCTTGGATTTAACTGAAGTTGATATTCGTCTTCCTATGCTTGTCTATGTTTCTCGTGAAAAACGACCCGGTTACGATCACAACAAAAAGGCTGGAGCCATGAATGCTTTAGTTCGAGCCTCAGCCGTAATGTCAAATGGCCCTTTCATTCTCAATCTTGACTGTGACCATTACATATATAACTCTCAGGCCTTGAGAGAAGGAATGTGCTTCATGATGGACCGTGGTGGAGACAGGCTCTGCTATGTCCAATTTCCTCAAAGGTTTGAAGGGATAGACCCCAATGATCGCTATGCCAATCACAACACTGTCTTCTTTGATGTCAACATGCGTGCTCTTGATGGAATTCAGGGTCCTGTATATGTTGGCACAGGGTGCCTATTCCGAAGAACTGCTCTCTATGGCTTTGATCCACCCCGGATCAAGGAAGAGACCGGTTGGTTTGGTAAAAAGAATAAGAAATCCTCAACAGTGGCATCTGTCTCCGAAGCTGGTGCTGCTGAAGAACAGTCATTGTCATTGAGGAATAATGAAATCGAGGATGAAGAAATGTTCACTGCTCTTGTTCCGAAGAAATTTGGAAACTCCAGTCTTCTTGTTGATTCAATCAGGGTGGCTGAGTTCCAAGGGCTCCCCCTTGCTGATCATTCAGCCATCAAATATGGGCGTCCACAAGGTGCTCTAACACTCCCTCGGGACCCTCTTGATGCTGCTACTGTTGCTGAGGCCATCAATGTGATCTCATGCTGGTACGAGGACAAGACTGAATGGGGCATTAGAATTGGATGGATTTACGGGTCAGTTACCGAAGATGTTGTGACAGGTTATAGAATGCACAACAGGGGATGGAGGTCTATATATTGTGTAACCAAAAGGGATGCATTCCGCGGCACTGCTCCAATCAATCTCACAGACAGGCTTCACCAGGTTCTTCGTTGGGCAACAGGCTCAGTTGAGATCTTCTTTTCACGCAACAATGCTCTTTTGGCCAGCTCTAGATTGAAGTTTCTGCAACGGATTGCTTACCTCAATGTTGGAATCTACCCTTTCACTTCCATCTTCCTTATCGTGTATTGCTTCCTTCCTGCTCTTTCACTCTTCACTGACCAGTTCATTGTTCAAAGCCTTCAAGTGAACTTCCTAGTTTACCTCTTGGGGATAACCTTGACCCTTGTCATCCTTGCTGTGTTGGAGATCAAGTGGTCTGGCATTGCGCTTGAAGAGTGGTGGAGGAATGAACAGTTCTGGTTGATTGGAGGCACCAGTGCTCATCTTGCTGCAGTGCTTCAGGGTCTGCTGAAGGTGATGGCTGGCATTGAGATTTCATTCACCTTGACATCAAAATCTGCTGGTGATGATGAAAATGACGAATACGCCGATCTCTATGTTCTCAAGTGGACATCTCTTATGATACCGCCCATCACAATCATGATGGTTAATCTGATAGCCATTGCTGTTGCAGTTAGCAGAACAATATACAGTGAGGATCGTCAATGGAGCAGTTTGCTTGGAGGTGTGTTTTTCAGCTTTTGGGTTTTGGCTCATTTGTATCCCTTTGCTAAAGGGCTAATGGGTAGAAGGGGTAGGACACCCACCATTGTGTTTGTATGGTCTGGTCTAATATCTATCACTATCTCACTCCTTTGGGTTGCTATTGATCCTCCCTCTGGTAGCACTCAAATTGGAGGTTCATTCCAATTCCCTTGACTTCTTGTGCACACTTTTCATGTAGCACTTGTAAGTAATTCAAACTGCCCTTGCTGTTCATCAGATTTTGTAGTTACCATTCATTATTATTGCTTCTCTTTTGTTCATCATACAAGAAGGAATGAATCATACATTTTTTTTTCACTGCTTCTCTTTTGGTTGTGTATCGAACTGTGACAAGACTTTATGATGTTCAACGTGAAAAAAGTGATATATATTGTTCAAACTTAATTAATAATAGTTAAAAAGTGATATATATTGTTCAAACTTAATTAATAATAGTTAAAAAGTGATATATATTTTCCATTCAGCGTGTTGCTTCAAATACAACTAAAAGCTGTTACTTTCACCTGTTAGTTTTTTTTTTGGATTTTTCTCCAGTATAGTCTTCGCTTCCCTTCTTTAGTGGCACTCGTAGAAATTGAATATCTAATGCGCCATTGACTGAGAATGGTTTTGAAATTGGGGCAAGCTTTTCTGTCTACAGCGTGTACATATACTGGTTTCAAGCATCACAGTTGTACACTTGATGAGGTGAATCAACTTATGAGATTTTTCAACTTAGCAAAAGTCTTCACTTTAAATTTTATATACACATCTGCATTATATGAAATGTTTTATTCTTCATAATATAATTGTCTAGATTAAAGATGACCATTTCATAAAAAAAAGTTAGATAATTTGTTAATGTTTACCATATATCGTTGGTTTGAATTATGTTAGACTCAACCTTTTTAGAATTTAAATTTTTTGAATGAAAAAAACGTTACAGAGTGATGTTACTATAGTTAGTGAAATTAATTATTGTTATATATACTTTATTTCTTATCAATAAAATGGTTATCCAAAAATATATATAAATATTCAAAATAAATTTAGTATAAATTATAATATGTAAATCTAGTACAATCAAATTTGGGCGCCTTCTCCCTGCACCTCCAACGATTCTTCAGTACCCCCAAAAATTACTCTAATACCCTTATTTACAACCGGCTGAGAGAGTGGGTGAAAGTGGTTACGACGCAGTAAATTTCATTTACTGCGTCACCAACATCCTGCACCCCCAAAATGTTACTTCTTCAAATCCGTTTCGTTTCTTCTCCATCCCGTGTTCACTTTCATTTAAATTTTTGCTCTGTCAGTGGTTCGTGGTGCCTCAGAGTTTTAATTTCTCTGTCCTTCATTCGTCTGTCCTTCATTCGTTCATTCTCTCTGCTGTTTCCTTCATTCGTTCAATCTCTCTGCTGTTTCCTTCATTCGTTCATTCTCTCTCTGTTGTGGTCCCTCTTCCGGTTTGTATCACTTGCATTTATTTTTTTTAAAGAATGTTGTTTATTGTCTCACTGTCTTTACTTTCCGCTCTTCATATTGTGATCGTAGGTTGTGTCGTTGTTTGAAGGAAGGTTGTTGTAAGTAACTCTGTTATCTTTCTCGTGGTAGTTTCCATCCAGGTTAGCCCCAGCTTAAACTTTTTCTTTTTCTGTTTGCTTTTGATCTGAAACGTATATAAGAAAATATTTTATGAAACGGAGACTGGAATGCGTTTCAAACTTTGACAAAACGGAATACAAAAGCCGTTTAAATAAAAAAATCAAAATGCATGCGAAACGGAATACAGAATCCGTTTCATACAGTTTGGAAACGGATTCTGTATTCCGTTTCATAAAAAAATTTGCAAATTTTTTTATGAAACGGAATACAGAATCCGTTTCATAGGTGGCGCTTTTGTTAGCAAATATCGTGCACCCTACAAGGTGCAAAAGATATGCACGTGCAGCAAACTCCCATAGCTCGTTTTCACAACAGCTGTGATACAAGTCTCTCAACCTGCTCAGTCGGACCTGTGCACCCCGACTTTGATTCAGCTCCACACATGCCATGGCCCGGTCAACACCAAGAAGTGTCGTCAAAATCTGAACAGAATCTTCATATTCCAGATTTTCAGTGGAGCAAAAGTTTCCACTGATGGAAAGATGGAGAAGTGACCATATGTCATCCAAAGTGATGGTCATCTCCCCAATGGGTAAATGAAAAGTATTAGTCTCGGGATGCCATCTCTCCACGAAACCCAATACTAACCCAAGATCGATATATTCATATAAAATATCGCACAAAGGCGATAATCCAGAAGCTAACACAAAAGGTGCAACAGCAGGGTGAGGACGTCCTAATTTCTTAACTTTTTTAATATAGGAGACTACTTTCACAACTCGATCCTACCAGAAGAAACAAACAACAATAAAAATACTTAACAACAATAAAATTAAACCTATATAAAAACTTCTTACTGACCTGACCATCCCATATCATGCGTGCAACATGATCCTGGTACTGCGTCAATAAAGATGTATCATACGGCCCACCAGGAAATCCTCCACCATCGTTATCAATGACCTGCTCGTCCTCCCGATGAACGTCAGGAACCTCATTCTCAACAATGTCATCCTCAACGACATTAGCCTCATGCTGACCCCTTCTACGAGCCGATGCTGTCGGTCTCTTTCGTGCAGCACCGTGTCTGGAACTCTCGGGTGCATCATTTGAACCACGTCTAGATATATTTCCTCGTGTCTTGACCATATCTATAATTAAATAAAAGACAAATTAATACATAATAAACAATAAATAAAAAGGGGAAACGGATCCCACATTTCGTTGTGAAAAAAAATTGGAAAAAAGAAAAAAAAAATACAGAAACGGATTACACAATCCGTTTCAAAAAAAAAAATTAAAATAAAGAAACGGATTACACAATCCGTTTCAAAAAAAAAATTAAAAATAAAGAAACGGATTACACAATCCGTTTCAAAAAAAAAAAAAAAAAATCAGAAACGGATTACACAATCCGTTTCAAAAAAAAAAAATTACAGAAACGGATTACACAATCCGTTTCAAAAAAAAAATTAAAATAAAGAAACGGATTACACAATCCGTTTCAAAAAAAAAAATTAAAAATAAAGAAACGGATTACACAATCCGTTTCAAAAAAAAAATTACAGAAACAGATTACACATTCCGTTTCCTAAAAAAAAAAAATTATACGGGAAACGGATTCCACAATCCGTTTCCTTAAAAAAAATAAAAACACCACAACCCTTCCTCTCAAACGCACACCACTCATCAACACAACCCACCTTCCAAGTTTAACAAAAACCTACATATAAAAACCTACATATAAAATCAATTAAAATAAAAATATACACATGCATTAAAATAAAAATATACGATGTCCAATATTAAAAAAGCAGTATTACTTACCTGCAAAAATTTAGAAGCCGCGGGAAAGGATGAAAGATGGTTGCCGACGGTGGGGAGAAGAATTGTGTGTGGAGGAGAAAAGGAGAAAAGGATGGCGTGGGGAGAATGGTTTGTGGGAGAAGAGGGAGAATGAGTGCGCTGCAGTGGGGGAGAAGGGGAGAAGAATGAGTGCGCTGCAGTGGGGGAGAAGGGGAGAAGAATGAGTGTGCTGCAGTGGGGGAGAAGGGGAGAAGAATGCTTTGTGGGAGGCTAGGTCAAAGATTCCAAAAAGGTGGTGCAGTGCGTGCAGAGAGAGGGAATCTGCTTTTTATTGGGGTGCGGTGGAGGGGTTTTGGGGGTGCAGTGTACTGAGGGCTGTGAGGGGTGCAGGTGTATTTGGGGGTGCAATGTGGTGAAATTGAGAAAAGACACAATAAATTTTTTTTTAACCAATGGCAACGTTGGAAATAAAATAGGTTTTGGGAGTACAGGAGATTTCTTTGGAGGTGCAGGGAGAAGCCCCCTCAAATTTGTAAAACTAATTTAAGTTTATATTCCACTTTCTAGTGTACATATGCTAAGATTAGACTTTTTCTTCTTGCACCTCTATAATTACTTGGTGCACCCCTGGTTTAAAAAATTTTATTTCTGGATTAGATGTTCTGAAAATCGTTTGGAATAAATTTTGTGAAATTTCTGGAAGATGATTTCCATAACGGGATTTTTGAAATTGGATTTTTTGAATGGATTTTCTAAGCACATGAAATACATTCTTGAACAAGATTTTTGGAACTAGTTTTTCAGAATATGTTTTTTTCTGCAGTGTGTTCTTTTTCTTCTTCCTTTACAATCTCTCTTCCCTTCTTCCTTTATAGCGAGAACGATAATGATGGTGTGATGCAACGAGGAAAGGGTTTTTAGTTTTATTTGTTGGGATAATTATGTTTTTGATTTTTAGAATTAGTCCATTTCAAAATTTTGGACTAATTTAGTCATTCATCTATCAAAATACGTGAATTTAGTTCTTTTAATCAAATTTTAGTAGATTTATTTGATATTTTGTATACATCTCATGATTGTATTTGTGTTGTTTATACTATTTGACACACTTTTGCTTTAATGTTTCAAATATTATTATGAAACACGTTTGAAATGTCAAATAAACTTAATAAAATTTTATTAAAAGAACTAAATTTACGTATATCGAAAGATGAATGACTAAATTGATCTAAAATTTTGAAATGGATTAATTCCAAAATTTACTGAAAATTAAGGGACAAAAACATATTTAACTCTTTTTCTTTGTTAGTATAGAGTGCAGTTAGTGATGATGGAGGTACAAAAAGCAAAAACCTATAAGAGTTTGGCTAGTACGATATGTATTTGATCAATAAGAACATTTAACCTACCCCATTATTAGTATGACTTATTTTATAGATATTATTCATTGAAAAACTTAGGTGTAGGTTATCAAAAAAATTTCTGAGAAGAAAATAAAGGTGTTGAAGAGGTAAGTATTAGTGCTTGGTCAAGAAATAGGTGTTAAATTCTCCCATGGTTACGTGTGACAGCTTAACTGCAACTATTAGAATTCAACAACTGCTTTGCCTCTTTGAAATGGGTAACTAAGAACTTCTCCACAACATTCTATATAAAAACATTTCACATCTTACTTACGCAGCTAGGTAATAACTTTACATAAATCAAGATCAATTATATTTATATTTCAAATCTCAAATTCTTTTCATAAAGTTATGATTTCTAATATTCAACATTAGCTTTCAAAAGGTTTTTGAAATTGTTGTTGATTTTGTGTAAGATCACTGAAAATCTTTTATTAATAATCAATTTTAGTGATAAAAAATTGTTAGTCATCATAGTATTCAATTTATATACTAACTGATAAAATAAAAAATTATTGATTACTAAAATATTCACTATTATAAATAAAAAATTATAATTAATTTTAAATTGATTATTATAATAACTAATAATTTTTTATCATTAGAATTGCCTATCATCTAAAATTTTAGGTGTTTGATTCACTTTAATGGTTTTTGATTTTCGTATGATTTTGACCAAATTCTTTCCTTTGTAATATTAAATAAAGTAGGCAATTTTTATTATAAGTTTTAAAAGTTGTGTAGTGTGTTATATATTGTTATTATTTTCGTTTGCATGATTATAAAACAGTAAATTTGAAGCAAATACTAAGTCTATATCTTTCATATTATAATAATTTCTATATATTTATTTCAAAAATTCAATTACAAATAATATATAATATTTTTGGATACAAGTTACTTATTTTCGTCAATACGTTAAAAAATAAACTCATTCCACATGTCAAATTATTTTGCACGAATAGTCGATGATGATTCATTTTAATATTCTAATAAATGTATGCCAATTTTCTTAACACTTATTATTGTTATTACTTCAAATCATATTAATAATATTATTATTTTAATTCAAATATACTTAAATCAAAGTTAAATATTAAGATACGTTATAATAAATCTCGTGCATACTAGTCATACGTATACAAGTTATTTAACATACTACACTATTCTAAATATATACTATTTATATGTAATAGATACAATATCTATGTATGTATATATAGGGAAGAAAATGATATTTTGACATTTACATTTTTTTTCTCTCATTTGACAGTACTTTTTAATATTTTATTTTCTCTCTTTCTTTAAAAATATAAAAAATTATTTTTTTATGACCATATAGCATCAAATAATTTTTTTTTCAGAATAAATAAAGAGAAGAAGAAGCACGGTCTTTTAAATTTGTATAAAAGATTTAACTAAATTCATAAATATATTTCCTTCTTATCTTCTTTCACAATTTTCTGTCACAATATATCATCATAATCCCATCATATTAACATTCAGTGGCTCTGGTGGCTAATAAGAACCCCAAACATGATTATTTTAATAAAGTCCTAAGTCATTTCATTGATGTTGGACCAATGAAGAAGGTTATCAATACGAGTATTAATTAGTGTAAGCTAGCAACAGGTAGGTTCAATGTCATTTCAAAACCTAAAACTTTTGTGGCACTAACTTTCATAGTGGTCGCTCTTATTCTTTTTAATTTTCAATCACTTTGACGATTTGTAATTAGTTTTGTGCTTAAATACACAACCAACAACGTTTGGCCCCTAGAAAAGGAAAGACAATACAATTTGCCAACGTCCGTGATAATAACTTTAGGTTATGTTTGGCATTTGAAAGCATTTTAAAACTTTTGGGAAATTAATTTGAGTAGAAGAGAACAAAATATTTCGTATAACAATTTTTCTAAGTGTTCATACATAAATAAGTAAAAAAAAGTTAGTTAACGATTAATTAGTTATGAAGTTGCTAAAGTTTTCTTTCAATAGTTAATAGTTAATATATTACTCTTACAAGTTGAATAATAACTAGATTTGATCATTCTCGAAAATCATATTCTTATGAGAAGGAGATTTTTTTCCTTCTTGTATATATGATATTTTAAGAAAAAAATATCTTAAATATGTTTTTTTTTTTTCAACTAAACTAATAAAACATGTACTAAATCTTAAACACATGACTGAGTATTAACTTTGGAATATAAGAACGACTAAAATTATAAAGGTAATTGTTTAATTTTAAGAAACGATAATTTTTAAAATTCTCTGGAGACTGAAAAAATAACGCGTTCTGAAAATGAAGTAAAACAAATTAAACGTTTTTATCTCAGTGTGTATATAGTTTTCTGATAAGCATCTCATATTTTCATTTTTAAATATTATCATTTAAATTTAATTAATCACAAATCATAACATTGTAAAATTTAAAATTTTCACTATTTTGTAAATATGAAATACATAATTATATTGTTGAATATCTCAATTAAAGTTAACGATTAAATTCTCCTAGTTGCTTCCATATTTTAGCAGTATAATGTTACGGATATTTTGTTAAAATATTAATTTATTTTCTTAGGCTAAAATAAAATACTCTATCTCAATTTCTCTTGTATTTATTTTCTTTTCTTTTTTTTTATATGAAATGTAACTCGTTGAATTAATAAACCCAGTCCGGCACGGGTGTAAGAGGTTACAAAACTCCAAAACTATTTATTCGTATCTTTTGTAATTCCTGTAACTATCTTTTTGGCCGATAAAAAAACAAAAACAAAACTCCAAGGCTAAAAGTAAACATAAGAACTTAAAGACATGTAACTAATTTCTCTACTGTTTAATATTAATATTTCAGATATTTATTTATTCATTTTAAAAATTATATTTATTTTTAATTTAACTTCAGAGAAAAACCTCACAGTAAATTATAATATAGCACTTTTATGTATGTCAGACTAATATACATAACAATAAAATATAACCTAAAGTTTGACATAATCCTTATAGTATATATAAGTTTTGTCGTATAGAAAATATAATTGGAAATTAAAATATAATGTTATAGGGTATACGTGGTGACTAGTGACTAATGCAGCTTGATGAATGACCAGCCATGCATTTTTTGACACAAAATATTTGGACTTATTCTTTCGCGCACTCATCCATAGATATATATTCTCCACCAAATGAATCAAGCCATATATATACTAACACAAAGCATAACACCAAAATGCATTCATTCAAAAATAAATAAAAAGCAGATATAATGACTAGTTTATTTATGCCCCTCAACAAATAAATATAATCTCAAAATACCCACAAATAATAAAGCCAAAAAAAATGGACACTATTATATACATCTCAATATATCAATAATCACATATCACCCTCATCGGTATCAACCACCGCATTTGTTGTACGGCCCTTCCGCCGTGACTGCCGGCGGTGGCTGCCGCCGAATCTCAACCTCCCGGTCTCCTTAAACCTTTGTTTCTCCGAGGGTACGATGACGCACTCGGGTGGTGGCACGTTGTACCTTAATGTATCATAGCAATATGAATAGTACATGTAACGCTGGCGGAAGCGCCGCATGGCGAGGCGGCGCATGGGAGTGACGGCGGCGTAGTCTTGAGCCTCGAGATCCTCGTGTTGGCCGTAGCAACCTTGGCGGTCGAAAACCTCTTGGATGGGGTCGACGGAGCAACCCTTAAGGACTAGGTCGTTAAATTGGGTCACAAAAGGTGCATACTTGTAATTTACTTTGTATTTACCACCAGATGTTGCCCAATTTGATGCATCCCAAATGGTCGCATACAGTGACATTGGCTTCGATGGGTAATCACCTCCCATTTTCTCACTTCGTAACACTTCTCTAATCGGAACTTCATCAACGTAAAAACTGCACCAATTCAAAAATATAGTCATAAACATAATCAATTACAAAAAACAGAAACAAAGTAGAGTATATATTCCCGTGAAATAAAAAATATTTGCCAGCTATGTTAGTGTTGAGTTAGGTGGGAATTATGGGAACGGGGTTTGGCAAACGGTGTAGGAATCTATGAGCTTGCTTTAGTTCGGTAATCTTATACAAACATTTGGTGGCAAGTTTTGAAGAGATTAAACAAAGAAAGATCACATGTTTCATTATACGGTGTGAACTGATTCGAAGAATAGTTGGAGTTGGACCAATAGCAATACCCTTCTGCTTGTGGTGTATAATTTTAAATTATGCTTTTCAAAGGGCATGATTGATAATTATAATTATGCAGTAAGAGTTTGATTAATAAAAATAAAGCCCCACAATTAGGCAGATAATAGGGTAGAGAATGAATTCAAAGGTTTGGCAAGGCATTATAAGGAGAAGGAGCGTGATAGATACGTATGACTCAAAACAAAAGAGTCATATCACATGTGTGTTATACACAAAATATAAGGATAAGCACAGATTTAAGTGGGGAAAAGTAGTGGATGATTGTTTAATCTATCATCATCATCACTGTATATGCATACGTGAATTAAAATAAAAATAAGAATATAATTTAAAAAGGCACATCAAACAAAATTCAAGTTGGCCATGAGTGTGGGCCAATTATACTATGGTCTCAAACTGGGAAAATAATGATTGAATTCGAAACCCACACTACCATCTAAACCATCCTTTTAGTAATGAAAAGTATATGCTTTTGAACCTTCCTAGCTCACCCAAACCAAACCAGACCAAGTTGTTGTTGTTGTTGTTGTTGATGAGGGCGACGCATCCCACACGCAACCCCAAACCCTTTCCTCCCTCACGTTAAGTCAAACAAAACCAATTCAATACCAAAACACGCCACGTTAAAGTTGAATCCCATCGCATGCCAAAAAAGTATTTCAAGCACAAACAACCCAATCAATGCGTATGAACACACAAAATTATGTATAATCACGCCGCATAAATACACAAACAAACCCTTACATCACATTCTTCGCTGTCCAAAGGATGCTGTATCTGTGGTATTCCTTCGTCGGGTCGAACCACAAACGGTACCGCTCCTCACGCCCACGGTTCGTACTGCCGTTGCCGTATAAGTTCGTCTGAAACCGCCACGGTTTTCCGCCGATGTTTCCCAGGAATTCAAAGTCCAACTCATCGTGCGACTTCTCGAACACATCACCGTTTGATGTCTGTACCAGGAAAGAGAGAAAAATTAACCATCCATGATAACCATGAACAGAATTTTAAAAATTATCACAATTCTAATCTATTGTTAAGGATATATATTCAAATGTATTCATACCTAATTTTTCATAATACAAAAAGAAATACTGAAATACTAGTGATAATAATAAAAAATAATCCCGAGCACAATTCAACCTTTGTTAAACCAAGCATGCTATACTAAGCCATCATTCGTAGTTCACCGTTTGAACAGTTCATTAAAAAACTACTAAAATTCTGACGTAAATTGAATGGAGTTCACCGACCATCAATCTGTTTTTGACTTTGCTACAAGTTCGGTAGTTTCTTCAGCAAATTAAAGGACGCTTGACTAATATTTAGCGTGTTTTACTAATCATTTAAAAAAAAGGTAAAGATAAAGAAGACGAAGAAGCATTAAAAATCCGGAATTCATGTTTTCTTAAAATGCATACCATTCCCCCCAGAAAATTATTATAATTATACAATCACTTAAAAGAAACATTGATGTCTGCAAATTTTTGTTCTCAATTTGCTTTAAAAGAAAACCTTGTTTACTTACATAAAAGGCCACGCAAAGACCAGCAGTATAATTCGACGGTAACTTTATTCTGGCGCTGAAGAATCCATAGTTGTACATATTCGACGATATAAAACCCGAACCTGTTTCATTACGAGATAAGAATTAATGTTGAGAAAAAGAACACAGAAAAGGAATAAAATAAAACATTAAACCTTGATTAATTTGTGATCATACGTAGATGACGTAACATTTACCTGTGAAGCGATCGAGGAGGAGTTTTACGCCGTTGCCATCGGCGGAGCGAACAACGTTGTTATCTCCGAAGAGCGGAGAAAAGCCATCGTTGAAGGGTATAGTAGCGAGGTCGAAGGCTGCGTTAACGAAACTGAAGAGAAGCAGAGAAAGTAGCAAAAGAAACGAAAGTTTGGGTATTGTCCCAACACAACGTAACATATGATCCATACTAATTTTATTTCAGTTTCTCTCTTCTTCTTCTTCTTCGGTTTTTCTCTCTCCACCCTTTCTTTTCTCCCTTCACTCTATATTTATACACAATAAAAATCACATTAAATCACTACGGACAAAACAACGCTCATATATTCGGTTTTTTTTCTTCCTTTTTTTGTGTCCAAACTTATCCTTGACCGGGTGGTCAAATTACCAGGGTGCCACTGTTCTAGGTTGCATTTTTGGTGGGCGCAAAATTATGAACAAAAATATTTTATAGCTTTAAGGAGAATATGTGCTTATCGTTAGGTTGCTGCTATTATTGTTGGATTGAACAAATATTTTTAGTGTTTAAGGGTAAGTGTTATTTTGTGAACCTTTTGGGGTGGCACCAAATATGGTGATAAGGATTCATAATTTGTTGGGTTGAATGTGTGTACAAGGGAGGTTTCAATTAATAAAAATAAATCATAATTTAGCATGATGATGACCCGAGATATGAATTTAATTTTCTTGAAAACCCTTAGATTTTTGCACTAATATTGTATGGTGTTGGTTACATTTCACATCTTTGGTGGCATTATATGTGACAAAATAATTGAACCGACCCATAACAACTATGAAAAGAAAAAAAAAAAAAAAGTCTTAGTGGAGGGTGATGGCTTATGACCTCCACACGTGTACTACAAGGTGGCAAAGAGCCTTATCTAGCTTGAATTTTAAGATTATTGTGTCTTTCCTCGTAAGTTTTCTAAACTTAATCATACATGGTGTTAGTCAAATTACAAAGTGGTCAATGATTGGGTTTTAAGATTAAAAAAGTTTTTTATTTTATTTGATTGCTAAATATTCAAGCAATTTTACGCTACGAATTTTCTGTTCAACCTTTTAATTTCTTTTTTTTTTTGTTTGTCTTTTTTAAAATATATAATATTTGAAAGGGTTATTAGAATATGCCAAGCTTGTGACTTGTAAGATGAATATATTGACCAGCTCAGTCTCAAAAGCATCACACCACATAAGAAAAAACAAGTTGAAGAATATGAAAAAAAGATAATTCTTTGAAAATTTCGTATACGAGGAAAAAAAATAGAAAAGCGGGTTTTAGAATAAGGAATTTTTTTCGGTAATATATGTGACAACATGAGGGCATTATCGTCTACAGAAAAGGTGAAGCCAACACGAGAACTTTGCAGAAGCGTGTGAATAGATATGCCTCTCGTAATATGAATGGAAAGACAGGGGTGTTTTGGTAAATAGGTTCGGTCTATTTTAACGTCAACTTAAGTATTTGGAAGATAACGATGGAGATATAGAAGAAAAATATTAAATAGGTTAAATAATATGATGGAAATGGAAAAATAAAACAAAAAAAAAAAATTAAATACATAACTACACTTACTTAATTGTAGTTAAGCTATAATTGTACGTTAGAAATAATTCCGTTTCTTTTTATTAAGTTGAAAAAATATATCAATTCCTATAATTGAATTAAAAAAAATTGTAGCTCTTAAATTTCAAACTCTGTGAAATTTTTAAACTCTTTCGATAAATTCAAATAGTTTAATATACTGGTTAAAAGAAAACAATTTTATAAATACATCCTTCACTTTGTATTTTTTTTTTTCACTTCAAATGAAATAAACCATACTAGAAAGGAAAATAAACCCAATATTTCAAGGGAATTTCTGTGTACCAAATGAAATTGTGTGTACACAGAAAAAAAAGGAATTTCTAACTTCAGAAGGTTAATGTTTTCTTGCTTTCTTAGAAGAATATTTTTCTTGTCTTTTCTATACAAAAATTCCTTTGGCAACCGTTAAATCATTAATCCTAGAATTAAATTGATTTAATCTCTCTAAACATTAAATGGCACAACTATTTACAGGATGGTTACGAACCGTGTTGCCTTTGTTGGTTAAATAAATAATCAAATCAAATCCAAGCATTTCTGTGTTTCACAAATATTAATAATTAATTTTCACACCTTTTACTATGGAAAATAGCTGATTTGATCACAAGATTTTTGCACTTGTTACTTTTTTTTTTGCAGATACAAATTTAATGAGTATTTTATACCTAATCCTTGTTATTTTCCTTCTATGTAATGTAATTATCCCATTCACTTGATTATTGAATCCATTCAATAAATAAGATCAAAGGAAAGAAATAAATTACAAATATTAGTTTTATTTAGACAAAATTTTCAATAAATATCTGCAAAGACAAATAAGATGAAATAAGTTTAACCTGTCTTCTTAATAGTTTTTCGAGTTTGTTAACCTTTTGCACCATTCATATAATAGTAAAGTTTTTAAATATCTTCTTTAATCAATCAAAATCTTAAAAAAATAGCAAAATTTTAAATAATATTTGATTATAATTAAAACTGATTTTAATTTAGTGATGTATATGTTGTTCATAACTCTCTTTTCTTGGCTTTAATCTCATCACTCTCCATTTATTTCCATAGTCATGAGACAGATTTTAAAATTGCACTTAGCATTGATTTTGTATTCTTATCACAAGCAAAGGTGATTTTATATAGAAAATAATTTAAACTATGTTCAAAGCTGATACTTTCACTTTTGTTTGATCTTCTGGCAGAAAGGGAAATTCGGCTTTGACGATAAGAAAACTGTTTTTGATCTTACAAAGAGTTGAAAATGGTAAAAAAGATTAAAAAAAATAAATAAATCACAGCATATAAAATAATAGTCTAAATAAATGGTCGTCGTGAGTTGGAATTGGAACATGCAAGTAATAGAAATAGAAAAGATATTTATACTGGCTTATTGACATAGTAAAAGTAATAGAAAAATGGAAGAAAGCAAAACTAAAATGAGAATAAACATAGAAATCAATAAATTAAAATAAAATTTAATTATAATGAAAATATCTTTTAAATATTTATTAACTTTTCAAGACTTTTTTGTTTTTAAAAACTCTAACCTTTATGCACTTATAGTACGTAAAATGATGTTTTTTTCTTCATAATGTTATGAATTCAACCATTCCTTTGATATATGTAGAACATAAAATCTCATATAATTCATAAATTATTTGACACGTCATCATTTACCTTTTTTTAATTCTATAAACATTAAAAAATACATATATAAATGTTAACTATAAGATTACGTACACGAATACTCAAGTTATTTAAAATTTGAGTCAGCAATCTAGAGGATAATATGAAATTATTTAGAGGTTGAATTATTATTTTTTCTTTAACTTTATATTCATGATGCAAAAGATATGATATTTTATATTCAACGTTTCAATTTTATTAATTTTATAAAATTTATTAATAAAAGTAAGTGCTCAAGATTATTCTTAGAGAAAGATGTGGTCTATCACGGTTTGTCTGCATTTGTTCGAAAGATTTATATTTCATAAAAAAAGATCAGTGTTTACTCCAAAAAGAATATATATATATATATATATATATATATATATATATATATATATATATATATATATATATATATATATATATATATATATATATTATATGAACTTCTCTTAATTCCATTCAGCAATTTTAATTTCGAATTTTTTTACACTGGCAAGTTCATTGGAATTTCACTTTTCGTTATGTTAAAGCAAACTTAAAATAAAGATAATATATTAAATAAAAAAAATCACTTGCTATCTAAGTTATAATCAGTTGAAAAAATTTATATCTTTCAAAAGAAACCAACACATAGAATAACCCTTTACAAATTAATAGTATATATATATATATATATATATATATATATATATATATATATATATATATATGTGTGTGTGTGTATGTGTGGCATGACTAGATTACTTGAATATACAGTTAGTACACATTCAACTAGTTAAATTCGGATGATCGACATTAATTAATTTTCAATGGTGTTTCTCTTCCTAACCATTTAAGCTGAAAATTATGTTACATGTCTTCACAATCACAACTTGGAATATAAACACAGTCTTGTTAGAAAAAAAAAACCACCAACAATTAAGAATTATAATATTAACATCCAATTCAATACTAATGACAATGTAAAATTACATAAATATAAAAATAAATGCATTTATTAAATGACATTAATTACAGTATTAAATATAAATACTTAACATTAAGATGATTAAATATTGCATTTATTAGACTTAAAAATATTTTTTTGTCCCTATTATCTAATGGTGTTACAATTTATCTTATGTAGCAAACAATAATTTTTAAAATTATAACGTCTTTATAAAATAGATTTATAAAATAGAGAATAAAATTAATATTTTTGAAAAAGAAACTCATAAATATTAAAGTTTTGACCAGAAATTATTTTCATACGTTAAACTTGAGAGATTAAAACATATTTTTCTCTAAAAATCTACAAATATAATATATAATATATGACTTTTCATAATATAAAATATTTGTGATACTATTCTCTATTTATCTAATTTTATAGATTAAAAATATATATTATTAGAAGAAAATTCATTATTACAAATTTTAATGTAGGTAAACCAGATAGATCAATATTTATGCTTTTTGGTATATATATAATATTTTAATGCGCTAAAAATTTCTAATAATAACATACGTTAGAGTATTAATTGGAAAGTTTTAAATATCGAACAGTTTATTTAAAAAATTATTAGTTTTAAATGCTAAAAACATATTATAAATCATAAAGAAAATATTATAAATTGTTTGTGTGAACAAAAATATTACTCGGACGATAATTTAAGAGCTCTTTATAATTTTTTTAGAATATTCTCATTATGGCACTTTTTTATTAATCTAGTTTATTACAACTTATAAATCTGGACAAATTTCATTTCTTTTTAATTTAGAAGAAAAAATAATTAAAATATGTTTTAATTAATTTTAATTAGTAAAAACATATTAATGTTCCTCCACCACTAATTAGGCTATGCATGGATGGAGTTTCACAAAGGGTGGACTTTGCTTTCTACAATCATGTGACTTTTTATTTTGTTATCTTTTTGTGTTACAATCGAGGCAAATTTCATTCATATAAGAAATCAACATTTTGAAAAGGAAATGAGCAGATTTATAATAAAATTGCCATAAAAAATTGACTGAGGCAAAGGAACAAACTACTCTCAATGGAATAAATTAGGTACTCAATTAGGTCATTTTAACTACTAAGGGATTAACTATATGACCCTATTAGATGCCAAACAACACCATAATAGTGATAGATTGTGTTTTTAAGGAAGCTTTTATATTTTGGTTTCATTATATTTTTGGCTGTATATTTAAATGTCAATAAATTATGCTTTCTATTTTAGTCTATATTTATATTCAATCCTCATATATATTTTTCAATTATTAAAATTAAATTCCTTTTCGAAGTTCATACAATACTTTAAAGGGTTAAATAATGTTTTTTGTCTTTTAATTTTCACTGAAAATTGAAATTAGTCTCTTTTTAAAACTTTGACCCAATTTAATCCTCCAGCATTAGTTAAAAATGTGTGAATTTAGCCATTTTAACCAAATATTGTTAAGTTTATTTAACATTTTCAACGTGTTTCATCATAGGAATTGTTTACACCAATTGACATATTTTCGCTTCAATATTAATTAAGAAATTATCTTGAAATGTATTTGAAATGTCAAATAAATTTAACAAAATTTTGTTAAAATAACTAAATTCACATATTTCTAAAGTTGAAAGACTAAATAGGGCTAAAATTAGTTTTGAAAAGAGACTAATTCTGATTTTGACTGAAAATTTAAGGGACTAAAAACATATTTAATCATACTTTAAATCTAAAATCTTAAGACTTAATTTTTTTATATATTTTTTATTTTTTATTTTTATCTAATGTTAAATTTTGAGTTAATACTTCAATATTCCAATAAACTATAGGTAAGGATTAAGAAAAGACATAAATGGTTAAGCCATTTTATAATTAAAAGTGCATGATATGATGGTTTTGCAAAAGGACATTCTATTTTAGTAGTTGTTGAGAAAGAAAACGAAAAGGATTCTTGAGTGCAGGTTTTATTCAGAACCAAATCCTTCATATGGGATGGTATAATCCTAAACACAAGCTACAAGGGGACCCACCTTCCCTTCAGTTTTGTGGCAGCCCTACAAAAGTGGACAATTCATTCTCAGCTCAACAATGATTCGCATAGATTAGGGTTAATACAAGAATTAACAATTCATTTGGCATAACAAATCCATTTGAATATGGAACATGCCAGCTTGTTTCAAAAGCTTCTTTGTTACTAAAGTTAGAAAGAGAGATTCAGATAATGAAATGAAATTGATTGGAGAACAACCATGCAATCATTAACCAACACGAAAGAAAAGTGGCAAATGAAAATGCACAAACTAATCAAATTGGTTGGAGTATAATTAAACTTCATTATCTTATTCAAATTCAATATAAAACGATATGATCGAGAAAGAAAATTCACTAGAATATTGTTAGTTTTGTTGACAAAAATTAATCATCCACAAAGTTGGTTGATAATTTCACATGTAAAACTAAGAGAAAATAATTGGAGCAATCAGTTAACTACTTAGTCAACATCATTTATGAAGTTGGTTGAAAGAAATTTGAGTTGAATTTTTGCACTATGTATCCTTGGAAAAGTTGCAATGAAGATTATAGTTTCATAATCAAGTATTTTATATACAGATATCTTTCAAACTTGCTGAACAATTAATCAAATATTCTAATTAGGGTAGTTAAAAAATAGTAGTTAAGAAAAGGTTCATTCAAGAACATAAAGTGGTTAGTGCTAGATAATAGCATGAGAAGTTTATGGTATAAGTTTTTGAAAAGCTTAGAAAGCAAGATGTAATGGCCAACCTGCTCCCCTAAGGATATCAAGAGTCAGAAAAATAAAATATTAAAAGTTAAAATTCTATTTTGGTTATCTAATTTTCATGAAAAATTCAATTAATTTTTTTTATTTAATTTAATTTAATCTTCTAATTCTTTAAAATAATTTAATTAAATTTTTTTCGTTAGATTGATGCAATTTTTTTTATAATTTATACATCAAATAATTTTACTTATAAAATAAAATTAATTTGAATCTTTAGATTTGTTAAGTGAAATGAGTTGATATATTAATTTTAGCAAAAAATTAATATCAATCTAATGAAAATAACTAAATTAAATCATTTTATAAGATTAAAGGATTAAAATTATTAAGAATAAAGTGTGAGTCTAAGCCCCACATTGACTAGAAATGAAAAAAGTAGAGCACTGTATAAGAATAAAAACTATAAACCCATTAACTTAAGATTTTAGGTTGAAAATTGTGTCAATTTCTTATGTGATTGGACTCAGATCTCATTCGTGTTATATCTTCCTAGTGAAACCCCTTCTATAAAACCTAACAAAAATAAATCAGATAAAACTGGAAATTTAATTAATTTTTTTATAAGAATTAGAGAATTAAAAAACACTATTTTAACTAAAATAAAATATAAAATTGGTATGGTTCGAGAAAAACGAGGTTGTGAAAGAAAAGGGGTAACATGGTTGCAACAAATATATGAAATGAAACCTAAAATTGGGGCATTATAGATTTAGGTTGAGAACCACTCTAAGATTGTCATTTTGTAGAGGCCCCATAACAACTAAGATGGGATAAATTACAAATTAATAGCGTTGAAAATTATTCAAAAAATAGTCTTAAAAGACGTACCGTGCCTGAATATATTGTTAAGATATGGTTGGATTATTACATTAGAGGGAAAAAGAGGTTATGATTACTCATACAATCACGGGTGGTAACTGTATTTACAAATTTTAGTGCCCACTGAAGAGTTTTATTCCTGGTTTTGTGCAGATAGGAATATATATAAGAAACCTAGATGATACAGGGAGTGTGATTCTTAAGAGAGTAAAAACATAAGATTAGAGTAAACATTTTTTATTTTCAAAATCCTTATCATTCTATAAATTTGTTCAAAATAACTTAAATACGAGTCTAAGTTTTATATCGATAAAAGTAATAAAATAATGTCGATCTCTTATGTGATTATATTCGAGTCACATATTAATATTCTATTTTAATAAAATCTCCATCATAATTATGGTAGAGGAGCAAATATAGGGTAAAGAATTTGGTGGAAAGATGCAGAAGGAGCAATACTTTGGATGAAAAGGGTGTAAAGGGAAAGTGTGGGGTGTAGGTCTTGGAATAGAAGAGTAGTATTTTTTAGGGTAATATGGTGGACAAAGTATCTGGTGAGAGACAAGAAGATACCAATGGGATAAATTATAGGTAGAGGATGCTGCAGCAGCATGAGTATTAAGCATACACAAGGATTTTTTTATACATTTACCAACATTATCTAAATGTTTATTGATGGGAACATTTTGTATCTAGTGTAGGTGGGGCAAGTACATATACCTAAAAGCTAAGTCAGTAAACTATATGTGTTATATATATACATTAATTTTGTTTACTGACAAAAAAAAAAAAACTATGAATTGTGATATTTGTATATGATGGTGAAAGACGTAAAGAATAATAGTTATCATGAAATATTAAATTCATCTCGAGTTATGTTTTATGGAGGTAAGTGAGGATTTTTTCCCAACACAGTCACTTTTTTTACCAATATAGCATAATGTGAGTTTCATTTACATTATTCGATTTTTAATATGTTTGTACATAATTCGATTTTTGGGAAACCCAATTCTGAACATATTTGTGGTGTTTTTGTTAAAAAAACATGCTAACGCAAAATCATATTTAGAATTCAGTTTTCCAAAACTTGAACTATGAATTAACACAATAAAAGCGTGTTATTTGAGTAAACAAAAGTTACAATATGCTATTTTGGTAAAAAAAAGATGGAAAGTGTGCTATCTATGTAAAAAATTCAATAATTTTGACAAGGGACTTATTTAGTCTCTCATGAGACGAAGAGGATAAAGTTTCAATTAAGATGACAAAATTTGGAAGAAAATTAACAACTTAGAGGGAAGAAGGAAATAAAAACGTTTCTTAAAAATATTTTCATGTAATGTTTTTTAGTTTTTGAAGAATAATATCAACACCTCTTTTGAAGATGAAAATATCATAAGAGTAATACATTTTCTAACCCTAATAACATGTACATAAAACATACATCATCACACTAGAAGAGATATAAAATAAAATGTTAGTATGTTTTTAGTCTCTTTACTTTAAGTAAATATTAGAATTAATCTCTTTTCAAAACTTTGAACTAATTTAGTATCTTATCTTTAGAAATATGTGAGTTTAGTCCTTTTAACCATATTTGGTTAAATTTATTTAACATTTCAAATGCGTTTTATGATAATATTAGAGTTATTTACATTATTTAACACATTTCCGAGTCAACGTTAGTTGAAAAAACATATTTGAAATGTTAAATAAACTTAACAAAATTTTGTTAAAAGAAATAAATTCACACATTTCTAAATATGAATGATTAAATTAATCCAAGTTTTGAAGAAAGATTAATTTAATTTTCAGTAAAAGTTAAGGAATAAAAAATATATTTAATCCTAAATTTATCAAATAGAAATAAGAAAGTATATACAATATGATTTTCAAGAGAGAAAGAGGACATTCAATTCATGTGGAAGCAAACCATAGGTATAACATCATCCCAATGATGATATAGGATATAATAAGATATGAACTATATCATTTTTGTGGAATTGTATGTGAACATATAGACTAACGTACGATGCCATATGAACTAAAAAGAATAAAAAAAATAAAAAGATACTTACATTATCGCTCCTTAAGATTTTAATAATTTGACTAAATCAATTTTTGATTTTACTATGGAAAGAAGAATGATAGACAAAAGTTAATCCGGATTTTTCCTTAAATAAACCAAGTACAACGAAATGTTCATAATTAAATAAAACAAACTATCAAAACCCAAAGTTAGTGACTCAAATTGAACCCGGATGTCAAAATGAACGGTTAAAAAAGGGTTACATCTTGTATAAAAAGAAGATTGAGCAGATTTGCCTAGTTAACATACACTCTATGACCTAATGTTTGGTAAGGTCAGAAACCATTTTCTTTAATTTTAGTAAATGTAGATGATCCAAGCGAGGAGTTTAGGAGACGACAATGCAATATATGAAGAAAATTTGGATCCAAGATAAATTGTAGATTATATCCTTCTTCAATCAATTGACTCATAGTATTCTTAAAAAGAATTGATATCCAACATTACAAAGCAATTTAATTACGTAGTTAATTGACTGAAAAAATGAGATTAAATGGGTAAGTAGAAACATAAAGAACGAAATTTAGTTGTGAAGTGGTTGCAAGTGAGACTTAACCAATTCCTTGTAAAACAACTTCGGAGGAAAAAAAATAAAATAAAACAAATAGGTATTATCATACATATAACCAAAAGCACCAAAATCAAGTATCCGCGAACTTGAACTTTTCATGATTTGAGAAACGCAAGCTATTGACAAATCAGATTGGAATAGGAATAGAAAGGTGTGTTTGATAGCTAGATTTTAATCTTAAATATTTCTAATACTATGCATGAGAAAACTTTGGTTCAACCTTTTCAAATTTGAAAACAGTGGTTATCTTTTTAGAGAAGCCAAGTAAAGAAAAATAGTACTCTAAAATATCACTCATTTCTTGCAATAAAAACATTAAGGAAAATACAAGTACTTCACCCTCTTCTATTGCTAAGACCTCCCCTATCACATGTAGCAGCCATGTCAGAAGTCAATAAAATCACAGAGATTCGTATTAGTAAGGGTAGGAACATGAATTGATTGTATTTTGTTTAAGAGATACTAATTTACGGACAACATCACAGAAGTGTTGAATATCATATGCAAGAACTTCTCTAAGCCTTTTTCTAAAAAGAGTTGCAAGTTTTGAATGCTTTAAGATTGTCTAGTATATTGCGTTCCACAAATCAAAACAGTTGAAAATTCATCTTTTGTTTTACCCCACTGTTTACCTTTGTCTAATGGAAATTTTCTATCATCTTCTTCTAAGTAATCATGAAAACCTTGGTCAATAAACTAAACTCAACAAACTGGTGACTGGTATGATTGGTTGTTGCTTAACATGATGCCCGACATCCAGTGTTTACCAAAACAACCACAATCGACCTTGAGTAGGCCAATGCTTGTGTGAATGATCAAGACACAATGGTGATGACCAAAAAAGAAGATATACATGGAAAAATTGACCATCTCTAATTTGATATCAAGCTACTCTAGTACGAGAATTATAAGTTAATGTCAAAGGAAAGGCCTTGTCTAGATAGCATATAAATACAATAGAAGACAATCTTTTATCATATACAACTTATTCTAACAACCTGATAATTAGCAATACAAATAACAAGTAGAAGAAATAAAGTTTAAAATAACCTAGATTGAAGCTTAGAGAAAATATAATGCATTACTTTCCTAAAATTGGTCAACCATTAGATCAATCTTATACAAAAGATCCACCAAGTGATAAAGCACCAACTGTTCAAAAAGTATTTCAAAATTACAGAATATTTATATACGAGCAAACTGTAATTTTCTGATCTGCTCAAGATATTTAGAGGAAAAAAGGACGAAAATGCTGCCTTCAAAATACCACAAGATGAAGCAAAGAAACATAAGGAACCTAATACAGAAACATAACTTATTATCGAACAACAGCTTTCAACAGATAATAAAATTTAATCAAATAGCATTCCCAAAACACAGGGATTCTGATAATGTGGAGTTTTTATCTTGAATAAAATATACTTTTTAAGTTAAATTTTTAAATTATAAAATATAAAAAAAAATTCAAGCAGGCTATATGCTGTTAAATTTTAAATTATAAAATATAAATAAAACTTTCCAGCAAGCTATATGCTATAAACGTGAACTACGATTTGTATAAGAACAATGCTCATGTGTATTTTACACAATGCATGAACAGTCAAAGCGCACCCAAGTAACGGAATAATTACTAAGTCGATCCTAAAAGTTCAGATAGTGCAGCAATACAAATTAAGAAACAAGGAATAAATAAATCTTAGAAATTAATACCGGAGTTCATATTATTATAAATTTCAATGAATAATAAATGTCTTTAAGAAAATGTTTTAAAAGGGATGCTGCATTTCTCTTGATGATACTGTCCTTTCACAGAGCTTAAAATCTTAAGCTCAAGCTACCGTCCAACCAAAAAGGGTTACTCATGTATTTCACGTTCTCTTCTAACATCATTTCCAAAAAGCTCAGTACCTTTCTAGTACACTAGTGTTTCAATGCACTCATTGACGGAAGCTGTTCTTTACGGATAAGAAATACATGTTATGTTACATGCCTAGGTCATGACAGAAAAGCACAAAGCAAAAGAAATGGACTTACAAAAACAATATGTTGATTTTTTCCTTGTCTCATAACATTGTGCAAGCTTAAAACAGAAGAACCGAGCCTCAATATTAGTCTAAATAAGTAATGAGCCTGAGTTTTGGAATTTATATCAGTCATGCTTCCAATGAAAATAATTGATGTGCATGCAAAGTAAGAAAAAATAAAAATCATAGATTCCCTAAAAACCAACTATTTTCTTATAGTAAATTAATAAGATATCTGCTTTAGTTGAGCTGAGTTATAGAGTTTATACCAGACAGTTGTATTGAACTTGAGTAATGTGCTTGCAAAGAAACAAACATTCTACACAGATGCCTGATAAAACATGACAAATATGAATGTAAGGACTCCTGAAATTACAGAATTTATATTGCTGTACAGAGCATTCTAATGCTATTTATTTTCTGCTAGTTAGACATCTTTTTGTATATATGCCTAACAACCCAATTGGCATAACACCTATATGCATGACGTATTTACTACCAGCTTGTTATCCTTGACAATAAACAGGAAAGCAAATACCTGAATTACATTAAAGATAACTGCCAAAGCTCAAGATGAAACACTACTAAAAAATAGGGTGATTAGAATAGACATTAGACTACAGGAATCACTATTAATGTATCCAGAAACAATGACTCTTATTTTTAAGAACTGTTCTGTTAGACGGGAACCCAGAATACACAGATTAAAGTTTAGGCAACATTCCCTCCTGGACAAGCTTAGTAATACCAAATTTACAAACATGAATTAGTAGACCTAATTATTTAACACCACCCACAAGTGATAATCTATGAAGGTAATGAAAAGGTTATATAGTTTGATTGTGCATTAAAACCAAATACAACAGTCATTACAAAGTACAAAAGAGACCAGATGTAGATTAGAATGCAGATCAGTGGCTACCCATGATGACTTAATTCCTTAAGCAATATCTAATCATAACTCAATTTACAACAATTAAGAGGATTGCAGTTCAATTAGATTATACTCTACCTTTTTTTTGTGCCTTAAGCTTGAAAGGGACATTAACTGAAATACGTTGTACACACAACATCCATTGCAAACATCACCTCTTAAGTATGGGAAAAAAACAGATAACTTTTGCAATTAACAAATATGTAAAATGTTAAATAGTTATATAGAAACAAATCATTATAAGCTACTTTGACTCAAGTGAAACTAAACACTTTCAATAATGAAAGAGCCCTATTTAAAAAATAATCTCAGTTCTTCGTTGAATAATCAATTTAATCAAGTCTAGCCACAGCCACAGGAATTGACTTGAGATACAAACAAAGCCCTCAGTATAGTGGTGAAAGAGAGATAATTTTAACAAGCTTGTAGAGGGAACTCTTCCTCAGAGCTAGAGGAGCTAGAAGATAACTATAGTAAATGAACAACTCCAGTTGTGTCTCAGAGAAGTAGCTAACTATACAGATGAAATGGTTAGATTGATTGACCTTGGACCCTTATGGGTATTTTCATAGAGCATTTAAAAAAGCTGACTCAACCATGATCTGAATACAATTTCATACAATCTAAGTTTCTAAACTGCAATTAAAGGGCACATGCCCTCACCTTCTTTAAAAAGGTTTTGGTATCTCACATATGTTATAGACAAAACACATGATTTTAGATTGATTGCAAATGAGAAAATGTGATAATAAAAACATAATTAAAACATAAAAAAGAAAATTACCAAGTCTTAAATGTTACTAGTCTGTCATATAGTAAAACATGGACTTCTTTCAGATGTATTAAATTAATAAATGAACACTTCCCTAAAACTTACCTCAATCAGTGGAGGAGGCTGAATAAGCATTAGCACGACACGACTATGACATGTAACAAGTTTATAGTGCTGGCTGACAAAAAGGTTAATCCAACAGAATATATCTTTAATCTACAGATTTAAAAAAGTCAAGCTTTACAAAGCAGTCAGGTTTCCTAATAAACTTATCTTTGTTGTACAAAAGTTTCCAAGGCCATCAATCTTAGCCACCCAAAAGTAAGTATTTTCAAAGTCATCAACAATCAACTCCCAACTAGTCTTTTAAAATTCTGAGTCTGTTGCAAAAAGGATTGTCTAACCTCAATTATCAATGCCACCAATAGTAAGTAAATCTGAAGGAAGTGAGGCGGGATCAAGTTCCCAACAGTCTTTCAACAGTTCAGGAGTTTCATCACAAATAAGCTTCCGTGCTGGAATCTGATGAGAAACTAAGCACATGTCATCCTTCCCAAGAAATATAATAGCACCACTCCCATTCTCTTGCCGCCTAAATACTGTCTTGTAACCATCAACCTTCTCAAGATACGCCATGCTCAGACCATTTGCCTCATTGTAACTTGTCAGACATATAACAATGTCATAGCATCTCTTGCGCTCCTCTGCATCAATACTTCCCTCGCCATGCAGCGCCCATACTGAGCCTTTCTTGGGGTAAATTTTGTAAAGCTCACGTGCTGCCCGGTCACAATCCACAACATGGGAAAATATATTTACCGAATTCACCGAAGTCTTCCTGGCAACCTTAAATCTCCCACAAGGTATATGAAACCCCATTTTCTCCCTACTAACTATCCTCCCATCCCCACTGATCTGTACATCCAACCAACTTAATCTCACTTCAAAAGGATTCAGTGAAAGAATTTCATCAATCAAGGCATAATTCCTTGGCATTCCATCGTCATCGTCATACACTGCCCACAGCTGACCTTTCTTAAAACTCCTTTCCACTCTATCTTTGTCAAAATCATAAAAATCTGAATCCACCACCGCCATATTTTCCAACTCCCCTTTATCAGAATCCCTATGCCTCGCAGATCTCAACCCCTTCCTCTTCGATAAACCCACACGCTTCTCCTCAATCGCAAGCGTCGCACTCTTCTTCAAAGCCCTCCCCTCTCCAACCTCTAAACCTTCAAAGTTTTTCAATGCCCGCCGCCTCTCCCCCTGGTTGCTTCTCGTCTCAATTCTATCATCCTCCTTTTCCTTTTCTAAACCTTCAAAGTTTTTCAATGCCCGCCGCCTCTCCCCCTGGTTGTTTCTCGTCTCAATTCTATCATCCTCCTTTTCCTTTTCTAAACCTTCAAAGTTTTTCAATGCCCGCCGCCTCTCCCCCTGGCTGGTTCTCGTCTCAATTCTATCATCTTCTTTTTCCTTTTCTTTTTCCTTCAACTTCTTTTCCTGCAACTTCCTCCTCACCTCAGTCTGAAATTCAGCTAATGTCATCATTTCCTCCCCATTTTTAACCCTTTTACTAGGTTTGGACCTCTCCAACACCTCCCCAACTGAACGCATTCTCTTCCTCAATTTCCCTTCCTTCTCATCCCCCACTTCATTATCCACTCTCCCTTCCACACCAATTTTCTCCTTCTTTTTATTTATCTCTTTCAACTTCAACCTCCTACTCCTAACCCTACCTTCCCCATCACCATCCCCATCACTCTGAACCGTTTCCACAGCCTTAAAACTCTTCTCACAACTCGGACACACCAATTCTTGACCCATATACTTTCTCTGGAACTGGTGAAGGAGCCTGCAAGTGGAGCAGGCGGTCCAAAACGTCTCGCTCTCCGCCTTGATCTTCCGTCGGAGCTCGGCGTCGTACTCTCGGCGGCGACTCCGGTCGGAAAGGAGGTGGAAGGCCTCGCCGACGAGCTTGAAGGCCTCCTCCGACGCCACGTTGGGGTTCTTGTCGGGGTGGAGGAGCAGCGCGAGCTTCTTGTACTGTCTCCGAATGACGCTGCTGTTTGCAAAGGGCTCAGCGCCCAGCGCACTATACCAGTCCGGCGCGGCGAGGACAGTGAGCGAAGTAACGGCCTCCGACACGCCGGCGAGGTGCGGGCACAGACGCTGCGCGCGCTTCGCGTATTTGAGAGCGGATTTGGCGTTGTTTGAGGCTTTGAACTTGGACTCCGCCATGGCCTTGAGGCGCAGCGCTTCAGATTCTGGTTCCGAGTCTGTTAGTGGTGGTGCCATTGAAATTGGAATGGGAGAGAACTGAAGTGAAGAGAGAGTGGATGTTGAAGAAAGTTGAGGGTGAGAAGAGTGGGTTTTGGGAAAGTGGACAACATTCTGGGCCAGGCCTGTAAAATAACGGGGCCTTTGTTATTCCAGCCCATTTTCGCAACGCTCGTTATTCCCAACTTTTTTTCAAAAGCAAATTGACGAAATTGTCCTTGACAAAAGTAGGATTGTTATATATCGTCGACACAATATTTCTCAAAATATACAATAGAAATATTCTTGCTTTGAATATAAAATTAACACAATTGAAATATAATTCTATTACTTATTCCAGACAAAATATTCGACAAGTTTTTTTAGTTGTTTATGTCAGATAATATATTCAAAGAAAGCTTGTGTAATAAATTATCATATATATATATATATATATATATATATATATATATATATATATAATATAAATTTATTTTCTTTATAAAAACTAAATCATACGTGAACATTGTATATTTTAATTAATAAAAAAACAAAGGATTCGTTAGTTATTTCATTGTAAGGAAAGATTATCCATTAACTTTTTTCACTATATACGACTATTTCTTGGACAATCAATCATATAATTTTCTACACAAACCTTTTCATTTTGATGTAAAAAAGTTTAATCCTGATATTTTGTTTTTCACATTTTAATTTTATTTTACTTTTTCCGTTCCTTTTATTATTGGGTAGCTCACAAGCTTTCTATGTGCTTAAATAAAATTTAGATGATAAAATTATATATTTTTCAAGTATGACATTGATAATCCGGTTAAGGACTATAATAATAATAATAATTATTAATTAAAAATGGGAATTGTTATGATGTTATTCATTAAGTCCTTCTTTTAGGGGAGATAAATTAGAAAAAAAAATTAACTTGTTTATAATTTAAATTGAGTCTGGAAGTTAAAATGTAAAAGTTTACTTGTTTTGTTTTTTTAAACTTATATATAAACTGATTTTAATTTGTGAAAAATTAATTTATGTTTTCTCTTTTTTTTATTGTAAAAGATTAAATCAAGATGTTCCTTGAAAAGCTGGTAGTTGTAATATAATATTTTAAAAAATATCCTTTATTAAAAAATAGTTATACATAATAAATATTTCTTTTACATTGAATAAATTAAAAATGCAAATTGAAAGATATGATGAATTTTAAAATGTTAAAATATTTTCGTTAAATAACTTGCAAATTATCTAATTTTTATATTACGGAGATAAATATTTTAGAGTAACACATAAATTATATTATATTTGAGATTAGTAATAAATAAATAATTTTAAAACGTAGATTGTGTTTTGGAATTAATTTAAATAACTTATATGGTGATATATTAGTATGTTTATAATTAATCATTTTAAAAAAAATTAAATTTATATAAAAAAGTAAAGTGTTAGATTGATAGGAAAAAAAAAACTTTAAACATATTTAATTAAAAGCTCCTAAATTGTCTTGGAAAAATAATTCCTAAAATAGCTTATGATTTGTATATATAGAAGAGAAATGAAACTTGGTTACAACATCAAAATTAAAAACTTCATGCAACAAATTTGACAATACTTATAAAAGTTTATGAATGACATTGACTTAATAAATGATTTTAACATATATTTAATAGAGAATCAAGTCGTAAAAAAATGTAAACATTAAGAAAAGCTGTAAATTGATTATGTCAGTGTCATTTATTTGATATATTCGCAATGATGAAAAATAAAAAAACAAAAAGTAAAATAAAATAAAAAAGGAAAAAGAGAAACTGTGGGCATAGGGAGTAAATGGAGATTTCACAAACTGTGCAAAATGGGAACGAAAATCTCACTGGACAGCGACACCTTACGACGATCCATGGGTTCCTCTCCGTGAACACCCAAAACCAAACAACACAAACATTAACCTTAACCAAACAAACCCTAATTTTTGATCTGCCCCTAATTCATTCTTCCCTTCTTATCCATTTTGAAATTAATTCTGGATCATTTTTTTTGCTGTATTTCCCAAATAAAATTCTCCTAAAAACCTTCCTGCTATTCACTGAATCCATTTTTCTTCACAATTTTTATTCGAGCATTTGATTGTCGCTTCTTCCGCTTGTTTTTGTTATCCTCGGCAGATCAGCTTTTGCTACTGCTTCTGCTTCTGCTCCAGCTTTGGAGGATCCACAGTCTCTTTCTGAGTGGTAATTTGAAAATTCTCAGCTTGAATTTTATTGAATTGTTCATATTGTTAGCTTTTTGCGATGCATAAATTTCACTTTGTATCCTGGGTTTTATCTTGGTTTTCTGAGCTCTGGATATTGTTGCCTTGTCAATTTTGGTGGAGATTAATGCTGTAGTGTTATCATAGAGTTAAATAGAACTTGCACCATCTTTGGTTTGGAGATAAGATAACGCAGGGCACCATTAGAAGTTGGATTTTGATCTAGCTTTGCATTGATTGGGAGGGAAAAAAGGATTAGTGCCTTGGTTGGTTCTTATTGTTACAATTGATATTGGCGATATAATGATTTTGTAGACTAATTCAATATGAAAATCATGTGATTCAAGTGTTTTATCTAACTTGCTCAACCTTACAGTGATTTGTTTGTAAGTTTTGAAGGAGAATAGTGTCTTTGAGGCTGTCTTGTAATGAAAGTTATGTTTGGTGCAGGATGGTTTAGTGTATACTTTTAAGATACTGATATTAGAGTATGGGCAGCAGTGAGATGGATAAAGCTCCAAAAGAGAAGGAGTCAAAGACGCCACCACCTACATCACAGGTCTAACTTTCTTTATGTTATCTCCATTGATTCTTGATGGTTAGTACATTTGTTGTGACGCCAAAACATTGTTTTTCCAGGAGCAGGCTTCAACCACCGCTACTGGAACAATTAATCCTGATTGGCCTGGATTTCAGGTTTCTAATGAAACACTCTTTGTTGGCATTACTAGCATATAATTTTTATTATTGTCAAGATTGAATTTTGGTTCACCCAGCTCCCTTATTTTCTAGGCATATTCTCCTATACCTCCACACAGTTTCTTGGCATCAAGTCCACAGGCTCACCCTTATATGTGGGGTGTCCAGGTAATTGTCACTTCTATTATAACTCTCTCTTATATTATAAATACCAATCCCGCCTACACGATAATGTTAATGTTTAAATTTGTTTTGTGCTATTGCTTAGTCAAATCTAAAACCTAACTGGACCATACTTAAGCTGTGGCCAAATGGAAAATATTGAAGGTAATTTAGATATTAACTCCCTGTTCTCTTTGAGCTCTTGCTATTATGAAATTTATAAGATTTTAGGCAGGGTAGGTAGATGAGAGGTGATAGGCTAGTGAATAATATAAATTGGTATACAAAATATAAAGCAATATCTTTTATTAGTTCTGATACTAGTTTCATAATTGTAATTGAATATGAAAACAAATCATGAAATACAATGAAGCGTGAAAATTAATCCTAGGATATTTTAAATTATGCCATCGTTCATATAATAATTGTTGGATATCCCTAATCAACTAGAGACTTGGTTAAATTATAATTTATAAGTGAGTGCAAACTTAACTTGCAAGCCAATTTTATGAGATTGAGTTAGGCTTGAAGTTCACTTACTAAGAATGTTATGAGATATTTTCTTGATATTCTAATACTCACTTTCCTCTAGCTAAAGTCTTAAGCCTTTTACAAATGAAACTGTGAAAAGGAAAAAGAAAAAGAAATATGAAGTGGTCTTTGTAATGCTGGAGATGTTGGAGATCAATATATCTGGTAATATAACTTCTCAAGGGGGCTGGAGCAATCCTTAGGTTGAAAAGCTGGTTGGAGAGTCCCATGACCAAAGAAGAGATTTTGTTTGGGTGATCATTACCAGAAAATTTCTGCCTAGGAGTTATATATGGAGAAAAAACTTCAACTTCTATAACATACAGTGTAAAAACTTTGGAGACCTTAAAAATTTGGATACATGACCTGCAGATTGTATTTGGGGCTAGTGTGAATCATGACCAAATCCAATCACCTGAAGAATGGCAGGAAGAACGTCACCATCAATCTATCAATCAGTACAAAGTCACTACTGACATGATCATTAGCTGAAAAAGAAGTCACCAACTGGTAGAAAAGTCAGTGTCACAAAAACAAACATCCAAAAAGAGCCTAACAGCCAAAATCAGAGATAACCACAAAAAGAATGCCAAGAATCAAGTTGAGACAGCTGAAAACAGCTAACTCTTGATGAATGCAGGAAAAGCATCAAATTTGAGTGTCAAACACAACTTATTGGATGCCAGATGGCGCAGTGAGGCATTCACAATGGAAAAATGGTGTAAATATGGGTTTACATTTTTCAATGCACTAAAATAAAGGATGTCAAATATGGGACAGTAACTGCAAAACAAAGACCTCGATCTGGTTGGTAAAGGTGAGACCAGATCTGAAGTGAGAAGAACAGATCACACACCAAGCAAGATGGTGGCTGATGGAAGAAGGGGTATAGATTTTGGAACAGTGAAATATTGGTCATGTGTGAGTGTGAATTGCGCTGACATCATGGCAAGGCTACATCAGTGGCAGGTCATCTGCAGCACATTGGAGGGCTGGCTGCCATTCAAAACCGTGACATGACTGTGAGGGAGAAATGGTTGTTGCAAAACCACATGGTAGAGAATGACAAATGACAGTCGCTGAAAATCAGCATTAGCATTGATGGACTAGGTCATGGAAGATGGTTTTGATGACCATGTTGAAATTATATGGGTTTTATGTGGGGTACGAGGAAGTGTGAGATTTTGGAAGTGAATAATTTGAAAATCATATGGTTTTGATGTAATACTAAATAGAGAGCCTTAATCCCTATTAATTTAAACTAATATTAGATTCCTGATCTTTATTGAACAAGGAAGCAAATCATGAAATATAAAAGATGATCTAAGAAACTCTAAAATACTTTAAGATACAATAATGTTATTATGAGATTTTTTTTGGTTATTCTAATCAACAATAATCAGCAAACAGCATGTGGAAGAACATTAATAAAACTAAATTTACCTAATGACTTGATTGCCGCTTGAAGCTACAAATATATATTCATGTTTGATCCTGATCATATTCATGAATTAGAAGAGTTTTATACATTTCTAATTGTTGGCCTGAAGCGAAATTCCATATTTACCTTTATTTGTGTTGTGGCATATGATGATGGTGGACTGGTTAGTGGTGTGGTGCACAATGGTGGATTTATTAGTAGTCTTTGTTGACTGTTATAGTTATTCGGAAGGAACACAGTTATGGTAGTGGTGATTGGTGGCATGTGAAATTTTTATAGTAACTTGAGACTTGCTTATGGTTAGGACTGTATCTCTTGCGAAATACTTGCTTCTCCAATATGCATTTATTGTGATTGATGGTGCTCCTAATTCATTGCATTTTTAACTACAGTGTAATTATTTTGTTAAAGTTTTGTTGCATCAGGACACTGTATGTTTTAAAAAATGGAAGGCTTGAATGTCCTAATTAGGAGTCAACACAAACCATTTTTGCCTTTGCAAACTAATTCTGAAGATTTTGGTCCTAGATTGTTGAATGGTCTTGTTTACTTATCTTTTTTTGTTCTTCCTAGAGTTTAATATCGTGTCTACTCTACATCTAGTCTATACTTCACTAACAGTATGAAATATCTCATTTAAGTTCTATCTTAATATTTCTTTGGTTCATTAATGAAATTCTTATTTGCAGCAATTTATGCCTCCCTATGGTACTCCACCACATCCATATGTTGCAATGTATCCACCTGGTGGCATTTATGCTCATCCATCCATGCCTCCGGTATTCTTTGTAAAACTTTGTTTTCTTCAAGTTATCATGTTGAATCTTTGGCTGATCAACTACTTTTGCCTCAAATTTATGCAGGGATCCTATCCTTTTAGCCCCTTTGCTATGCCTTCTCCAAATGGCATTGCTGAGGCTTCAGTGAGTTTCCCCTTCTGTATTTTATTCTCATTCTCACCTTTTCTTTTTCTCTGCCTTTTCCCTCTTCTGTGCAAAACTTGTCCTTATCCAATTAAGGAAAAATAATTTATTAGTTTGCATGCAGGGAAACACTCCTGGCAGCATGGAAGCCGATGGTAAGCCTCCTGAGGTGAAGGAAAAATTGCCAATCAAAAGATCAAAAGGAAGTTTGGGTAGTTTGAATATGATCACAGGGAAAAGTAATGAACATGGTAAAACAACGGGGACATCTGCTAATGGAATTCATTCAAAGAGGTAAGATGTGTTGTGTTGATCAATCTTGTTAAATTATGTACCCTATTATTTGAAGCAAAGCAGTCAAAGAAAGGCACACAGTTTACTTCTAAATGTCTTACCTATTTGCCAGATTGCTGATTTAAGATTCTATGGTTCATGAAATAATGCATCCATCCTTTTTGCATGCCATAATATTTTTCTATGATATGTCATCAATCACCATTATTAGTCATTGTTTCTGTAGCTAGGGGGAATAATATAACTCATATTTGGAGGCCTTATTATTTAAATAGAACTCAGGTTAACATATTCAAGAGCAAATTCTTAAATTCAGAACTGGAGGAATGAATATGACTTTGATATGATGTCCATCTATTGTTGGTAACATTTGCTTCCATATCTATCTAGTGTTAAAGGAATGAACATCATTGAAATTTATAAAATCCTTTACTTTTCTTGTATTCTGGATCATTGGAAGTGAAGTTACAAAATTGTTTGACTTTATTCAAATAAAGCAACTCCTTACGGGCTACTTTGGTACATGATTTTGTTTCAGCCCTGCAGAGCCTAGCATTATCTGAACTTGAACTACAATGTTAACATGTAAATGACTTCGGGTTCATGAATTCCATATACTGTTGATTAGGGAATAGAAACAGTAGTCAGTCACTTCCTGAAGTTGATTTTCCATTATCATTTTAATTTTTTAGTTGGTTTATTGCAGTGAAGCATGTCTGTATGCATTATTTTACAATTTTGTGCTTTGCTGTGTATTTAACTTTAAATTACAGAAATTGCATTTAATATTTATTTTATTGTTTTAGAATGCCTGAGAACCCCTACGGAGTTATTTGACATAGATATTTTTTATACATGGTTGTATTTTCCTGTAAATAATTCTTAATATAATATTGGGTTTGACATTGGTTTATTTTTATAATCCTGTTGTGTATGTTACCTTGCCATTTGCATTTGCATACGGGTGACTTACACTGATAAGAAATGTTGGACTTGTAGTGGTGATAGTGCAAGTGAAGGCGAAGGTACTAGTGAAGGAAGTGACGCAAATTCTCAAAATGTAAGTTCAGGGACAGTCCTCACTCTAATGTTTTGCACTATGTTTTCAATGTCCATCCATTAATATTTAGTTGCAGTATTAAAGGAATATACAATAACGACCAAAAATGTATTTAACTAGGTTTGGTTGGTTAATTGGACTGTATTTGATTGACTTTATTAAAGATCAAATTCTCGGGGATATTATTCATCATGGGATTCCTCTGAACAATTTCCTCTAATGTCCTCCTTGGTCTTTGCCTCTTTTCATAGGACTAAAAACAATGATCTACTCTTTTCACCAATGCTTCCGGTGATCATCTTTATGTGTTCAAACTTCCTTGACATAATATTTTTGTAATCTGTTTGCCGATTGATACCTCATCGATATTTTCTCATATGTACTCGTTTTGTATGTTGTCCTCTCTAGCATGTTCACACATCTACCTAAAGTTTTAAGGAGGATAAATGTAAAACTAGTGAAAAGAACATATCACTGAATAGAATACTATAGCTCTTTCCATACTGCCTAAATATAATCCCCATCCAATTGCTGTCCTGACAAACTTTTATTCTATTATTCTGAATACGAACTGTAATTTCCATAATACAGTTGATGTTGTGAGGGCAAAGACAATGAAAGACTTACGGAATTATTTGTTATTGGATTTATGGAATATAAGTGGTGAAAGTTTTCAGAAAATCAAGAGAGCTTATGTATTTTATTAAAAGCTTGTTACTAAAGTTTGTTTAAACTACAAGGGGATAAAACTTGAGTGGCTAGAATGAGGGGAATCAATTTGTATTTACATAAAAAGGTGCACACTCAAAGCTATTTATTTTCAGAGGGTTGATCTTGGAAAGATCATATTATCGAGTGACTTGATAAGTGTTGTGGAATGCTTTATGAAGGCATGTATTGTAGGGTAACTAAAAGTATGAGAAGTAACTCATGGAGGTGAGGTGGGACTAAGGATTTTACTTATATGTGCTTATAGCAGAGACAAATTATCCTTAAATGCAGGTATTTTGCCAATGATGTCAAAAGCGTGAGTATGCTCACAAATTTGCATGATCCTGTGAGTATGGGACACCCAAGCAACCCGGAAAACACACAAGGTGGAATAGGGAAGTTTTGCATTGTATTGATCCTGAAAGCGTTTGTGCAGCCTTGGGATTTGTTACCCAACTCATGTAGTTGGGATCTTTGGGTCAGGTTTGTAAAGATCCAACTTAAAAAATAAAAAATGATGACCCTTTTCGCCTATGAATCTCAATTGCAAATCAGAACCAAACTTCTTGTGTGACACTGCTATACTCAGATTGTGGTCATCATCAACTCTGCATCACTGTCACTGGCCATCACAACGCTACCATTGTTGTCTTTGGTCATCACAGTGTGTTGTTGCCGGCCATTGCAAGGCTTGTGTCGAAGTTGCCAGCCATCTCAGCACTCCCATTGCTATTTCTGACGCTCTCATCTCCATCAAATAGGCTTGTATTGCTATTGTCATTATGGCTGCCATTATCATCTGACTCTGCAGACAGGGACAGTATGCGTCACTATTCACTGTTGTTGGCTGTTCAGTGTTTTTCTTCTCAGTGATCTTATTTTAGTAAAATGTAACAGCTTAACACAATCATCCTTCTTTACTTAGGCTCGGATTGAATATGAGATTATAAGTGGAGTTGGAGTGCGGAGACCAAGGATACTGGAGGATATTATTAAAGGGATTAAGGTTATTGTTATAAAACAAAAAAAGTATTTAGTTTTTTGCTGTAAAACAGCATAAGCCATGAAGTATTAAGGGATGTTAAATTTTACTTTTTGATGTCTATGTCAGATAAACTATATACATATAAATGTCAACCATGTTATGTCAGATAAACTATATACATATAAATGTCAACCATGTTTAGACATCGGAGATTGGGTGTGGGTTGCATAGCTCATGCTGCTTCTGCTTGTGGGGGCACAATTGACTATTTTCTGAAAGATACCCTAAATAAATTCTGTGTTAGTTATTATGATTGGTATATTAGTATTTATTCTGTTTTTTTTTTTTTTTTTTCATAGGACTCTCAATTGAAATCAGGGGGCAGGCAGGATTCTTTTGAAGGTTTGCCGAGCTTACTTTCTTATGTTTCAATATATATAGTTTATGACTTTGTAATGTATGGCCTTATGTTGACCTCTAATGTTTGTGCGCTGAAATGTATCTTTTCTATTGAATTATAGATGAACCATCTCAAAATGGCACTTCAGCATATACTCCTCAAAATGGGGGCCTAAGTGCACCTCCTACTGTGGTCAATCAAACTCTGCCTATCATACCTATCTCTGCAGGTGGTGCTCCTGGAGCTGTTCCTGGTCCCACAAC
Organism: Vigna unguiculata; assembly: GCF_004118075.2. Lineage (NCBI taxonomy): Eukaryota > Viridiplantae > Streptophyta > Magnoliopsida > Fabales > Fabaceae > Vigna > Vigna unguiculata. The sequence goes on from NC_040280.1 coordinate 25,117,706, forward strand.
AAACTTAAATATAGGAATGGATTATTGGGGTACACCAGCTTCTTCCAACATTCCTGCACTTGCTAGAAAGGTTCCATCTACTGCAGTTGCTGGATCACGGGATAATGTTCAATCACAACTCTGGCTACAGGTTACTTTTGACTAAGACTGATGATATGATGTTTGTTAACTTGATAACATATTAACTTATGTCCTAATTGGAATGTTCATGACACTTATTCTCTGGCTACGAGATTTGCGGAGAATCTGATAGCTTTTAGTGTATTCTGGACGTTTGTAGGCTCAACTACAATGTGAAAATGATCACTATTTATTTACAGCGTAGTAGTCAATTGTGTGTAATTGCGTTGCAATTACAGGGTGGTGGAGTGGAGCAGCCCCTTGCTGCTCCCAAGTCACTCGTCACAAACCACATGGATGTCATGGCTGTTGGGGCTGTTGCTGTGCCATTCACAGGGTAAATCATACAAATTGCAGCCCTCACCACTGCTCCTTTGTTTGCCCTCTCAACTCGCAAGGCTCTGCGGCTTTGCCGTTGTTGGACATGGGCTGTTGCTGACCTTTGCCATTGTTAGGCACTGTGGCCTTTGCTGTTGCTGTCAGCCTGTGACCTTTCACTACTCTGCATTCTCTTGCTTGTTTGAGGCTGCTCTAGCTAATAGCAGCTAATGGGTTGGGTCAATATTAGATTTTCAGTGTTTTTTAATGTCTTGTCTGTTTTGAATGGTTGGGCCCGAGTCCAACTGCTTTTTTCCTTTGTTTTTGTATGTAAAATGTCACATAATTATAATAAACTGAATAATAATAATAATAATAATAGTAATAAGTGTAATTGTATTGAAAATAAAGTATAATATATAATATAAGAAAACTAAATAATAATAATAATAAATATAATAGTATTATGAAATATGAAAAACTATTTAAAGCATAATGTATAAGGTAATAAACTAAATTATAATAATAAACCTAATAAAAAATTATGTGTGATATAATAAATTAAATAACTATAGTGATGAAAGCTAGATAAAACATAATATGCAATATAATAAATTAGATAATAATAATAAAAAGATTCTAAATAATATAGTAACAAGTTAAAATAATATAAAATTAAATATATTTTTATATAATACAAGTTATATAGATGCGAAAGTAAAAAGAAAAGTTATGTATGTGTGTGCGTGTGTGTGTATTATATATGTGTATTAAAAACAGGAATTCAGAAAAGTAAGCATAATAGTGGTCTTCCTAAAAATTGTTTTCTTCCAACCACTACATAGTTGTGTTTTTGGGGACACCTAGTAAAATTCTTTCTTTTAGTCATTATGTTTTTGTCAATGTGGCATTTATTAAAATCATGTTTCTTTTGTATTGTAATAGTTACTTGTTAATTCCTAGCAAAGCCAAATTACTGATTGTTTTGGATTACTTAATCTGCTTCTGCGGACGACTGATTCTGTTTTATGACTGTTTTGGATTACTTGTTTGCTTAGCTGAATACTTCAGTAAGGCAATTTATTAACATGTAGGGGGTGTTATTAGTGCTTATTCTTTAAATCCTTTGCTAAATCTTTTTGTTTTTAATATGTTGGTTTAAGAAATTGGGTTCAAGAAGTCAGGTAGCAAGGATATGCACTACTGTCTGTTTAAGGTTATAATGGTTCTTTTGATCATTTAGAGAAGATATAGACCTTTTCATTAGGAGATTTTTACTTTGGTTTTACCTTACTATGGTTTGTAATCTGTTTTGGTCGGTAATAAAGAATGATTGAAAACATTCCTTTTGGGATTTCCAGTGTCTGAGATCTCTTCTCAAACCAATCTTTCACTCAGCAGAAAGCCGATAGTGTTGTCTTGCTATCGCTTTATGATCCAACCTCTACCAATCTGTTAGAATTCCAAGTTATCGCCACGAATGTTAAAGGGCCTCACTAAAAAAATCCGCCCATTTCCTTACCTAATATTAAACATGATTAGGTTGCACCTTCTTAACTTGTAAAAAAGGGTACTGAAAAATCAGGTAGAAGGCTGCCCCTTGGTGTGTTTTCTTGGGGCTCAGAAGTATGGGAATTTGTGTCCAACTGTGAATTTATGTTTGACATTTAGTGTTGGCAGCAATCCCATACGGGGGCATAGAGCCACTGCATTTTAACAAATGAACATAGTTATATTGATTTTTTCCCAATGTTGTTCAAAATGCGAGTAAAGTCACGTACTCATGATCCTGCGAGTATAAGGATGTTATGAGCTGCGAGGAGCTGATAAAAAAGGAAATAACAAGTTTATGAGGATCAGGGGAGGTGTGGATCGTTTTTTTTTATCGACAAATGTTAGTTGTTTATTTTGTTAGTGGGAGGAGTTGAATCTAATAGCATGATTGCAAGGTTGCTTGTCAATTTGTTGGATCATGTGCTGCGTTGATCCTTTCCCATTTTTCAGCTAGTGTTTGACAGCCTATTTATTGGCTACCAGCCTGAAAACAAAGCCCAACTCGTCCCTTTTGTTCTACTAGGGTTTCCACCCATTTGGAAATTAGAAACGAAACAAAGGAGACAGCTGATGACGGTGAGTGTACCTCCAATGCTGATGCTACCATTGCTGTCGAACAACCATCACTGTCGTCATTGACAAGCAGCAAAGCACCAACGCAGCCCCATCATAACTAGTTTCACTGTTGTGAGCACGGCACTCATGATCACATTTATTGGTGCTGCTTTCATAGTCATTGCTGCTCACTCTAAAGCATCTATGAATTTCTTAGTTTTTCTGAGTAATTTTATGAATTGTGAACCTATTTTTAGTTGTGTTATTGGATCTTACTAGTTATGACTTTGAGTTATTTTTATTGTCTGAGACCTGATTTTCAACTTTTATTGTTGCTTATTAGTTTCTTCAATTCTTTTCTGTTACCTTTCAGGATGAAAGAGAGCTTAAAAGGCAAAGGCGAAAGCAGTCTAACAGGGAATCTGCTCGCAGATCCAGGTTGCGTAAGCAGGTAATAGAAAGTACCCTTTAGTGATTTCTCTGGTTGATTGATCATAACATATCTTAACTCCTGTGTGAGTTTTGTCTAAAGGCCGAGTGTGATGAGTTAGCTCAGCGTGCTGAGGCTTTGAAGGAAGAAAATGCTTCTCTCAGGTCAGAAGTAAGTCGAATCAGGAGTGATTATGAGCAACTACTCTCCGAGAACACTGCTCTCAAGGTAGTGCCAGTACCATGTTCTGTATGACACCAATTTACCTATCCTGCAAAGAATAGGTTCACAGTGATAAAATTACATATTTGAAAGTTATTCAGCGAAAAACATAGATATAACTAAACCTCTGTATCACTCTCCTAGAATCCTTTTACATGTGAAGATTGACAATGCTTTTTGATCTACAGGAAAGACTTGGGGAACTACCTGCGAAAGATGATCATCAAAGGTCTGGGAGGAATGATGAACATGTGGGTAATGACGCTCAACAGAATGGGCAGACAGAGGGTGTGCAGGGTGGTCACTAGCACCTACCAACCACTGCATGCCACCTTTCAGGGAGATAATCTAACTTAATAGCAAGAGCAAGATCTTGTTTCTGATAGCTTGTAGTTCAAATTGTATTAAAGCTGACCATTTATAGTGTTAAGATATGTTTAATGTTATATGATCCTTCATTCCTAATTTCCCTTCATTTTTACTCATTCAAAAACCTGGATTGTATGTAGTGTGTGAATTCTGTCATACCTTATCTTTAGCTTAAAAGTTAGTGTTCCCATGAAGCAATATAGTTAATGAACGTGAGTTTGCCCATTATATGATCTCCTGTACAAGTAATTTATGGGGAAAATAAAGAAAAGAGAAAATCTCTGAATTCTGTTTCATGACAAGCTTGCTATCCAGTTGAAACGTTGCCTTTTAGATTGTTTTGCAGTACATGCTTACTGAAACTGCTTTTGTTTGGACGAATTAAGAAACCTTAAACTCCGCAGCATGAGCAAGTCAAAATGTTCAAACAATTGATGTCATACAGCAGTGCAGAAGGGGATGTGTCTCTGAAGATGTAAGGTCTCTCATGTTACAAGAGTTATGCCATTATTCGTATTGCCCCCAAAAAAAGTGTTTGTTTGATTTAACATTAATCTTATTAAAGAAACTACTCAAGGTAATTTAGTTTGGATACTCTAGTTGAGGTTAAGTTGCAATTACTTATAGAAAGTAAATGTAGATGGTGACGTTCCCTGTAAAAGGCCGTGGTAAATGGGGTTCCACGTAGAAAGATGGTGACGTTTTAAAAAAGTAGACAATGATATTTTAATTCACTTTTTTTGACTTACTTTTAATCTACTATTTTAATCATCATTAGATTATCACATCACTTAAAAGAATCAAAATAGATGATTTAATGGTAATTAAAGGAGTGAGTTAAAAGTGGGTAAAAAAATATGGACTAAACTATTTTTATCCTAAACAAGTTAATTTTCATTAGAAAAATAAAATTCAACACTAGATGTGTAAGTATGTAGATTGCAATTTTTTATTATAATTGGAAGACTAAAAATATATTTAATATTAAAATCAATTACCATGTTAATACTTTGTGGGGTTAATGTAATCAATTTAATGTTATATGGCAACTCATCATATAATGTGATATTAACTGTAGTTGTAGTTTTTGGAAGACCCATTAGCATATATTGAATCCTAAATTGCTAAAGTCACATATTAACTATACCTAGAAGACATAATTGGTGTAGTTGTAAGGTAAGACATTAGATTTGTGATACCAAAAAGCTAAAAGTTCAATTAAGCCATTTTTTTATAATTTAGTCCTTGTAGTACATATTTTTCGATTTGGGTCTTACACGGGATTTATCGAGGAGTGTAGTGGCATCCGATAAAAGGTCACAAAACTTGGTTAACAAATCTTGTAAAGATAGGAACATGAAATTAGACTCTACAAACCAGTAATGGTTTATTGGTGGTTAATGCCACAAATAGTTTTTCTACTGTGAAAAAATACGTGTACATTGTGAACACAAGAACAATCATAGCTTGTATGATTTATTTCACAGAATTCTTCATTTTTAGATTATACAAATATTGAACTTCATTTGTATGATAACACTTAATAATCGCTCAAATATGAAACTTTGATTACTTTTACACTCAACTTTGAATATAATAGTCTTATCCATCAAAATTTCAAACTTCTTTGAAAAAATGGCCGAAAGTAATGTTCTAAATCTAGAAGCATTATTGAAGTCATTCAATATTTAATAATTAAATATATATACAAAAGTTAAAAAAAGAATAAAAATTGTTTTTAATCCCGTGATTCAAATATGTACCTAGGATTTCTCGAGGAGTGTAGTGGCATCCATGTGAAAAAACACAAAGTTAGTTAACAAATCTTCTGAAAAAAGTACATGAAATTAGATTATACAGTTCTATAGTGTTTATTAGTCCTACATGTGAAATATTAAATTTTCTAACAACATAGGTTGCAGTGGAATGAAGAGGGAAATGTTACGAAAATTACTATTTTCAATTAATTTAAAAAAATTAAGCAAGCTATCAAAAACTAATAAAAATTACTTTTTTTGTTAAGGAGAAAATGAAAAGAAAATTATTCGTTTAGTTAAAACCTTTTAGTTAAAGTTATTCTTTAATCACTAAAAGTTTTAATATGACTTTTCTAATTTTTACTCATTCTCTCGGTCAATATTTTAATGTTGTTTAACCTTTATGTTTGTTACTTTTTCTCTCTCTTATTTTTTATTCATAATTTATTCCATTTCTTGCCTATGCTAAGGTTGTAAGTAGAGTGTCAACTAAAAATATTCATACTTTAGGAGTCAAGTCAATGTAAAATATGTAAAGTAGCAAAAGCAATACAACAACAAACATGTTCCTCCGAGGCGTGCATTAGAATAGAATTTCCAAGGAGACTCTCACTAAGGTAGTTTCAATTATTAAGAGTCCATAAGAACAATTTTTTCAACTCGTGTCTTTATTTTCTAATATTAAAGATGATGGGTTTAATTTAATAATTATAATAAAATGTCTAAAAAAATTTAGGACGATTGTCATTGGAGTAACTATGTCTTCATACTTTTATTTCAAACTACAAAAATAATCAAAATAAAAATAACAATTAACTCAATCATTTTTATAACATATAAATATAAAATCATATAATAAAATGTGTTCGATAAAAAACTGTTACAAAATTTGATCTTCCTTTATTAGTATTCCACCAATTTTGAACAGATTCTACTTTATCAAAAGTGAAAGAACAGGACGCCATACCTTTAACAACCCTTTTATACTCAAATCCACTAACAGCCTTCAATCTTATTATATTTTAGTAACATTTATCTTTTATTATTATTATTATTTTAATAATTGTTTACAATTGGGTAGTTGTAAACAACTTCAAAGAATAAATAATAAAAACTTTATTATAATTAAATGATGTAAACTGTAAACCCTCTTTTCTTTTCCAGTTTCATGTAATGGGCCTGGCCCTTCGTAGGCCCAAGGCCAGCCCACTAGGGGACCCCCTATACCCCCCTCTGCTACTCATTCAGTGCTTCTTGTCTCCTTTTCAGAAGCAAAGCTCCTCCTTGTCTCCCCCTACGAAGCTAAGTTCTGCTAGGGCACACCAGTCACACATCTCTGAGCTAGGAAACTCCCTCTTTTTCCAGGTAAGTTGAGCTCTAGAGCTCCTGATCCGTTCCTTCTCCTCTTTAATCGGTTTAAAACACATGGACCAAGTTAGAGTTAAGACTCTTAACTTCGTTTTGTCCGCTTTTTCCAGTTTAAGCTCGCGGTCTTAGTTCTTAGAGCTGCTGTGCTACAGAGTTAGGGCTTGCTTGCTTGTGGTACTCAAACAAGAGGTAAGGGAAGCTAGTTTTAACCGTTCAAAGTGGTTTTCGAGTGTCTTTTGGTCGTTGCCTGTTGTATGCGTGTAAAATGTGTTTTTGTTGGATTATATGGAGTTGCATGTGTGTTTGGGGGCGGATCTGAGTGGTTTCCGCCACTGCAGGTGGGTGGACAGTGGTGAGCTCTGCGATTCTCGCCCAAGCGAGCTCGTCTCGCCTAGGCGAGAGTTGCAGGACGTTCACCCTGGTTCTCCCTCGAGCACTCGCCCAGGCGAGATGCTGCACTTTTGGGCGACAGGTCAACTCGCTCAGGCGAGACAGCGTCGCCTGAGCGAGAAATCGTGAAATCATTTAAGGCTCCACGTGGTAGGCTCGCCTAAGCGAGAGCCAGTCGCCTGAGCGAGACAACTTCTCTCGCCTGGGCGACTGCTCCTAGCTTGAGCGAGGCTGCGACGGCGGAGGGCTCCAATTCTGTTTTCTCTCGTTGTTTGATGGATGAAGTTGTGATTTATTTAATTACCCCCTTCGCTTCAAATCTTAAAGCATGTGAATATATGTATATACATGGTTGCTTGAATCTTATGAACTAAAAGTTGGTATGTTGGCATGAATAATACATGAATTTTGTTTGTTTGTTTGGTTGGTTGAGAACTTGCATGAGAATTTAATGGATGGCCAAAAAGAGGTGGGAATTGCATGAGAAATATGATTATGATGGTGTGTTTGGCGTAATTCCATGAGTCGCCGTGGGGAGGCTCCATGGTGGCGTGTGATAGGCGTAATTCCATGAGTCTCGTGGGGAGACTTTATGGTGGCGTGTAGTGTATATATTAGGATAAGGATTCAAGTAAGGATCGCATCCCGAAACTCTAAAGGGTCAGTGAGTCTCAAGTAGAGCAAACTGACCCAAGTGGTGAGAGTAGCGGGAGGCCCTAGTCTTTGGCAGGATAATGGCCTTAGACGCTTAAAGGCTAACCTTGTGAGTGGTAGGGTGAAACCCATTGGCAATGGCTCTGCAGAGCAGTAGAGGCCACCACAAGTGCAGGCGTCCGATGAATCCGATCTTAATATATGTATCCGGATAATTGAGTCTTAGTGTCTTGCTTGTTTGCCATAACATGATCCATGTGCCTCTGTGTTGTATGTCTGGGAATGTTTATGCATTTATTTCTTTATACCATGATAAGTATTATATTACACTAGCTTACCCTTGCATGTTTGTGTGTGTTCCTGTTATGTTTTTCTCTTTTGCGATGATCACCTTCTGGTGGGAGTAGATGAGAGGGAGGCCCGAGATGGATCCGGGAGACGCAGCAGTGCAGCTTAGATCTCCGTGTCTGGACGCCTTAGGAGTAGTTTCATGGCCATGTGGCCTTTTGTATTAGTTGCCTTGAGGGCAACTCTTTTACAAGACCGTTGAACTCTTTTAAATTTCTTTTGCTTAGGACTATGTAGCATGCCTAAGTTTCCTTTTGAGTAAATTCCGGATGACTGTACCAGTTACCATTCTCTATCGTTTTGTTCATCTGAGTGCTTCTCTTTATTATAACTGTGTGATATTTTATTTAGTAGTTTAATATTATTAAAATGGGATGTCACACTTTTATGGTATCAGAGCCTTCGTTCCTAAGTGTCTGTGGGTTATGCGTTTGCTTAGCTTTCGTTGTGTCTTTCCTGTCATGTTTAGATGAGTTTCCAGTCTAACCCAGTTTTTAATGGTGCTTTCTGTGTGTCCAGTGATATGGCACCCCCTCGTGTAGCTCCTCCTCAACCTTCTCAGGGCGATGGGCAAGATCTGGCTAGGGCGATCGAGGCTATGGCTGCAGCCTTGACGCAACAGAGCAATGCTATGATGCAACAGCATGAGGCGGCGATGCAGCGCCAGGAAGCCTCTCTAGAGCAGCAGCACTTCATGATGCAGCAGATGGAAGCTGCTAGGCAGGCTGCAGAGGATGCTCAGAGGCAGCATGTGGATGCTCTCCGTCAGTTAGGGGGGGATGCTGCTGGTGCACCCGTGTACGGTCCTCATCCCCGACCTCCACCCCCTGAATGGAGTTTGGAAGACTTCCTGAAGCACCAACCTGCCAAGTTTGATGGCAAGCAGAGTCCTGACCAGGCGGACCAGTGGATGAAGGACATGGAGCGCATCTTCGATGCCAAGAGGTGTCCGGATGAGAGCAGGCTTGCTTTCACCGTCTACATGCTCACTGGGGAGGCTGAGCATTGGTGGGCCAGCATGAAGCTGGTGATGGAAGAGAAGCATGAGGATATCACCTGGAGAGCCTTCAAGAAGAGGTTCTTGTCCGAGTACTTCCCTGATAGCGTGAGATACGCTAAGGAGGTTGAGTTCCTCCAGCTGACGCAGGGGAACAAGTCAGTGGCAGAGTATGCCGAGCAGTTCAAGCACCTTGGACGCTTCTACACCATGCCACTAGATGAGGAGTGGCGTTGCAGGAAGTTTGAGAATGGTCTCAGAGGAGACATCCGCCTGATGGTAGCTCCACTGTCCATCAAGGACTTTGCGGCCTTAGTGGAAAAGGCCAGGGTCATGGAACGCATGAAGGTGGAAGTGGAGGCTCAGCAGCAACCACAACAGAGAGTTAGCGGACCATCTGGGTCCAGGCCACGAGTCGAAGAGAAGAGGAAGCCATATGCTAGACCCCATCCACAGCCACAGAGATCTGGAGGTTTCTCTTCCCCGCCCGGCAGGATACAGTGTTACCATTGCGGAGGACCGCATGCGAAGAACTTCTGCCCACAGCTTCCAGGTTTCCGCAGATGCAACCTATGTGGTAGAGTAGGCCACTTTGGCAGGGATTGTCCTTCGAGGAGAGGGGCCGTAGCACGACCCTCACCACAGACTCCGAGTCAGAATTCAGGTCAGGCTCAGCAGAGAGGAGGAGGCAGCAGGCCTCAGGCTACAGGCAGAGTTTTTGCGATGACTGGGTCAGAGGCAGCAGGTTCAGGTAACCTAGTTATCGGTTGTTGTGTGATATCTGGAAAATCATGTTGCGTGCTTTTTGATTCTGGAGCGACACACTCATTTGTGTCAGAGTCTTGTGTGCGGGAGTTGGGTCTGCCGGTGTGTGAGCTACAGTTTGATCTAGTGGTATCGACTCCGGCATCTGGGTTGGTTAGAACTTCCTCTGTGTGTGCTAGATGTCCAGTTGAGGTAGAGGGGCGCATATACAAAGTCAATCTTATATGCCTCCCTCTGCAAGGGTTAGATGTGATCTTGGGAATGGATTGGCTCTCTGCCAATCACGTTCTCATCGACTGCCGGGAGAAGAAGTTGTTGTTCTCAAACTCAGAGGAGCCTGAGTTGTTGTCTTCTAATGAGGTTATGAAGGAAATCCGGGACGGTGCACAGTGCTTTATGGTCTTTGCCAGGATAGAGGTTGAGAAAGAGGAGAGGATAACAGTAATACCAGTGGTCAGGGAATTCGAGGATGTGTTCCCTGAAGAGGTACCGGGTTTGCCCCCGAGGAGAGAAGTTGAGTTCTCCATAGACTTGGTACCAGGAGCCGGTCCTGTATCGATAGCTCCTTACCGCATGGCGCCAGCAGAGTTGGTAGAGTTGAAGAAGCAGATAGAGGAATTGCTTGAGAAACAGTTTATACGGCCGAGTGCTTCGCCGTGGGGAGCGCCTGTTTTGCTTGTAAAGAAGAAGGACGGTGGCTCCAGGTTGTGTGTGGACTATAGACAGCTGAACAAACTGACTATCAAGAACAAGTACCCCTTGCCGAGAATAGATGATTTGATGGATCAGCTTCATGGGGCATCTGTGTTCTCCAAGATTGATCTACGGTCGGGTTATCATCAGATTCTGGTGAGGGCAGAAGATGTTGAGAAGACTGCTTTTAGATCCAGATATGGGCACTATGAGTATGTGGTTATGCCATTTGGTGTGACCAATGCTCCAGCTTTGTTCATGGATTATATGAACCGGATCTTCCGTCCGTTTTTAGATAAGTTTGTCGTGGTCTTCATAGACGACATTCTCATCTACTCCAGGACGCATGAGGAACATGCCGAGCATCTGAGGATAGTGCTTGGCATTTTGAGGGAGAAGCAACTGTTTGCCAAGTTAGCCAAGTGCGACTTCTGGATGAGAGAGGTGCAGTTCTTGGGGCACGTGATATCAGCTCAGGGAATAGCTGTGGATCCAGCTAAAGTAGAGGCAGTGATACAGTGGGAGTGTCCCAAGTCAGTGACTGAGATTCGAAGTTTCGTGGGTTTAGCTGGCTACTACAGGAGATTTATAGAGGGATTCTCTAAGATAGTAGCACCCCTGACACAGCTAACCAGGAAAGACCAACCGTTTGCATGGACTGATAGATGTGAAGAGAGCTTCAGAGAGCTTAAGCAGAGGTTGACGAGCGCTCCAGTTCTGATAATTCCGGATGTGAGTAAACCCTTTGAGGTTTACTGTGATGCCTCTCATCAGGGACTTGGATGTGTCTTGATGCAAGAAAGGAAGGTGGTGGCTTACGCTTCAAGGCAGTTGAAGGTTCATGAGAAGAACTACCCTACTCACGACCTAGAGTTAGCAGCAGTGGTTTTTGCTTTGAAGATATGGAGGCACTACTTGTATGGTGCACAGTTCCGTGTGTTTAGTGACCACAAGAGCTTGAAGTATCTCTTCGACCAAAAAGAGCTGAATATGAGGCAGAGACGGTGGATAGAGTTTTTAAAGGACTATGACTTTGAGCTTCTCTACCACCCAGGGAAGGCGAATGTGGTAGCGGACGCATTGAGTAGGAAGACAGTGCATGTGGCACACTTGATGATAAAAGAGATGGAGTTGCTAGAGAGCTTCAGAGACATGAAGCTACAATTCGAGTTGGAGCCGGAATTCATTAGGTGTAGCACCTTGGTTATATCTAGTGACTTCTTGGACTTGATCAGAGAAAGACAAGTAACGGATGTTAGTCTACAGAAGGTAAAGGAGTTACTGGGATCGGATCAGGCCAAAGAGTTTGCCTTGGGCAGTGATGGTGTGTTGAGGTTCAGAGGCAGAGTATGTGTACCAGAAGATGCAGAGTTGAGGAAGTTGATCCTTGAGGAGGGACACAAGAGTCGTCTTAGTCTGCACCCTGGCATGACTAAGATGTACCAAGACCTCAAGGAGAACTTTTGGTGGCAGGGCATGAAAAAGGAGGTTGCACAGTTTGTATCGGCCTGTTTGACTTGTCAAAAGGCGAAGGTGGAGCATCAGAAACCCGGTGGAACGCTTCAACCTTTGGATATTCCGGTGTGGAAGTGGGATAGCATAGCCATGGATTTTGTTACCCACTTGCCTCGCACCGTGAGAGGACATGATGCTATATGGGTAGTGGTGGATCGTTTGACGAAGAGTGCTCACTTTTTGGCGGTGAACCTCAGGATGTCTATGACCAAGTTGGCTCAGCTCTACATCCGAGAGATAGTGAGACTTCATGGAGTGCCTAATAGCATAGTGTCTGACAGAGACCCCCGGTTCACTTCCAGATTCTGGCAGGCACTGCAGGAGGCTATGGGTAGCAGGTTGAGGATGAGTTCTGCTTATCATCCTCAGACGGATGGCCAGTCAGAGAGAGTGATTCAGTCCTTGGAAGACTTGCTGAGGACTTGTATCTTGGATCACCTTGGCGTTTGGGACGAGGTGTTACCGCTGGTGGAGTTTACCTACAACAACAGTTACCAAGCGAGTATAGGGATGGCACCTTATGAAGCTTTGTATGGGAGGAGGTGTAGGACTCCCTTATGTTGGTACCAGGATGGTGAGTCAGTTTTGGTAGGACCTGAGTTGTTGCAACAGACCACAGAGAAGGTGCAGTTGGTGAGAGACAGGTTGCAAGCATCCCAGAGTAGGCAGAAGGCATATGCTGACAGAAGGAGAAGACCTCTAGAGTTTGAGGCTGGGGAGCATGTGTTCTTGAGGGTGACCCGAACCACTGGTGTGGGGAGGGCTATCCGCTCGAGGAAGTTGTCACCTAAGTTCTTGGGTCCGTATCAGATCTTGAAGAGGATAGGGCCCGTAGCTTATGAGATAGCATTACCACCCCAGTTGGCTAATCTACACCCAGTCTTTCATGTTTCACAGCTACGGAAATACGTGTTCGACCCGTCACATGTGTTGGAAGCGGAAGATGTGGAAGTCAGGGAAAATCTCCAGGTAGTGGTACAACCCGTGGCTATAGAGGATCGCCAAGTTAAAGAGCAGAAGGGAAGAGCCACCAGTTTAGTGAAGGTCATCTGGGACAGGAGGACAGGTGACGCAACTTGGGAGCTAGAGGAGGACATGAGGAGTTCATACCCACATCTGTTCTGGTAAGTCTAATTTTTCGAGGACGAAAAATTTTTGTTGTTGGGGAGATATTGTAAACCCTCTTTTCTTTTCCAGTTTCATGTAATGGGCCTGGCCCTTCGTAGGCCCAAGGCCAGCCCACTAGGGGACCCCCTATACCCCCCTCTGCTACTCATTCAGTGCTTCTTGTCTCCTTTTCAGAAGCAAAGCTCCTCCTTGTCTCCCCCTACGAAGCTAAGTTCTGCTAGGGCACACCAGTCACACATCTCTGAGCTAGGAAACTCCCTCTTTTTCCAGGTAAGTTGAGCTCTAGAGCTCCTGATCCGTTCCTTCTCCTCTTTAATCGGTTTAAAACACATGGACCAAGTTAGAGTTAAGACTCTTAACTTCATTTTGTCCGCTTTTTCCAGTTTAAGCTCGCGGTCTTAGTTCTTAGAGCTGCTGTGCTACAGAGTTAGGGCTTGCTTGCTTGTGGTACTCAAACAAGAGGTAAGGGAAGCTAGTTTTAACCGTTCAAAGTGGTTTTCGAGTGTCTTTTGGTCGTTGCCTGTTGTATGCGTGTAAAATGTGTTTTTGTTGGATTATATGGAGTTGCATGTGTGTTTGGGGGCGGATCTGAGTGGTTTCCGCCACTGCAGGTGGGTGGACAGTGGTGAGCTCTGCGATTCTCGCCCAAGCGAGCTCGTCTCGCCTAGGCGAGAGTTGCAGGACGTTCACCCTGGTTCTCCCTCGAGCACTCGCCCAGGCGAGATGCTGCACTTTTGGGCGACAGGTCAGCTCGCTCAGGCGAGACAGCGTCGCCTGAGCGAGAAATCGTGAAATCATTTAAGGCTCCACGTGGTAGGCTCGCCTAAGCGAGAGCCAGTCGCCTGAGCGAGACAACTTCTCTCGCCTGGGCGACTGCTCCTAGCTTGAGCGAGGCTGCGACGGCGGAGGGCTCCAATTCTGTTTTCTCTCGTTGTTTGATGGATGAAGTTGTGATTTATTTAATTACCCCCTTCGCTTCAAATCTTAAAGCATGTGAATATATGTATATACATGGTTGCTTGAATCTTATGAACTAAAAGTTGGTATGTTGGCATGAATAATACATGAATTTTGTTTGGTTGGTTGGTTGGTTGAGAACTTGCATGAGAATTTAATGGATGGCCAAAAAGAGGTGGGAATTGCATGAGAAATATGATTATGATGGTGTGTTTGGCGTAATTCCATGAGTCGCCGTGGGGAGGCTCCATGGTGGCGTGTGATAGGCGTAATTCCATGAGTCTCGTGGGGAGACTTTATGGTGGCGTGTAGTGTATATATTAGGATAAGGATTCAAGTAAGGATCGCATCCCGAAACTCTAAAGGGTCAGTGAGTCTCAAGTAGAGCAAACTGACCCAAGTGGTGAGAGTAGCGGGAGGCCCTAGTCTTTGGCAGGATAATGGCCTTAGACGCTTAAAGGCTAACCTTGTGAGTGGTAGGGTGAAACCCATTGGCAATGGCTCTGCAGAGCAGTAGAGGCCACCACAAGTGCAGGCGTCCGATGAATCCGATCTTAATATATGTATCCGGATAATTGAGTCTTAGTGTCTTGCTTGTTTGCCATAACATGATCCATGTGCCTCTGTGTTGTATGTCTGGGAATGTTTATGCATTTATTTCTTTATACCATGATAAGTATTATATTACACTAGCTTACCCTTGCATGTTTGTGTGTGTTCCTGTTATGTTTTTCTCTTTTGCGATGATCACCTTCTGGTGGGAGTAGATGAGAGGGAGGCCCGAGATGGATCCGGGAGACGCAGCAGTGCAGCTTAGATCTCCGTGTCTGGACGCCTTAGGAGTAGTTTCATGGCCATGTGGCCTTTTGTATTAGTTGCCTTGAGGGCAACTCTTTTACAAGACCGTTGAACTCTTTTAAATTTCTTTTGCTTATGACTATGTAGCATGCCTAAGTTTCCTTTTGAGTAAATTCCGGATGACTGTAACAGTTACCATTCTCTATCGTTTTGTTCATCTGAGTGCTTCTCTTTATTATAACTGTGTGATATTTTATTTAGTAGTTTAATATTATTAAAATGGGATGTCACATAAACAAATTAATAAAAGTATAATACTTAAAAGTTGTTTGGATTGTTTGAAGAAAAAAGAAAGATTGTTATTGTATAAAGTCTGGTGTGAACGATAATATAAATTTATGAATAATTGTATAGATGCGGATCTTGATTACTAATTTTGGAAATTAAAATAGTATTTTAAAATTTATAAGTTTTATCATTATTATTAATACAAAAAAATAAAAATTTAATTTAATTATAATTATAAAAAAATCACATATATCTAACAGATTTTTTTTTTTTTACATTTTTAAATTATTGAACTCATTAAGCGAAAAGATACATTATTAAAAAACATATATTTCCTTTCATTTTATTTTAAAATTTTTTCATAAAAAATACTCACATAAAATAATTTACAAAAAATTACTACCAATTTTTTAATAAAATATTTAGGATTTCACAGAAAAACTTTTAAAAAATACTAGTAAAATTTATAATTTTGTAAAAAATAATTACCCATAAAAAAATTAGTTGTCAATTAAAACTCTTAGAAAAAATGACAAAAAAAATATGTTCTTGCAAAATTTTATAAAATGATTGTAGGAAAAAGTTCTTGAAATATGAAAAATTCTAATAGTGATAAATTTTTGATTATATTTTTTTTAATGTAATTAATTATATTATGTACAAAAAAATTATCTTCTATTTTATTTTACAATCCTTTTTAACAAAAAAAAAATTCTTTTTAAGTAAAATTTATTTATTCTTGTTAAAGATTGCTATAATTCAAAAATAATTGATAAAATTTTAAATTTGAATAATAAAAAGTATTAACGATCAAATACAGAAGTTAACTCTCATTGATTGGCCCCACAAGTAAATGGCCTCTTAGGTGATTGGGCCTCACAGGTAATTCCCTCTCTTGACTCAGGCCCACCCACGTAAGTATCTATAAAAAGTAACATAAATAACATGTCATCCAAGATAAAATAATAATGTTTTAATTAATCACTGCATTACTTGCTTGGTGACACACTTGACTAACTTGAAGGTTAAAGTGTTTTCATAGGTATAACCCCACCCACCCGATATTAAAAAATAAATACTTAGAAAGATAAAGTACTTAGAAGTTGAAGAAGTTGAAGGTTAGTTGTTTTTTGGAGTCTTCTTAAAATATATTTGATCACATAAAAATAAAAATGTAAAAGATAAAAAAAATTCAAATATTAAAAAATTGAAATTTGTATACATTTAGTGGAAAGATTAATATGAAATACAATTATGTTATAAAACATATCATTACAAAATTGAAATTTGTATACATTTAGTGGAAAGATTTATATGGAATACAATTATGTTATAAAACATATAATCACAACAAAAAAAACTATTCTTCCGCGTCATGAGATAGAAATTTTGCATTATTTCTTTTCACAATAAATAATTATGTTTTCAAATCTATTTCTCTACTTTTTTCTTAGTGTTTTTATTTTCTTATTTTCTACTTTCTGATTTAAAAAATAATTTAATAATTATTCAATAAACCATCTAATATTTTAATAATAAATCTTAGGATTAATAAAGATAGTATCTACTCGTGAACCATTTCTCATGGTTCTATGACCGTTAGATTGCTGTACAGCTTGATAGTAATTTATTAAAAAACAATTAATTTGTATTTGATAGTAATTTGGACAAGCAATACCACTGGAGACATGTTCCATTAGAAAAAGGATTTTCACGGAGACTTTCACCAAGGGATTATCAATTATTAAGAATCTATTAAAAAAATTTATGCAACTCGTGTGAAAACATAATTGGTTATATTTTTTTAATAAATTGATTATAGGTTAATATCCATAATATTAATAAAAAAAATTATATTTTAGTATACATAAATTTTTACCAATTTTTTCATTTGACCATTTTTAAATTGATCTTTTTAATTTAACCGTATGAAATTAAATAAATTATTTTCAAGTTGACGTACATATATTATGTATGTTTTTATTTGTTTATGATGATACAAAATGATAAAATTATTACTATTATAATTATAAAAATAAAAAATAAATTTTTTTATAATTTTATTTATTTATTTTGTACGTAATCTTTTTATTATAAATAATTATTTTAATTTTAAAAAGTCCTTAAATTAAAAATAATTGTCAAATTACAAAGAAATAAAATTTTAAAAACAATCATTAAAATGATAAAATTGATATTATATTTAATTTGGTTTATTTAAAGAGTAAAATTAATATATATATATATATATATATATATATATATATATATATATATATATATATATATATATATATATATATATATATATATATATATATGTGTGTGTGTGTGTGTGTGTGTATATATATATTGAAAGCAAGAATCCTTTACTAATAAATAAGTTAAGTTAATTTAAATTTTGATATGTTATGATGTAACTTATTTTAATTTGTTATTTTAAAACATAAGTATTATTGTTAAGATTTTATAATAATTTTTATTTTAATTTTAATTTTTAAAAGTTAGTTTTTATTTCAAATTATTCTAAAAATTAGAAAAAAAACTTACGGATATCAAATATTCGACAACAAATTATAAATAGATATTTGGAAAAATTGCTAATAATTTTCTAAATATACTAATTCACAAAAAGTAAATTATTCTTCCACATCATGACATAGAATTTTTGCATTTATTTCTTTTTACTTTATTTTTCAAATAATGACGTTTTTCACTATTTTTTATATTTCTTCCTTTGAGTTTTATTTCGTTAGTTTCTACTTTCTGATTTAATAATTATTTAACAAGAAAAATTAAATATATTTTTAGTGATTAATATTTAGTAAAAATTAAACTAATCATTCTTCAAAATTTTAAATCAATTTAATTTTTCCTTTTTTTTAAAAAACAGTATGAATTTCTTTTAATTAAAATTATTAAATTTATTTAACGTTTAAATCACGTTTTATAATTACATCTAAATTGTTTATATCATTTCATATCCTGATAATAAATCTTAGGATTAATAATGATAATTGCTGCTCATGATCGTTGACCATTTGGGGAGAGTGCCATACTGGGTTGGTAGAAGCTTATTAAATGCTTTTTTAATTGGTATTAGATTATTAAATAAAATAAATACCCGTGTTAGGTATGTGTGTGTTAGGTATGTGTGATAAAGAACTTTAACAACTTAGAAATTCAAGTGCCACGTCACCATGAAAGTTTTGTCGGGCAAAAAGCTTTGAGTGGATTTAAGTGCCCTTCCATGGATGAAAGGGACAAATTTCATTCACAGAAGGCAGAGTATGGCATCCAACGGAATAGTTCGTGAAATTCTCACAAGGTACAACTACGAAGAATGGAAAATTTTGATGAAAAATTATTTGAGAGGAGAAAATTTGTGGGATGTTGTTGAGGGTGGTTCTGCTTTAGCACCCAATGATGCAGACAAAGACGCAAAGGTTCTACATATCATTCAACTATCATGTGCACCTAACATGTTTGATGAAATTAAACATTTTGAATCCGCACAAATAGCTTGGAATCATTTGGCTGCAGTTTGTGGTTATGAATTTACTGCTCAATCGCATATTAGACGCGGTAATACTTGTTTAGATCCTTCTTTATATGTGTATATTTTTACATAGAAGATTGATTCTAAATATTTAATTATGTTTTAATGTGAATGAGACGCACACAGGTGTAGTATCCGACAATGTTAATCAGCACAAAAAACTGTACGAATTTGTGGAGAAGGGTGATTGGAGTGGCACAAGATCATACCTTCGAGAAGAACGTGAGGCCATATTTTGGGTTCCGTCTTCGGGTAGAACGGTTCTCCACGTTGCAACAATGGAAGGGCATTTGAAAATTGTGGATGGATTGGTGAAGCTAGGAAAGGAGGCATTACTAGAAAAACAGGATGAGGATGGTAATACTGCTCTTGCTCTTGCTGCTGGTTACACCGGAGACATGGATATAGCAAAGCGCATTGTAAATGCAGAAGGTGGCGTGGGAGTGCTGGCTTTACCCAACAATAAGGGTGAGATCCCACTTCTTTTGGCTGCTAATTCAGGACATAAAAAAATGACTCGCTTCCTTTTTCTAAGAACTCCTCCCCATATCCTACAACAACAGTCTTCACGCAACCGAGTTTTGCTTTTGGAAAGATGCATCCAAGCGCATATATTTGGTAAGCAAATGAAGAACAGATTTATGCATGCATACATGCTGCTTCCCCTTCATCTCTTCTCCATACCCTCTATCTTTGGTTTACTGTGTATATTGGAATCGTTTGCTTGTTAGGACTTTTAAGACATTAATTCTGAAAGTTTGCATGGTTTAAACTGGCAGATGTGGCTTTGAAAATGCTGGAATCTTACCCGGAACTGCCTACAGAATCCATATCCTATGGCTTTGGGGGCCTTCATGAATTGGCTCGAATGTCTTCTTCATTTTCAAATGTCGCTGAAGTCCCTGATTCTGAATCTTTACAGACATTAGTTTACAATTTGACAGATCGTAAGATTCCCCCTTTATTTACTTAATAATGTTTTTTTTTTCTTTTCTCTCTCATTAATTAGCAACTCCATTATTGTATTTTTAAGGTTTAATTATTCGAATCATATTTAATTTGATAAAAATATATTTGATACCTACCTTTTAAAAAATGTTAATTGTATCACAACTTTTAAATAAGTATTTCTCTATTTCAGACAAAAATTACTAACGTCATTAATCACTAACAACATGCCATGTGTGTCAGTTTGTGTCTGACTCAGTTTTATGCCTACTTATGTGTTTCTAATTACATTTTGTCCCAATTTTTTTAATAATTAAAATATTTTTTTAATCTATTTTTCATAAGATTAAAACAAATTAAGTATAAATATATTTACAAAATTAAGTACTGATATTTATATTGTTTCTCTCCAATTTAAGACCAAATATATTATTTGTATAAATGTTATACTAATATTTTCTTATTAAGAATGACTTTTTAACATATTATATAATTATTGTATATTATTAACTAAGGTTTTGTTAATTATTACTTTTTTTTCCTTAAAATAGAACGATATTTTCCCTCACTAATTATAAACCAAATTTTTATTTGTATGAATGTTATACTAATATTTTTTTTTATTAAAAATGACTTAATAAAATGACTTTTATCACTAAATTTTAATATAAATATTAGTACTTAATTTTTGTAATAATATTTATACTTAATTAGTTTTAATTTCATAAAAAATGGATTAAAAAAGATTTTAATTATTAAAAAAATTGTGTCAAAATTGAATCAGAGACACATAAGTAGGGACTAAATTACTAAATTGAATCAATGAGACATATATGAAGACTAAATTGAAATCAAGACAATGACATCTGATAGTAACATTGACACGTGGCATTGTCCTGCCACATGGCATTGACAATGTCACGTGTCACACCAAGAACCTGACACATGACATTTTTTCTGCAAAAAAATAAAAAAGAATTTAAAAAAATCAAACAAACCACATAGTGATACGTGAGACGCTACTGTTAACCGCGTTAGTAATCTCAGTCTGAAAGAGACCTAATGAAACACGTTTTTTTTTTTTTTTGAAAAGTTAGGATGTAATTGATACTTTTTTAAAAGTGGATATCAAATTGACACATCTCTACCAAAGTGGGTACTATCAGAGTAATTAAATCTATTTTTAAAGAAATCAACCGATGCAAGGAAATTTTTTTTATTTTAAAAATCTCCTCAATAGATGATGAAACATTATTTATATAAATTGGAATGTTAACGTTATAATTAAAATACTCTTTTGTTGGGAACTACGTAGGAAAATAAGATTGCTTTATGTGTTGATATATATATATATATATATATATATATATATATATATATATATATATATATATATATATATATATATATATATATATATATATTTTTTAATATTGACATTCAATCTAAAAAGTGAGAAAGATAATTAAGACCCAGAAAAATACCTAAACGCGATGAAGGAAAATTAGAGTTGAAGAATAGTTTATAACAACAATTTCAATTATTAAGTACAAAAGATATGCGACTGACTTCAAACTTCTTATGATTCTTCCAGGTACTTTACTCAATTTTGTTTTGATACTTTTGAACGTGTCTTGGAAGCTTATTATGGGTAAGTATTGCTTTGTCTCTTTGATTTATCTTTTTGCCTTATGACATTTTTACAGACTGCCCGCAGATATCTAGACATGCATCTATAAGTGATTTTAATAAATCTTGGCATAAAAAAAAAATTAATATGAAAAGTTAATTTAAAATCACTAATTTAAATAATCAAGGTACGTATGTCCCAGTTTTAAAACGAGTGACTAATTGTAGATTCAAAAACACCTATTTATTTGGAATTCATATGATTAGTTGATAATTTATGTATAAAAGAGTGTTTTTTTTTTCTTTCTAAATGTAAATTGTTCTTGATATTTATAAAATAAAGAAAATTGGATTTTAATATTGCTAAAATATTATTTTAGTTTTAATTTCTCCAAAATTTGAAATAGTTTTTTTTTCTTAAAATTTATTTCAAAGTAGATAACATAACAATAACGATGTAGATACACTAATTCAATCAAATTAGGATAGTAAATTCTATATGTGGATGAGTCCAACTTCTAGAGGGCTAGGAGGGCTAGATCTGAAATTGTTTGTTGGTTGAAATGATAAAATTTCAAAATATCTTTTGCTAGTAAAACCAAACCATGTGTAATTTTTGTTTTCCCTCACAGCTTAATTGGATCTAAATTCATACCATTGTCTCAGAATTCGCAATTAGGGGACCCCAAACTGGACAGAGAATTCAGATGGTTCTACAAATAGTTGAAGAGACTATATTTGGACAAAACAAGAATGAAGTTCCACAAATATTGAAATACTATAAAGATAGAGTTGCGAAGTTTAATAGTTCACAGCTTGGGGAAGCTTCGGTGAACAATGCCATGTTGGATGCAGCGAAGCATGGAAATGTTGAGTTCATAAAGGCTATGAAGGAGGCTAACCATGACCTTTTATGGGCAATGGACAACCATGGAAGAGGCATATTTTCGTATGCGGTTCTTTATCGCAAACACAATGTGTTCCAACTCATGCAAACTCTCTGTGGAAATAAGTATGCAATTAACTACACAACAGACATGTTTGGCAATAACCTGTTGCACCTGGCGGCACGATTAGGACCTTTCTCTGATCTGAATCGCAGACCCGGTGCGGCTCTGCAAATGCAAAGAGAAATTCAATGGTTTAAGGTGCATTCTTCATTTGTTTTCTTCTCTCTAGTAGGATTGATGTATTAAATATAATAATATAGTTCATGCATGCATTAACTTGAGTGCAGGCAGTGGAGGAAGTTGTGCATCTGAAGTGTAGGGAAGAAAAAAATAATGAGGGTAAGAAGCCTCGTGAAATATTTATTGAAACACACAAGGAGCTGATGAAAGATGGAGAGAAATGGGCGAAAGAAACAGCGGGGACCTTTGCAATTGTGGGTGTTCTCGTCATAACTGTCATGTTTGCTGCAGTCTTCACTGTTCCAGGAGGATACAATCCAGACACTGGAGTGCCAATTTTTGTAAATAAAGGAGCATTTACTGTGTTTATTATAAGTGATGTAGTATCTCTATTTGCTTCTATAATTTCAGTATTGATATACGTTGACATTCAGACATCACGTTACGCTGAAATAGACTTCCTACAAAGATTACCCTTGAAGATAATGTCAGGCCTTGGGTTCCTTTCCATGTCCCTGGTGCTCATGATGGTTGCATTCTGTGCTGCACTTTCTATAGTTCTACAAAAATCTAGGAATTACGTTTATCTCTTTGAAGCAGTCCTCATATTGATAATCTTTCCATTTGGTTTAATTCTACCATCTCAGCTTAGACTTCTACTTGAGACTTTTGCATTTATAACATCAAATCCCATCGCTGGAAGCCGAAACTCAAGAAAGCACGGTTTCATCAGAAGAATTTTGTATTGTTAATTAACACTTGAAGTTATTTGTTTCTCTTTTTCTTGTATTTTTCTGTACTATTTCCGACTTGTAATTTGTTAGTGGTTTCGTTGAAAACAATTCTTTCTTAAGTTCCAATTATATATTATCTAAATATTTTAGTTTTATAATAAAATGTTATTTACATTCATACTTTTGACATAATATTTAATTTAATTAGTCAAATTGTTCTTATAATTTAACATTTATTATCATCACATACACTATAATAAATATTTTATAGTTTTAATTTTAATTGTTTTTTATCGCTTTTTTTTTAAACATTGATTGATCTTAATATAAGGTAACTTATAAATATAGAACGCTTTTATTTCTTTCATCCTAGGTAGAAGTCATATATTTTACGATCGTTGTCAACGGGGAGAAGTCATATATTTTACTATCAACATTAGGGATGTTAACAGAGGATACATGCTACGGCAATTCTTTCGTATTTTATTCATCGGATAAATATTTATCTCGTATTTGTAATCATATTTATGTGGGTATCTGTTATGCAGATACCCACATATTTTATTAATATCTACAGGTACCCACGGATATTTATAAAAAAAAAAATTAATATATAACAACAAATCTTAACTATATATTCAAATAAGAATACAATGCATAACATTTATAAGTTTCAAACAAAGTGCAAATAACCCATTTAAATAGTGTTGAATGACAGTTTACAAAAAAATGATAATTTTTTTAAACCAATTGATAAAAAATAACCCATTCAAAATCAATGTGTTAATATTTTATTTTTTTAATTTTTTTTTTAAATTTAAATTAGAATATAGTGGGTATGGGTATCTACGGGTACAAATACTATGATACTTGTATGCGTTCTGTTAACATGCAAGTATAAAAAATACCCATACCCATTCTCTGCGGATACCTGTAGGTACGAATTTTGTTGACATCCCTAATCTAGACAATTAAAAATTGATAATGAAATATTAAATGATGGATTTTGTCTTGTGGTATGCATTCTTATAGGAGGAACTCTTGTTCTCCTTAACAGGATCACAGTTATAAGGTAATAATATGAAGAAAAAGTTGACATCTCTTCCAATAAATAAGCTTCACAAATTGAGTTTTTAACATGTGTTTTATTTGTTGTCTTTCTGTTCAATGTATGAATAAACCTAAAAAAAATGTCAAATGTATATCAAGTCTATAACATTGTTAAGGAATGTTATTTATCTGCAAAAGCATGGTTTAATATGTCTTTTAAACAGATAAATCATACGCATTTATATTAATATCAAATTTAACTTACGCTAATTAAAATAAATATTAAAAATAAAATAAATTTGTGTAAATTTAATTGCTACTAATCTTATTTACTTTTACTATTATGTTTGTTTTTATTAATCTTATTATTTATTTAGGTAATCGATTCTAACATAATATATCTTTAATATTTATTTAAGTTAGTATAAGTTTAACAAAAGAATGACCTTATGTATCTTTGGGACAATGAATAAGAACTGTAAATTACTTTTAGTTCAAAGACTCAAATTTAAAGATGATAATTTTTTACACTAAGAAACTTTCTGAGAAAAGCATTAAAAGTGTCCCTTGCAAAGTGTGAAATACCGATATTTATGTTTCAGTTTAGCGTGGCAAAGCATCCGACCCTCGAAATAGGGTGGCTGAAAAAAAAAAAGTGAAAAGGTACCAGTGAAAAAATTTGTTAACTTTAAATGGTCGACCATTAGATTAAAAACAATGAATAGTTTTTTTCATAAAAATGCACAAATTTATAATATAGAATTAAATACCGGTTTGGCTAACGTGAACTTAAAAAATACTATTATTAATGTGTTAATTCGATATTAGTACCAATATTTATTTATTAAAAAATATTAAAAATAATCTTACACCTTTTAAATTTTGAAAAACTAACTCTTTGTATCTAAAAGGACTCTAATGGTATCATAATTTAGTAAACTAAAACATGTATGAGTTAATTGTACAAAAAAATTTATCCACCAAATAAATATATTTAATATAGCAAATTTTGGATTATAATTTTACAATTTGTTGTAGTAAATGGTTAGGAATCAAGTGTGAGTCTAAGTTCCACATTGATCAAAAATGAGAAAGTAGAACACTATATAAGAATAAAGACCCATAAACTTATTGCCTTAAGATTTTAGGTTGAGAGTGGTGTCATTGCTCCCATTATTAAATATATTTTATTAAAACATATAGAAATATATTTAAAACATTTATAGTATGTGTATGGATGTATCCAGTGAAAAAAATTCTAAAATGGGAACTACTAATAACTAGTATATTGATTACAATTAAAAATAAATAACTGTTAAGATTAAAACATAATTTTAGTATTACAATAAGTAACATGTAAGAAAAATAGAAAAATAAATAATATATAAATAAATTTTCATATATATATCAGTACCGTTACTACTACTTTACAAAACATTTCTTTTATTAAAAAAAAATAATAATAAGATAACACTTTAGTAAAACATAAAAACACGCAGGGAACTAAGAATAAGAATATAATTTTTTACTTGTTAGTGGAGTAACGGAAAAAGGAAACTAAACACGTGAAACATAGAAGAAAAAGACATAGGTCATGCAAAATCTTTTTTCACATGAAGGAAGCATAAAAATAAAAGAAAGAAAGAAGTTATACGTGTTTCTCTTTTTAAAATTATTTCAATATAAATTTAATATAAATTCAATTAAAAGTTTTTAAATTTATTATATATACTTTAAACACACTCTCCTTTGTAAATCAAACTTTTCTTTTTTTCACATGTAAATCTTCTTCTCTTCTTTGTAAACACACTCTTTTCGTATCAACAATATTTCCTTTATCTGTTCTCTGCCTTTGATATACTCTGATATCCTTTCTCCATTTGGAAGCAGAACCAAACATAATTATATTATTTTCTCTCTTTATAAAGGATGAGAAGCAAAGACAAGTCAAGACAGTGTAATGGAACACACTGGTGTTACCAAGAATGGAAAACTATAATGAAAAACTATCTGAGGGGAGAAAATCTGTGGGAGAGTGGTTCTACATCGACACCCATTGATGCACAGAGAGATGCAAAGGCTCTGCATATCATTCAACTATCATGTGCACCAAACGTTTTCGATCAAATTAAACACTTCCAAACCTCCCACACAGCTTGGAATCACTTGGCTAAAGTTTGCGGATCTGAGTTTAAAGTCCAACCACATTTTTTTTAAGAAAGCATTCAATCCATAGAACTTTTACTTTTCATAATCTCTTTAATAACTGATGAAATATTATTTATCAATAAATTAGATGGTGTATTTAAAAATAAAAAATTATAATTGAAATAGTATTTTAACCATGAGATCATGCGACTGACTTTTAAACTTCTTCTTATGCTTCTTTCAGGTACTTTAGTCGATTTGATTTTGACAATTATGCACATGGTTGGAAAGTTTGTGGGTAAGTATTGCTTTGTCTATTTTGACAATTTAACTTATGAGTGTAACCAAGTTCTAATCAAACTACCAAGTTGAATATAATTGGTTGAATTGATTTAATTTAGTGTATCTAATTAAAATTAAATTGATGATGTGTTCATGAGTTAAACCGGTTGAGTCGATCTAATTTAAATTAATAATAAACATATAAAATAAACACACTCAATTTCATATCTTGCATCCATTTTTGGATCATATTTAGTAAACTTGAATTTTTTTTAATTATTTATTTTGATAAACTAACTTCAATCAAATATAGGTTTGAAATAATATTTAGTAAATTGTATAAAATAAATTTATAATCATTAAATGTGATCAAAGTTTATAAACTAAAAACATATTTAGTTTATGTGGATATGTATTTTAAAATAATGTTTGTTAAGAATTAAATGTGATGATATTTTTCTATTGTTTCATTTGAATTCCAAATCAAGTTGGAATAGCGCATTAAACTCTAATATAAAAGAATACAAACTCAAACAACTTAAGAAAAATGTAATAATCGAATTAAAGTTACATTAATATGGTAACTATTTAGATTCATTAATTGCAATAAATTCTGTCTTTGGAGTCTAACATTCTCGAGGGTTAGTTCTGAAATTGTTTGTTAGTTTAAATGATCAAATATCTTTCGTTAATAAAACTAAACCATAAGTAATTTTGTTTTGGACACTTGTATTTGAAACCATAATTATTTTTGCTATCATTTGAAATTATTTGAAATTACCTCTCGATAGTATTCACTCTTTGCTTCTTTTAAAAATATAAAAATTAATTTTTCTTAAGAATATTTTATCTTTATATAAAAGTTGTGTTAGATAACTTTTTTTTTCCTTTTTGTTTTCCTCTTATTGTTTCAAAATCGAAGATTATGAATTCATGTGGAATGAAACCCAAAAATAGAGAGAGTGTATTTAGACACAAGAATGAATTTCTACAGATATTAAGGTATTATAAAGATAATGTTCCAAAGTTTAATAGTTCACAACTCCGGGATGCTTTGGTGTACGATGCCATGTTGGAAGCAGCAAAGCATGGAAATGTTGAGTTCATAAATGATATGAGGGAGGCCAACCATGACCTCTTATGGGCAATGGACAATCATGGAAGAGACATATTTTCGTATGCGATTCTTCATCGCAAACACAATGTGTTCCAACATGCATACTCTTTGTGGATATAAGGATATAATTAACTACAGAACAGACATGTTTGGCAACAACCTATTGCACTTGGCGGCACATTTAGGACCTTTGTCCGATCTGAATCTCAGACCCGGTGCTGCTCTGCAAATGCAAAGAGAAATTCAATGGTTTAAGGTGCATTCATCTTCACTAGCTTTTTCCGCTTCATCCGCTTCGGTGCATGAAAAATTATATTTTCACTTACTCTCGTTCTTTATTTCTTTACTTCTTTACGTGATTTAATCTAGACCATTAATTCTTAAAAAAAATAATAGTACATTAATACATTAATGAATGTTCCATATTAAATCACTGTCAGAAAATAAAAAATAGAGACTCAAGAACTAAGAATCATATTATCATTATCCGTGGTTAATATATATAGTTCATGCATTCATTAACAACTTGAATGAAATGAGTGCAGGCGGTGGAGGAAGTTGTGCATCTCAAATGTAAAGAAGCCATAAATGACGAGGGTAAGAAGCCTGAAGACATTTATTGAAACGCACAGGGAGCTGATGAAAGACGGAGAGAGATGGGCAAAGGAAACCGCTGGAACATTTGCAATTGTGGGTGTTCTCGTCATAACTGTCATGTTCGCTGCAATATTTATATTATACCAGTAAAGGATTTTTGTCCCGGTTATTTTTCTCATTTTGTTTCGGATCTGAAACCGAGACATATTGGGATGAGGCCAAAAGGTAGGCCTCTGTTGTTACCCGAAGCCATAGAGTCCATTCACGGTTCTAAATGAACCGGAGCCATAAGTTAAAAATATTTTTTTTTAATTAATTTTTTGCGGCACCACTCGTAGCAGCAGCACCATGACACGCCTTGGCTTCCCTCTTCCCTCACCGCTGTTGCTTTTCTCCAAAAGCTTCTACTCAACAGCTTCCTCGAGAGGCTTCTACAGAGAACACCACCTCTCTTCGCTCTACCACTCTTCTGTGACATCGGCAGCGACTTTATCGCGTTGATTACGGCCACGGAAGCTTGTTTTCCCTCATTCAGATAACTTTCTCCATGATTACAGAGTAGGTTGTAGAAATTTTGATGATTTTCAAATTTAAATTTGGACTCGTTGTGATTTGCTTTGTTAAGAAAGGAAAAACAAAGAGAGAAGAGGGTGTAAATTGAAACCCTGTGATGAGATTGGCGATGGCGGCACAAGCAGAATGGATGTTCAGAGCGTTGAGGAGTGGTCGGCGGCACTTGTCGGCGGGAAGGCAATGGGAGGAGAAATGGCTTACGCTGCCTCACGTGGCTGCGAGCGCCACCGTGGAGGTGAAGGGAAAGAGAAAGGGAACGGGAAACGAACTCTCCTCCACTCCCACCACCGCGCTCAAATGGATTGTTCGCTGTTGCCCAAACCTCCCCGTATCCCTTCTACACAACCTTTTCCGTCTGAGACAAGTTCGACATTTTCGTTGCAGCATTGTCGGCGCTGTGGAGGCGTGCGAAGTGGAGTTGAATCGGCGGCTGAGTGAGGCGGCGGCGAGTTGAGTCGGCGGAGAAGTAGAGGCAGAGAAGGTCGTGTTTGGCGTGGAAGCGAAAAGACGGAGGGTTCTACCACCCTGCCTCGACATCCTCAAAGCATGGCAAAGCTCATGGTCCAAGCCACAACCACCATGGCAAAGCTTTCCGGGAACAACACCAACTATGCTCCCTGTCTCCAACAACAACATCGGAGTACTGTTCAACATGGAGAAGATGCAGCGTTTTTGTGCCCTAATTAAATTATATGGTCTCGGTTCAATTTAGAACCGAGGCATATAATCCTTTTTGGCTCCAGTTCCCTAACACCCGAGGCCTAAAACCCTTTTTGGCACCCGCTTTTCCCCACCCGAAGCCTATAAGTCTCAATGACATTTTTGAAATTTCTGGCAACCTTTTTGACTTCGGGCCTTCTTAACCGAGGCCTATAACCTCTTTTGGCACCGGTTTTTTTTGAACCGAGGCCTATAACCACTTTTGGCTTCGGGTTTTATGTAAACCGAGACATAAAAGTTGTCTATAATTGCAAAATTGTCATCGCGCCATTATATGCTTCGGTTCCTCGCTAACCGAGACCTATAAGGCGAGGTAAAAATGTAATTCTGCACTAGTGGATTACACTATAATTTTTCCTATTGTAATCTAAAAAATATTTTTATTTTAACTGGAATTTTTTCTAATTGTAATCCGCATACTGGTTCTTAATAGTTCTCGTTGTAAAAAGTTTTAAGAGATGAAGCAATTTTCACTTAATTATTACCGTATTAAATCTTTGGCGTGCACACACATAAAATTTGGGATAAATGTTTTCCAATAACACTTGGATCTTGATCAAAAATTTTGAAGGGATTAAAGTAATATAATTTTCTAAACATTAGATTTGATTATTAGTATAAAACTTCAAAGAATAATTCTTCTATCTGAACAATTAGATCATTAGATTAGATAATTAATATAATTCTTCGTTATATGTGAAGAAGTAAATCTTTCTTGTTCTATCACTTCTAAACAATGAATCTATTATTTTATTTTTTATCAATAAATCTTTCTTTTTAAATAATATTAAAAAATATTTATCATAATCTAATAAAAAATTGAGATACCTCATTATTAAAAATATATATATTATATCAATTAAAAATTGACTATGAGAAAACACATAATACATTATTTATTTTTTCTATATTCATAAAAAATAAATATACAAAAAGCTCCTGAGATAAAAAATAATATTTACTATTAAACTAATATTTTAGTATCAAGTGAGACACAAAAGAATTATCTTCTTCTTTTTTCTTCAAGAAAAGAAGACGATCAATGAGAAATGAGAGGAAAAATAATGAGTTTGTGTCTAACTTCCTTTTTTTTCTTCAAAAACAAAATATATAAGAGTGAAAGATGAGTACAATGTAAAAAATTAATGATAATTAGTATTATCATGTTTTTATTTTTATTTATGTTTATCTCTTATTGCTATTTTTATTATTATATTTTTAAATATTTTAGATTTTATTTAATAAATATGAAAAAAATAAATATTTGATTTATATTTTCAGATAAAAATTATTTGAATCTCAATCAAGGAATACTTTGAAATAAAAGTAAAGAATTAATGGAAATAAAATTAGAGGAGACAAATATATAAAATTAGAAGAATAAAATAATTTATTTTAGATATTTGATAATTTTAACAAAACCAGGAAATGTACTTATCCATGCTCAGCTACATATAGATCGATCCGCCAGTATCTATAAAGACTTATGCAAGATTCAACTATAATCACAATATATTTTTAACTTACACAAATTCTTTTACAAAGAATAAAATTTTAATAAGATTTATCTAGCGCCAAGAAGATCCTCCCTCCCTACTACGACGTTCTTGGACTTCTTGTATATACATTCCTTATATATCATACTTTCACAACATTTATTCATTCTAGAATTTCACAAAATTAGTTTATGTGTAGTAATAACATTACAGAAATTTCAACACTAGATAATTGTATTATTGCATGCGTATAATTAAGCTTTTTTGTATTTGGATTTGGTTTGAAATGAAAATTGTAAATATGGATTGGTTTATTTTTGATTTTGTAAAACAAAATGAAATCGTCATGAATGAAAACGGTATTACAGATGAGGTCATCATGATAAATACTGGTTTTCTTTTAAAAAATAAGAACAATTCAAAAGTCGTCATGAGTCATGATAATTTTAGTGTATCAGAAAAGTGAAGTGAAGTTGTAATGAGTCATGACGATTTCACTATTCTTATACACCGAAAATGTCATGACTCATAATGACTTTATTTTAAAAAAAAAAATCAGATTATATCACGACTTCAACTTTGATGTTGTCTGCACTCCCAACGACTTCACTCTTTTTTAAAAAAAAAAAAGTCAAACGATCCATATTTACAAATTCAACTTCAAACAAATCCTGAAATACAAAAAATTCGTTTAAGTAACTTGATTTATATTGGAAATCGGAAGCCATGCACTCAATTCAATCAATTTCCATGAATATGACAAAACAAAAACTTTAGTCCTTAACGGAGGTTCCCTTCATAATATGTTAATTTAGCACTTACAAAGGAGGTTTTATTCACTTGATATATCTTGCATGCAAAGTGGAATTGAAAATCTCAAGAAAGAGGCGAAGCTGTGAGGGTACCAGCACGATAACAGGAATACTCCCAAGTGACATAGCTGCTATGATCAAATGATGATTACCCCTCAGCATCATCGCAAGCGAAGCACAAAATGCTATCATCATCGACACCACAGACAAGAAAAGAGACACGAGGCCGCAGAGTAACTTCAAAGGCAACGTCTTCAGGAAATCCTTCTCAGCATAACGCGAGGTGAGGATCCCAATGAAAATGAGAACAGAGGTGGAGGAAGTAAAGAGCGATACTGCATCTGCTATGATAAACAAAGTGAATATCTGGTCGCGCAAGAAGATGGGTTCCCCGTCTTGGTTGTTTCCGCCGGGAACAGTGAAAGCCGCCGCGAACATGATGGTGATTATGAGAGTACCCACGAGAGTGAATGAACTAGCAGTGTCTTTGGCCCATTTTTCACCAGCTTTCACCATCTCCACGTGGCTTTCACTGAATATCTCACGGGGCTTCTTACCGTCTCCATTTTTCTCTTCCTTGCACTTGGGATGCACAATTTCCTCAACAGCCTGAACTAATAATACATTATCATTATTATTAATTTGTCATATATAATCAAACATATATTAAACTGATTTTTCATTTTTTTCACAACATCTATTATATTTATCAGTTTTCTTTCTATTCGCTTCCTTCCATAGTTATGAAATTGAGGAAGTGATGAATAATAATAACCTTGAACCATTGAAGTTCTCTTTGCATTTGGAGAGCAGCACCGGATCTGCGATCAAGATCAGAGGAGGGTCCTAAATACGCAGCCAAGTGCAAGAGGGTATTGCCAAACACGTCTGCACTGCATCTGATTATCTCCTTCCTTCCGTTGACTTTGTCCATGAGTCGGAACACTTCTTTTCTACGGTTCAGAATTGCATGCGAAAATATACCTCTCCTGTTTCTGTCAATGGCCCACAAGAGGTCAGGGTTCGTCTTCCTCATCTT
The DNA here is from genome assembly GCF_004118075.2 of Vigna unguiculata. NCBI lineage: Eukaryota > Viridiplantae > Streptophyta > Magnoliopsida > Fabales > Fabaceae > Vigna > Vigna unguiculata. Next base: position 25,150,766 of record NC_040280.1, read on the forward strand.
ATCTATGAACTCGATGATTCCAAGCTTCGCTGCCTGTAACATTGCATCGTACGCTGAAGCCTCTCGCAGCTGCAATTCCTCGTACTCCGAAACTCTGTCGCACATGCAGTTCAGAATTTCAAGAACTACAAGGTGCGTCTTTTTCAGTTCGTGTATTTCTCTAATTCCTGAGGAATTAAGTCATTTTATATGTGAATAAAATATTAATTAGAAGGAATCTTTTTAAATAAATAACATGAAATAAAAAAGAATATTGTTGCCTTGAGAACGAAATTAATCCAATGTGTGCTGACGTACCAGCTGAGAACTTTAACAGTATGTAATTTTGAAATAACAGATAAAGGAATATAAGCAGTCGACCTGGAAAACAAACAAAGAAAGAATTATATATTGGATTCTAGGGCACAGGATCCCTGAAAGAGATGGAGGCACGTACCTAAGAGCCTTATGGGAGTAAAATTTAAAGCCAGTTCACAGAGCCTTCCTGAAGAAACAATACAGGAAATAGACTTAGTTATGGTTGGTACATGTGAATGGAAAGAAGAAGATGAAGAGAGGGAGAATGATACATGTGAGTGATGTTTTTCAAAATGAATTAATTAAACACCGGTTGAAATTTTAATTGACACAGACCTCTGAAGGAAGTATTATATCGGTCTTTCTCTTGAGCAACACGAAGGCCTTCTACTTCAGTAACATCTGCAACTATTCCAATGCGTTTTCCGCAACGGTCAATGCTTATTCCTAACAACTTATCTTTTCCTGTGCACAAGTTTTGCACCTCTAATCTTTCTAATCTTAAACCTGAAAACGGGTTGAAGAGGATAATTGTTAGAAAGTTCAAACATAAGAACAGAGAAGAAAGAGATGGTGTTAGAAGTTACTATTATAAATGAGTTGTTGTAGACGTCCAAATCCACTGCCACTAGGGAACGCAGAAGGCATGCGTGCCAGAGCGTATAAGGGTCTTAGTCCACCGGATTCATGGGTTAGAGGGAGTTGTGGAATGCGATGAATTAAACTCAAAGCCACATCTATCTCATCAAAACAACTTCAGTAAGTAAGGAGTAGTGAGGAGAAACTCAATTAGTTAAGTAAGTGTTATTGCTTACCAAATATTTCAGCAGTGATGCATCGCGAAAGAAGCAAAACTCCGTTGCGGGAATTTTTGTCCACAAACGCTTCCAACTGAGTTTCAGAGTAGAGATAGCGAGTCATGTCTTTGTAGCCCTTTGCAGCAGAAAGAAGAACAGGAATTTCACCATCTTTGGTCTTCATAGTTAGGAGTTTCTTCCCTCCCTTCCTCTCTACCATGCACTTTGCAATCTCTACGTTTCCGGTTAATTCCGCAGCCAGAGAAAGAGCAGTGTAATCGAAGTTGTCTTGCATTGTAACTAACTTATCTTTCCCTAACTTCACCAGATTCTTCACAATGTGCACGTGGCCAGCCATTACTGCAACATGAAGAACGGTTCTTCCCGTTGAGGAGGTGGAAAATATGGCGGTGTCGTCATTGTTGATTATTGCTTTTGCATCATTCCACTCATCGCTCTCCACATATCTGTACAACGGTTTATTTTGAAGGAGACTATCCTCCACCAGTACACCTGCCACACAAACACTCATTCATGAATCTTCCTGTCTCTCCTGAATTTTTACATGTCTTTCAGTTTAACCGGGAATTTTATCAAACAGTTTGTATGAATTAAGCTGGTTTATCAACTTTAATTTTATAACTTTATTATTATCAGGAAATAGCTTACAAATATATTGTAGAGTGCGTACCACACAAACAAAATTGATAATAGAGAAATATGCAACTGCTAGACAATAGAATGTAAATTAAAGAATAAAAAAGGACCACACAAAGAGATAATGTGGTTCGGTTGAAATACCGTCACACTACTTCTCCATACAAAATAATCATCTCACCAGACAATTTCATTAGAATGTCTAGCAAATTTTAATTAAGATTTTACTTAATTAATTTTTCACAGTTATAGTTTAATAAACTAACTTACTAAAACTAGTTTTACACGTATTTAATAACTCGATTTTGGCATATCATTAACCAGCATGTTATTTAACTTCAGTATTCTATATACGAGTTTATTAGACCTAGCTTATATAATACTTTTGTAGACGGTACTCAAAATAAGTTTTGAAAACTTGTACATCTTGTTATGATTTTATTTTATTTTGATCCACAACATTACATGACCTAATTTTATTATTATTATTATTATTATTATTATTATTATTATTATTATTATATATTAATTAAAGACGAAGAACTAAGATTATGATTACACGTTTGTTTGTAGAAGAAATAATTAATTTTTAAATAAAGGCTTAATTACTATTTTGACCTCTAATTTGTTAGTTTGATTCATTTTGATTCCTTATCATTTGGTTCAATTTAGTTATCTAATTCTTTAAAAAAGTTCAATTTGCTTCATGCCGTTAAGTTGATATTAACACTGTTTCCGTACACGTCACGTGTCATTTTATGAAATTTTCAATTTTTTTTTTAATTTTTTCATAAAAAAATTTAAGCTGTCACGTGTCACTTTGTGGTTGTGACACATGTCAATTTGAGAATTTTTTATTTAAAAGAAAAAATACTGTCACGTGATAGGTTATAATTTTGTCACGTGTCAAGCTAACATTGGTTATTTTCAATTTAGTCCCTCTATTTAAAATTGATTCATTTTAGTCTCCTAATTTTTTAAAATGATTCAATTTGTCTTCTGACCAAATTAATAATTAAGCGATATTACAACTTACAAGCTTAATGACACGTGGCACAACCATGACGTGACATATAGCAGTTTAATTTAAAAATAAAAAATTCAAAATTCAAAAAAATAAATAAAATTAAAAATTCCACAAAATGACACGTGACATGTACAGAGAAATTAACATCAACTTAACAGCAATAACCCAATTGAACATTTTTAAAGAATTAAAATATCAAATTGAAACAAAAAATAATAAGGAAACCAAAATAAATCAAATCAATGAACTAAGACACCAATATAGTAATTAAGTCCTAAATAAAATAGTGTATGTTGGCAAGCACGTTGGAATTTTATTATCAGCATTGTTGGAAAGTTCTTCACCACGCTATTTCTATTTTTAGTTAGGATAATGATATTTTGACTACTAAATTTTGACAATTTTCCTTTACGACTTTAGGTGACCTTTCTTAAGTGATTCTCCATTTTTTCATTTTCTTATTCTCAATATTTCAAAACCAATTAAATGTTATATCATATTATAAAAAAAGTAATTAAAATTTAGTAGTCAAAAGATCATTTTTCTTTTAGTTATCATCAAATAATAAAAATAATTTAATGTTTAAATTATACAAAGCATTAATGGTTATTTGTAACTAAACAATAACTACAATTTTTTGTTAAGTTAATAGATATCATTATTTTTTTACACGGACTTAAGTTAAAAGTTAACGCAGTTAATTGTCGAGTACAATAATTCCAAGTCAACTAAAGTAGACATTTACTTTATCCAGTCTTTGGCACACCAAACTTCAAAATAAATTATTTTCAGTTTACCAAGTCTTCTGAGGAGGAAAAAGGTCATTTTTGAGAAATGTACAAAAATATCCTTTCCTTGGACAATTCAGCATATTAACAGTTATACATCCCATCAAAAAAAAAAACAAAACTGAAATTTGATTTAATTAGTTTACTTAATTTTTTAAATGTAGTTAATATATGAAATAAAATCTCAGACAATTGATTTCGAAAAATCTAGAGAGAGAAAAAAAGAAAAACTCTTTGATTTTATCTTAGAGAAATTCTTGTTGATTTGAAACATTTCTTCCTGAAACACAGAACTGAAGTTTCATAACTAAGCTCAAACCAAAGTGATTTAAATGCATAAATACCTTGTTCAATATCAGAATCAGCTTTTAACTGTGAACTGTACAAGGCTCCCAATCTGTTCCAAGCTTCTTTGGCCGTTTCAACATCTCTGATCTGACTAAGAATCTCCGTTCCACACGCCAGCTGAATGATGTGCAAAGCCTTGGCATTCCTCCTCTTCCATGAGTCAGAAACGGTTTTAGCTTTGACACCAATCTCAGAAACAGAGGTCATAGCGCCCCACAGACCTTGACCTATCAGATAATTTTTCACAAGAGCACTCCAGTTCTCGTAATTGTCTCTTGTGAGTGGTTCCAGAACTATTCCACTCGCTGCACCACTCATTCCTGCCATTCTACGCTTCAGCTTCCACAACCGAATCAATTAACTGTGAAATGAAAATGGGAAAGAAGGTACGCATTTACCTTGCAGGTAACCGTGGCACCAGAAGATGAAAAGCAAAAAGAAAAAAACTTGACTGGGGAAGTTTGGTACTTGGAATGATCTAACTAATGTGAAAAGCTTGCACGTTGAGACCTGTGTGGAGAGAAGGAAGAAAAGGATTCAGTTCGATCACACGCGCACTCCTCAACAGACTAAACAGAGAGAAAATAAACTTGGATGCCTCGAGATTAGGATTAAGAATCACGAGATTTTTTTTAATGGTAATAATAGTACCTAAAATGGATTAATATGAATATTTTAGGGTTGTGAAACTGGCCAAATAAGAATTGGATTTAAGACAAATATTTGATTGTTCTTAGTTTTGTCATATATGTATCTATCGTTATCTCTCGTCTTATTTATTTGTAAAAATTAAAACAATACAATACATATAATATAACATATGGTTTCTTCTTTTCTTTTCTTTTTTATCACATGCCACCTGTTTGTTTTTTTATTTTATTCAATGTTCAACGTTTTGCAAGGATAATACCTTTGATTTTATACTAATACATTTGATTTTATATATATTAATACCTTCCATTTTATGTATACTTTTGAAGTATGACCTTTAATATTTATAAGAAATGTTGAAGATATTAATGAGAATAGAAGTCAACTTACCAATAAAACTATGATGTTCAACTAAGTGAAAGAAAAAAATTATTATTATAACAAAAAAATAAAGAGCAAGTATAACTTAAAATGATTTTTTTTTGGGAGTTAGAGGGTGTTATTATATTGGTTTAAAGCGTTAGTTTTAGGGTTAAAATAATTGACATAATAACTCTTTTCTTCTTCTTTTTTCTAGATTTGGTATAAATGATATTGAAGATAGTAGAGATCCAAAATAGGTGGTGAAAATATTGAATTTATGTTTTTACGCATTTAAAGAGATAACAAATGCAAATAATTAAGGAATTTTGTAAAGTCACATCCGTTTGGTCTAAACAATAAGTGGGAGTTCTAAGAATGTTTATAGGAGCCACAAGCTCATTTTTAACTATTTTCACAATTTTTTTAGGTATATTACTCACCTATAATTTTATTAAGTGTAGTTCATCTTGGTTTATTTGACGAGATTGTGGGTCATTAAAAATTTATGGTCAGAAAAAGCAAGTTTTAAGCATTAGAGAAGATTTTAAGGATGATAATCCAATGGTATTAGTATTTCTAGAAACATAAAATATCGCAAGAGAAAATGTTATGCATTTAAATATGAGAAGTTGAGATATTTTTGATCAATACTTTGTGTTTCTTCTAACATTCACTCTTTGAGCGGATTAATGTTGAAGGGTTAATGAATGAATTTGTTATTTCTTTATGATGATTTGTAGTAATTTGTGGGAAGAAATTTGTGGGATGAGGAAGAGGATGAACCCTTGATTTACTCTTTGAGCGAATTTACGTGGAAGGATTGACGAATAAGTTTAATATTTATTTATGATGATTTGTGAGTTGAAGAAGATAATGAATTCATTATTCATTGTTTTACCGAAATACCCTTATTTTTTTATTTATTTTTTAATTGAATTCATTATTTGTTGTTTTACCAAAATGTCCTTATTTTTCTTTTCTTTTTTTTAATTAAGGTTGTATGTAGCATGTGATTGTGTATGTTTTCAGTCTGTGGTGGTTTGCATCATGTAAGGGGTGAGGGAGTCGATTCTCTTATGTATGGAGAAATGTAATCCATTATAGATTCATGTGAGATGATGAATCAATTTTAGTTGAGCTATATGGTCGAGAGAATTGATTTTGCCTTGTGAGAAAATCGATAAATAAAATAAATAATAAAATATTTAAGTACTAATGAATTTAGTGATGATAGAAATAAATAATTAATAATATTTTTAATTTTTGTATAATTCAATATTTACTTAAAATCATTTTTAACCAATCACATTTAAGTTTAAATTATTTACACTATTTCAAATTTTATTTTAACTAAATAATTTTATTTTGTATTAATTTTAAATTATTTTTATAGAAATATATTTTACTTTATATTAATTTTAACTATAAGAATAAAAATATAATCTTATATTTTATTCTATTAAAAAATCCCATAAAAATCTTAAAGAAATAAAGAAAACTCCTCAACTCACCTTCATCAAACTTCTAAATTAAGAGATCTTCTAAAATTAAACCTAGTACCAATGAGGGGGAAAAAAGTTGTAAAAAACAAGTGATTTATTGATGTAGAAGTGTCACTCACTCAGTACAATTTTAAGCAACAAATGATTTATCAGTCACAAAAAGTATTAAGTTTATTAATAACATTAATATTTAAGTTGCGATAAAGATTAAGAGGGAAATGTTTATGAAAATTACACTTTTTCAGTTCATTTTTAAAAATTAAATATTTTTTTGTCAAAATCTAATGAACAAATAGTATTAAGTTAATGAAAAGCGATACAACAAAACATTTAAAAACTTAGTTAAAATTATCTTAAAATTACTACAAAGAGTTTTTAATATAATTTTTCTTTACTTACTCCTTCATTCAAGATTTAAATATTCTTTTACTTATTTTATGTTTCTCCTTCTCTCTCTTATTTCTTTATTGAATTTCTTCTCCATCACAAGGTAAAAAAAGAACAACTTCAACAACTTTGCATTTGCTAATGTGTCTTTTCCAGTGACATGACTCTTTATCTTCCTTGGAGTTTTCACTACTAATGAAAAAGGAAATGTGATCCTTATTTGACGGGTCAAGTCATGTAAATATATGTATAAAATTAGCAGAGACTTATCTTCTATGTTGACTAATCCTTTCTATTGTCTGGGAAACAACCTGGCAAATGTGACAACTTTTTTTAATTCAAGTGCAAACACATGTTTGTTGGATTTAGTTGGTCTTCGTATTTTTATTTCCTATAAAAAATTTAATTATTAAAAGAAAAATAACAGTTAATATGATATAGCTTTGTAGATATATACTTTTTACATAGTCCAGCTTAATTGATTAAAAATAGAAAACAAAAATCAATCTCTTTTTTTATTATATTTTTTTTAATGGAATATAGTTTTTTAATTCATCTCATGGTTTGATGTTATCTTTATGTCCTTATAACCTATGTCTCTTGTCTTGGATTCCCTACAGAGAACATTTTTTTTTTAAGTTTTGTAAGTATGTGCAGTAAAATTTCAATTAAATTGAATCTTGACCTAACACAGGGAAACAAACACTATTAACAATTTATTACTGTAACATTTTTGTATTTTTGTACTGTACTGGATTAGTGTGAATACCCTTTCTGGACCACATTAGTGTGAACACTGGGCACACATATTAATGCTTGCTTTAATATAAAATAAATTAAAGTCTATGTCTGCGTGCCTGGTAAGGTTAATAAATTTAGTAGCAATGTCAATCTTTAATTATCGTGGAAAGTAGTACACCAAATTATTAAATGCTTTTTATATTAGATTTGTTGGAAACGTTTTGTTTATCCATATTGTGAACACTGAACACAACTAAAACATATATAAATTTAAAGTGTAATGTACGTAATTCAAATTGAGATTGATCACGAAATACTTACTTAGACAATGAAATCGAAATTCTAACAACCATACACACACATAATAATTTATATTTTGTTTTAATTAAAATTCCATTTACTAAAAAAATAATTTTAATCATAGTAATTTGTAATTAGATGGTGACAACACATAATAAAGTAAATTTTTAATTGTACTAAATTTTAATTAAATTTAAGTTTTATTTGAATTGAATTTATTTTTAAAAAAAGTGAATAGTGATGTAGGTAAGGTAACAATTTAGAAAAAATAATGATTTTTATTATTTTATAATTTTATTTAATGATTCTAATAATTTTTCGTAACATCATACTATTTTTCGAATTAAATATCAATTTTAACTACGATTCATAAAAAAATACAAATTACTCTTAAAAAAAACCTAAAAAAATGATATTTCTTATTATAAAGACCGAAGTCACTCACAGTTAAATAAATACTTGAAAACTTTATTTTAATAATATGGTAAATATGTAATTAATCATTAAAGGAGAATGAGTAGTAATTATGGATATTTTTTTGTAAGTAATATTTTTTTTTAAAAAGGGAAAAAAATTAAAAAGCACGAAAGCAGCATCAATGTCTTCTTGACGTGTCTCTTGTTCTCATCAACACAACACTTACTGTTCTTCTTCCTTGTTCCAAACATTATTCATCCACCTTTGTTGAATCAATGGACGTGGCTATTCTCTCCGACGCCATATCCCACATCCTTCAATGCGCCACCACCATCCTATCACCCCCAGCAACCCGTCTCTCCTCAAACGACATTCAACAATTTGAAGACAACCTCAAAAGGATACTCCTCACGGTTCAGAAGGCCATGCACAGCAAAATCCAAGACCGCTCGGTTCTTTCACTTTGGTTAAAAAATGTCAAAGACATGGTCAACGATTTGAACGATTTGATGGAGGATCATCGCCACAACACGGAGGCCACCACCGCCACGATATCTCTCATCAAAGCCGGCCAAAACATGGCACATCGCCACAAATTCAAGCACCAAATCAAAGACGCCATTGAGGAACTCAAACGCCTCTCAAACGAAGCAGAAAGCTTGGTCATCTCTGAAGAAGCTAGGGAGAATGAGAGAAAGTTGACTCGTATAAATGAGGAATTTGAGAATGTTGAAGCGGTTGGTAGAGAAAATGTGAAGAAGGATATTAAAGATCAACTCAAGATGTTCGTGAACAGCCATGTTGTTTCTGTTCCTGTGGTTACCATTGTTGGGGTTGCCGGAATAGGGAAGAGTAAACTTGCTCGTCTGGTTTATGGGGATGAGGAAGTCAAAGCTCTCTTTCCGTCACGGATATGGGTAAACCTTGAAACATTCAACGTGGAGTCCATTGCTACACGTGTTACCGAAACAGCTAACCAGGGTAAACGCTTTCTTCTTGTGCTTGATGATTTGAGAGTCGAGAACGGTGAGGGGTGTCTCCAGAAGTTGCAGGGCGAGTTAGCGGAGGCTGGAGTTGGTGGGGCAGTGGTTGTAACTACACGTAGCAATTTTGTCGCAAACAAGATTGCTGAAAGTGGCACGGTTAAACTTAAGCCCCATGTTTTGCAAGGGCTTAACGAAGAGGAATCGTGGTGTCTGTTTCAGAATAGACCAGGTTCGAGAAAAATAAACGAAGATATGGGACGGAGGGTAGTGAGGGAATATTGTGGAGGAGTCCCTATGAAGATAATAGCCATAGCAAGGTTGCTAGAAGATCTTGATTCACCAGTTTCAGAAATAGAGCTGATGGAGAAGTTTCTGCGAGAGATAAGGTTTACCTATTACGACGAACTTTCATTGCAACAAAAGCTATGTTTTGCTTATTGTTCGTTGTTTCCTCAAGAACACGAGATAGACGCTGGGAGATTGATTCATCTCTGGATGGCGGAAGGGTTTCTCTCGCGGAACCTATGTTCCGATCCACAAGAGTTTGGCTTAGCGTGTTTCAACGACTTTGTTCCTTTCGTTTTCCAGGAAACGGGGAGTGACGAGTTTGGTGTTGTGAAGCGGTACAAGATGAACCGTTTAATGCATGAACTAGCAAGGACTGTGGCCTGGGATGAGAATATCATAGTAGACTCGGCAGAGGTTAAAGTTCACGAGAGAGTGGTGCGATCCTCGTTTCATTTTGCGTTGGATGTTCAGTGTGGGATCCCAAAGGCTTTGTTCGAGAAAGCGAAGAAACTGAGGAGCATTCTCTTGCTGGGAAAGACTAACAAATCGCGGCTTCCGCACGAGGTGAAGTTGACCATATCAACTTGTGAAAAAATCTTAGAAACTTTCAAGTGTTTGCGAGTGCTGGATCTCCATGACTTGGGGATCAAGATGGTTCCGAGCTCCATCGGGGAACTGAAGCACTTGAGGCTTCTCGATCTCTCCCATAACAACATAGAGAAGCTTCCGAGTTCAATCACCAAGCTTTTCCACTTGCAGACATTGAAACTTTCCCAATGTCATGTTCTCAAAGAACTGCCAAAAGACTTGGAGAATCTAAGTTGCCTCATCCATCTTTACTTAGAGGGGTGCCTTGATCTCACCCACATGCCTCGGGGAATAGGCAAGCTGAGTTCTCTGCAGACATTGTCTCTTTTTGTGGTTAGCAAGAACTACCACTTGGGAGGTCTTAGGGAACTCACGGATCTTGATGACCTGAGAGGACACTTGGAAATTTTGCATCTGGAGCAGTTGAATTTTTGTGCACCATTGGAAGCGAAAGACAAGTATTTGAGAGACAAAAAGCACCTTCATTGTTTGACTTTAAGATGGGACCACGAGGAGAAAGAGGAGGAAGATGAGAAGAAAAGGAATGGTATTGCTGGAAAAGACAAGGAATCACTGGAATGTCTTGATCCAAATCCAAATCTTGCAGTGTTATCCGTTGTCGGGTACTACGGTAAAACGTTTTCCAATTGGCTTTCTTCAATTAAATGCCTTGTTAAGTTTAGCCTAAACGATTGTTACAATTGCCAATATCTACCACCACTGGATCACCTCCCACACCTCAGGGTTCTCGAACTAAGAAGATTGGACTCCCTTGTATTCGTTTCAAGAAACTCTGATCAAATAAGTGCTGACACTGAAGCCTCCTCTTCCTCCTCTTCCTCCTCTTCCTCCTCCTCTAGTACACCATTTTTTCCATCGTTAAAGGAACTCACAATCTCTGATTGCCCCAAACTCCGAAGCTGGTGGGAAACTGCTAACTGGGAATCCAATAGACCATTCTTTACTCGCATTTCTAAACTTCATATTCAATGCTGCCCTGATTTGCATTGCATGCCTTTGTACCCTTATCTGGATGAAGAGTTGGTGGTTGTGGATTCAAGCGTAAAGTCAATGAGGGATACAGTGCATGCTACTATTTCAGACGGCTTTCTTCCATTTTCCAAATTGAAGACCATGCTAATTGCGCGCATTACACAATCTCCACCAGAGAGATGGCTTAAAAACTTCATTTCCCTTCAGACCCTTCAAATTCGTGATTGCTCCAAGTTATTCTATCTACCACAAGGTTTCAGGTCTCTGAGCTCACTCCAGAGTCTTACCATTGAGAGATGCGCGGAACTTGATCTTGACTTATCCAGGACTGAGTGGGAGGGTCTGAAACACCTACGTTTTCTGATCATAAAGGAAATTCCCAAGCTCAAATCCCTTCCGTGGGGTGTTGAGGATGTTACCTCTTTGGAAAAACTCGAGCTTCATGAATGCCCTGCCTTGACCAATCTACCAGAAACCATAGGCAACCTCAGTTTGCTTACCAAACTGGTGATTTGTAAATGTGAAAACTTGGATTCGCTGCCCAAAGGACTGGAAAAGCTGGGGTCTTTAGATACGTTGGCCATTACGGACTGTCCTCTGTTAACACCAAGGTGTCAACCTGAAACAGGGGATGATTGGCCACAAATTGCTCATATCAAAAATAGAATTCTTAAGCAAAGCTCTCAAGACTTGAGGGACTTGTGGAGTCATGGAAGGATTGGTTTACGAAAATATTTCTAATGTTGAAATGCGAAGATTGGTTAACAACAAGAGATCCATTCATAACAGATCTTAGTATTTGCTCACTCACAAATCCTTGTTATTTAACTTTGGTAAGTGATTATAGTATTGGCTTAATTGAATCCATATCACTGAAATCTTCTTCTTTCCAATCCTCTCTTCCTAATGTACACATTTTAGTGTTGGAATGTTTTGATTTTCAGTCTGAGTTTGAAAGTAAACTATGAGAGAGTCATAAGAGGAGAAACAAATACTCAATTCTGAGGTGCCCTCTTTAAAATGATTTATCTGTGTTATTGTGTATGGATTTTTCTTTTTTATATTATAAAGAGTTTTTATATTTTAAAGAAAATAATGTAGTCATGATTATGATTATTTAACATTTGTTATTTCACAAATTTAGTAATATATAAACGAAATAATGAGGGATGGATCACTTCATTAAGGGATCTTTATACAAAAACAAGATGCTAATGTGTTTCATTTTTTATTTTACTTTTTTTTTTTTCGACTTTCCTGTTTTGTATTTTTTATTCTAGTTTTAAATGTACTTCCTACTTTATTCAAGAGATCTTAGATAAATAGTTTTAAATTTTAAAGTGATGAATTAAAATAAATTGTAGAAATAAAATAATTAAATAAAAATAGGAAATATTAATATGACATCAATACTAAGTATTATTTACTCAACAACTAACAACAAATCATCCCACTCGTTTTGCAGCCTGATTCCTTGATGCCCTCGACCGCTGCAATTTCTTATTAATATGTTTCTATGATGACTAGGGGTGGCAAACGGGCCAGCCCGGCCCGTTTTGGCCCGGCCCGTATGTGACCCGTCAAAAAACGGGCCGGGACGGGCTGACCCGTCAAACAGAAACGGGCCAATAGTCACAACCCGTCCCGTATAGGACGGGCTAACGGGTCGGGCCGGGCTGACCCGTCTAGTTTTTTTTTTTTTAATTAGTTTTCAAATTTTTTAATTTGTTTTATTTTTTAAATTTGTTTATATATACATATAAATTATTATTAAAGTCATAATTAATCAAATAAAATATTATTTTAACTTTTAATTGATTAGTTAATGTTTTTAATTAGATAAGTTAAAATAATTATTAAATTTACATATTAAATTATTCAATTATAACTAATAATTCAAACTTAATTTGTAGGTGTTAATGATTTAAATTACAATACTATTATATATTTATACATTTAAAATATATAATCTAAAAAGTTAATCTTTTTAATTATTTTTATTTTATTTTATTTTTATAAAACGGGCCAACGGGCCAGGACGGGCTGACCCGTACTTTGGCCCGTCAAGTTGACGGGCTGGACGGGACGGGTCAGAACGGGCTGACGGGTTGAAATCTTTAGCCCAACCCGTTCCTTTTAGCACGGGCTGACGGGCTGGCCCGTTGGGCCCAGCCCGTTTTGCCACCCCTAATGATGACCCAAATTTCAAAACAATATTTTAGAATTAAGCATTTTATTTTTTTCCTGAATCGAATATTCTTGTATACAAATTAATATTTAATATGAATCAGAAATATTTTATCACATTGAACATGTTTAATATAAAAGTTCATGATAAATTTAGGATGGTGGTATATTATTGAGTACATAATAAATTTAAATTTTTAATTAAATTTTGTTTTTCACTTTTTCTATTAATCGAGTGATATAGCTTGTAAGTGGTACACGTGATTATTATCTTGTCAAAACATCTTTAGTTATTATTATATGTCATTTTATTATTTTAAAATTTTGTAATATATAATATATAATTTATAATTTTATAACTTTATGTTTTATAATTTTATAATTTTATCACTATACAAATGAATAAAATTAACTAAAAACTAAATCATTAAAACAATTTTCTTCTAAACAAATTTTACAAGTCATATAATATCTTAAAAATGGAAAAAGAAAATATGCAAAACTATTTTCCTTTAAATTTAAATCAAATACATTAATATAATTCTATTTTAACTGATATGTATATTATTTAAAATTAGAAATTACAAATACAAAAGATAAAAGAAAAGTACAGAGAAACAAATTTATTTATTTAAGTATTTTGTGTTGCGATCTAAAATAATCTTACAATTTTGTTACACATTATTGTACTTTACAAATAGTTCAATATCAGACTCGGTTTTGTCGCCTAAAGCTGCTTCTTCCTTCTGTCCTCAATTTCTGTAATTTTTGATTAATACGTTGGTGATTTGGGAGAGCGCTCTTTACTTGTTTTGTAATTTGTGATCTTCTAAGAGAACTTGTATCTTTGTTATTATATAAGGATCGGAGCTGCAAGTACGAGATAGAATTGACATAAACATAATAATTCAACAAAAAATAAATAGAAAGAGAGATTAATTATGAAAAAAAATAATGGCTTCCAGAATTTGTCAATTTTAATAAATAATAAACTCAATAAAATACATTAAACTTTCGCTTAAGTCTGTATATTAATCTGGAGAGTTTGATGCAGATTTAATCAGGACGTAAACTTATAAAATTTTAAGAGTCATATAATTACAATATAGAATATCATATGATTATACTATAAAATAATATGGGTGTTGGAAATTTTTAGGGATTATGAAAAGATGAGATATATGATAGATATAAGAGATATGTTATATCAAAGAACATGTTACTTTATTTTATTCATATTTTATATATGTCTAAGAATTTTTTTCTTCTTTCAAATGCGGATTTAAATGAGTGTGGATTTAAACGAATCTCTATCATATATAATGAAACAAAAATTAAATGGTGTATTACTTACCCATTTGTTAACCAGATCCTCAGCAAGTTTCCTATTTATATTAATTTCTTCTTCAGATTTTGATAAAAGCATGACTACCTGCCACATTAAAATGTTCAAATTATGAGTAAGATACAAATATTTTATGGGGTATTTTAAGAAATCAAATTAGTCACATGAAAAATCCTACATTTCCAATGCCACTATTCTTCAGTTGTTCCTTTCTATCATGCTGCTCTAGGTCTATCTGCATAATTAAAAAAGAAAAAAAGATGAGATTCTAAATAATCCTTCCTGATAAAAATAATCATCTAAAATATAATATTATATTGGTGCAAATTCAATATACATTATTCAAGATCTTCAAAATTTTTGTGCGAATGGTTATATTTGGCAAGCTTCCATCAGGAAGTGGCTCAAGCCAATTCTTTAATATAGTCAGCAATCCATGATCTAAAAACTCTTGTTGAAGATGATTCCTGCAAAATAGTTGAAGAAAAAGTTATTAGAATAAGGATAAAGTTATCATCAAAATTAAAAATTAAAGATTAAAGATAAATTAATCACATACTTTGAGAGGGCCTCTGTAAGAAGAGACAACTTCTTAAGTTTATTGACAGGTTTTTCCTGTTTGTAAAGATCGGCATCCTCCTCAACAACACCTTCAAATTCATTCATGACATTCATGACTGATGAAGTTATTTCAGCATAATTTCTCTCATTCCTTTTTCTTTTTGTTCCTATTTGGAAAAGATCATTCATTTTTTGACCCTTTTCACCTTGTTTTGTCTAAAATTTCATTTAACACACAAATGCATTAGAACAACCTTCTCATAAAACACAAATCCTAAAATCAATTCCAAATGAAATAAATAATAAAATGTATATATACCTCATAATCGCTCCTAGTAATCATATTCGTCATCTCTATGTAAGGAGAAATGTATGAAAAAAATTGGATGGAGAGCTTTTGATTGAAGTGAAAAAGTTTATTTGAAGTGAGACTTTTCTAAGACAAATGTGTTATTATATAGGACATTTAAAGATAAAAGATTTAGATAATGGTATAGTAATTATCTTTAAACAATGTAATTATAATAAATAAAAATATATTTGATTTTTTAGCTTAATCTTTTATATGATATAATAATTTAAAGAAAATATTAGAATATTTAAATATTCACGTTTAATAGATAAGATAAGTTTGAAAAGATATTAAAATTTTATTAATTTTAAAATATTTGTGTTATGTATGATAAGATAAGGAAATTTTAAAAGATTTGAAAAATAAGATAATTTTGAAAAGATTATATTTTAAAATGAAGGATTATTATGTATAGATATTAGATAAAATTGATTCTATAAAAACTTCTTCTTAAATCAATATAATTAAGATATTTAATGTAAAAGTGTTATATTTAAAAAAAATAAAATCTTTAATAGATTATATATATATATATATATATATATATATATATATATATATATATATATATATATATATATATTCTTGTTTTGATCGGTTTTGCTATCAATGATAAATGGAAAACTGAGAATACATATTTATACAATTTTCTTTCTTTTTTGCATTTGTGTATTATTAATATATAATATATCTGTAATATTAATTTACATATTAAAACATGAGGTTGATATCTTCTCAATATCATATATTTTCAAATATAATCTTTTCAAAATTATCTTATATTTCAAATTTTTTGAATTTTTCTTATCTGGATAAGGGAATTTTATCTTATATTTCAAATATATTATCTTATATTTCAAATCTTATATTTTAAATCTTATATTTTAAATCTTATTATCTTATATTTTAAATCTTTTCAAAATATCTTATATTTCAAATCTTATGTTTGAGAAGATGTTATCAAACATGACACAAATATTTTAATATTAACAAAATTTTAATATCTTTTCAAAATTATCTTATCTTTTTAAAAAAAAAAATTATATTGATAAATTTAAATATTTTTTTAAAATTATTTTACCATATAAAAGATTAAGCTTAAAAAATCATTTTCATTTTGATTTATTATAATTGCATGGTTTAAAGATAATTAGTAAATCATTATCTAAATCTTTTATCTTTAAGTCCTATATAACAACACATTTGACTTAGAAAAGTCCCACTTCAATCATAAATTCTCTCTTATAAATTTAATAATTTTCATTCAATTTCTGTTCATACAATTCTTCTTGTATGGAGATGCCAGATACGGTTACCATTGTTAATTTTAATTTTTAAAATTCATAGAAAAAAATATTTATTAATTTCATAATAAAAAATTTAATTATTTATTTTATTTAAAATTATTTTCAAGATAATAATAATATTAATAATTTTACAATATTTAGAAAATTAATAGTCTAATTATATCACATAATAAATAATTATAAATTTATTAAGCAACTTTGTAAATAAATACATCTAAAATTTTGTTAATACTAAACTTAAAATATAAGTCATTATTTAATACTAAACTAAAAATATACTAACTCAAGTACTCTTAGTGTTGTCATATGACAAAACACTTATCAGATATCAGTAAATGCAAAGGGATTCTTAACTTTTGTAGCACGAATGATTTTCAACTCTCTTTTTCTTTCTTTTCCACAACCATTTCACCACATTTTTTCAAATATACAGATTCTCTAAATGCATCTTAATATTTAAAATTTAAATATGGAGTATTTCATCCAATTTATACTAGAATGTCTAGGTAAGATGACATGTCATTATTTTGAATTTATTGATAAAGCAACAAGTTCCCATCATACTTTAAAATAAAGAGTATTATAATATCTATTTCTATTGGTAAGAACGAACAGCACCGACATGTTTATACATATCCTTGTTCACAATCTTAAGTATATGGTGATACAATTTAGTTATTACAGATAAAAAGAATTATTTGAAGTTTCATACTTATAATTTGGGAAGTCTTGATGCAAGTAAATGGAGATAGTTTGTGGTAAGTTTATAAATAATTATACTAGATTAATTAACTTTACGCATTTTTTTAAACATTATATATTATTACACATTCTTCTAAAGATAAGCTTAGATATTATCTTAATAAGTGGATTGGGAACATCCCTCAAACTTACAAGTTGTCTAATCTTTGTCATACAAGTGTACGAAATACAATAGAAAGGTCATTTGAGATATTGACACATGTATATGATGAAAAGGTTTATGAAAATGAAATCAAGAAAGTGCTAAATAGATGTGTTTAATGTCAAATCTTGATAATGAATAATGAGTTAAAGCTCTTAAATGGTTAGCTAACATGCAAAACAGTTAGCTATATGGTTAGCTAATATGCCAAAACAATTACCTATTGTGAAAGTCCTTCAAATGAGTATGAGAAAAATTATGTTTTAATATATATTTCTACAACTTAAATCACGACAAATAATACATATTTTCTTGTGATTGATTAATTTTATGATATTTGATAAGTCTTCTACATGTTTGCATTAGTTGTACAACACTATGATTGATAAATTTTGTTGCACTTTTTGTAAGTTGTGTTGAATGAAAGACTTGCTAGTTAAATGATGAAAATTTACAAAAAAAAATGTATTAAATAAGAAAGTGGTTGTTTGAACAAGTTATTTAGTTTTTTTTTAATAGAAAAATATTTGACATCATAACTTCGGATTAAGATTTTGATTAACTTTGATATGAATTTACATGTTTATGTTACAATTGTGGATTAATTATATCACATTGATATTGTGTTTTTATATTATATATTAAACTTGTGATTTATATAATTAATGATTTTATTGTTATTAAATGAAGTGATTACTAAATGATATTATAATTTTTTATGGAATGAATCAATATTGATATAAAAATATATTATTATTGATATAAAAGTATATAATTGTTGCTCCAGGATTTATAATATTAATTAATATTAAAAAAGTTAAATTTGACTCCTATTTTTAAAATCAAATTATTAAATATTTTAAATTGACTAATATTTTTTAAATTTAATTTAAAATTTTATAAATTAAAATAAAATTTTATCTTACAATATAAATTTAATTCTTTTATCCAAACGGAAAATGAAAACATTAAATATTTCAATTACCTTGTTCAAATGAATTATTTAAAAAATAAAAATAAATTAATTATAAAAAGTTAAATACAATATATTTTAATTTTTTAAAATTGTTGAAATACTTAAACAAATTACATGATAAGTATTTTTAATGATAATCACCCTTAGTTTTCTCATAATTTTAACCAGTAATGCAAGAAAAGCACGATAAGCAAATATTTTGTATACCGCTGACTTAAACAAATTACATGATAAGTATTTTTAATGATAATCACCCTTAGTTTTCTCATAATTTTAACCAGTAATGCAAGAAAAGCACGATAAGCAAATATTTTGTATACCGCTGACTTAAACAAATTACATGATAAGTATTTTTAATGATAATCACCCTTAGTTTTCTCATAATTTTAACCAGTAATGCAAGAAAAGCACGATAAGCAAATATTTTGTATACCGCTGACTCATGAATCCGTTTGAAAACTCCGACAGATTCATCAGGAGAAAGGAATGCTAATGTACAATATATTTTTACAATTATTAAAATAGATTTTCTATGTCAATAAATTTTTGAACCGACATAAATATTGGATTCTCACTTCTCATAAAACTGTATTTTACAAAATGATTTTAACTATTTTATTGTTTATAAAAGTTTATATTTTATTCAACTTTAGTTATACGTCAAATGCAAGTATACAGTGATACGATACATATTTATTTGATTTCGTACATTTAAATATCTTGAAACTTTATTTCTGTATTAATTTTATAAAATGTAAAAACCTAATGGCTAAAATAAGAATTCAAAATTTCGAAAGTAAATATTGTTTTATCTGCTTAAAAATATAGGTCTAAAGTCAAGAACCAAAAGTTGTAATTTCAGATTTTAAAACAAACAAATAAACCTCATTTTATAATGAAAAAAATAAAATTTCGATTATTTAGAGACTTCAATAAAATTTTATAGAATAAAACAAAATATATATATTATAGAAATAAAAATAACAGATTTATTTCATATAAAATGTTTGATCATAAGACAGAAAATTATCAAATCCAACTTAAGAATCACACGATATTCAGTCCTTGTCATCATTTACAAATATTTGACCATTCCACGACCCTCCACACTTAATTTTGTAGCCTGAAGCTGCCTCTTTTTGGGTGCTCTTAACTGCTGCAATTTTTTATTCATCTGCAAGGAACGGTTAATACAATGAAAAGTTAATGCATGAAATTGTTCACATCTTTACAAATATATGAACAAATAAAATAACATACATACATCCATCTCTTAAATTCCAAATTCCATACGAGTTCACAACATAAACTCTTTATTACTTTTATTTTTAAATATGTACTACTTAGGAAGACATCACATTATAACAAATCATAACAGGATTAGAAAAATCATATAATTAAAAAAGTAAAAAAAAGCACCAACCTTCATACGCTGCTGGTCTTGGGCAGCTTGTTTTGCCCGAGCTCTAATCTCTTCTGGATCAATTTTGGACTGGGGTCGTATGACAAAATCTAAAGGTGTCGCTTCCGGTCTCGAAGCGTGCTGCCTGGAGGAGGATTGTCCAGCCCTAGGTCTGCATTAGAGTCAGAAAAATTACAAACGAATATAATTTAGAAATCGTGATCAATAAAAAGTTCAAAAATGTCATCCAGGCCTACTGTGAAATTTCCAGATCAAGATCGCTATCTCTCGATATTCCTGCAGCTTTATTAGTTGGCCTGTAATGTAATGTCAACAAAATTATATAAATTGAGCGTGATGGAATAAGTATTCATAATAATACATAAGGGACCAAGAGACAGAAAAGTTTAATAGTACTTCTTTAGCGATGGTCTCCTAAAAGGAACCCTATCATCCTCTACATTTCTCATGTCTTCAAATCGGGTACTCTTATTAAATATAGGCCGGCTCTGCAATTAGAAAACATAATTGACATAAATTTTCTAGTAAAGAAGTAAACATAGTGCTCAAAAACAACAAATAGAACTATCTAGTTTACACTTAGACATTTAAAACGCTAAGTGACTAAACATTGAAGAAAAATAGAAGTGTATGATGGAGCAATAATTCGATCCTGCATTACTTACCCACTTGTCAACCAGCTCCTTGGCTAGTTTCCGGTTTACACTGATTTCTTCATCAGATTTTGATAAAAACATAATGACCTGCCCACACAAACAAAAGAGTCCAAATTATCAATACGGTACATATATTTAAGGGGATATTTTAGGCCCGTAAGGAAGCAAATTAGTCGCATGATCAAAGGAAACCATACTTTTCCAAGGCCACTCTTCTTCAATTGTTCTCTTCTATCATATTGCTCTAGGTCTATAGGAAACTGCATAACGAGACAAATAAATGAGATTCTAAATAATCTAAAATTAATCATCTAAAATGCTGTAGTGGTGTAAACTTACATCATTCAATATCTTCAAAATTTCCGTGCGAATATTTATATTGGGTAAGCTTCCATCAGGAAGTGGCTCAAGCCAATTCTTCAACAAAGTCAGGACTCCATGATCTAAAAACTCTAGTTGGAGCTGCTTCCTGCCAAATAGTTGGTCCAGAAGTTATTAAAATAAGGATAAAATAAACATAAAAGGTAAAAGAAATATCAATCTGCAAACGTGCAGAAGTTATTCAAATAAGGATAAAATAATCATAAAAGATTAAAGAAATATCAATCTGCAATCGTAACAAGTTAGGAAATTAATCACATACTTCGAGAGGACTTCTGTGAGAAGAGGC
Organism: Vigna unguiculata; assembly: GCF_004118075.2. NCBI lineage: Eukaryota > Viridiplantae > Streptophyta > Magnoliopsida > Fabales > Fabaceae > Vigna > Vigna unguiculata. Next base: position 25,172,277 of record NC_040280.1, read on the forward strand.
AACTTCTTGAGTTTATTAATGGCAGGTTTCCCCTGCCTATTAAGATCTGCATCTTCTTCAGCTGTAACCTCAAGTTCGGCCATGACATTCTCCACTAATAATGCTATTTCAGCTGGACTCCTCTCGTTCTTTTTCTTTTTCTTCCCTATCTTGAAAAGATCCTTGATCTCTTCATCTTCTTCACCTTCCTCTGCCTACGAATGCAATGTAACAGACAAAAATGTATCACACAAAGGCCATTTGAAGAAACAGTGCAACAAGCCTAAAATTAACTTCTCATAAAATTGTGTCCAATTAAGGCAAAATCAACGCAGCAGAATAACTCAATTCTCTCTCTCAAAGAACATTATTATATATTTATAGTTTACCAACACTCCAATACTGGTTGCAGGAACTTCTTTGAATCAAAAAAGTTATCCAACACAGTGAATCTGATGGCAGGATAACTTAGTAAGAAATCAGAAAGGGAAAAAATCACCAACCTGAGGAGCATCACCAGGAGAACGTGGTTCATCACTACCATAATAAGCAGGTTCCACTCCAGTGTCATCTATAAAGTTGTCATCATCCAGATTCCTGACACCTTCGTGATCATCCTATTAATATAAACAAAAAGTACCGATCAGATATAATAACAACCAAATACTGGCCATTATCAAAAAGAGAATAAACAAAATTATGATCAATCCACAAAAGTTCAAATGGAGAAACAAGTATTATATTCACAGTCACACATTTATTATCATCAATGCCTCAAATTGGAATTGTTTTTACGTAAATGTTCACTTGTTTGATCCAAAAATTGATTTAGTGAGAAAGAACTAAGTTTGAATACTTTTGGGGTGAAGAAATTCTTTTATTCAGAATTTTCCAAATAACTTGCTTCAAAAAAACATCCAAACATGATTATTCAAAATCTAATGAAAACAAATTTGCAAAACCAATTTCAACCATTCAAAATCAATTGTAAAAAACCAGTTTCATCCAATAAAGTTTGGGAAGCAGCTTCGTTCAAAATTATTCAAAACCAAAATCATTTTAAATAATTTCAGCCCAATCAATCAAGGAAAATCGCAAAGGCGGTATAGAAAATGCAGGGCAATATACCTCAGAATTACCCCCAGCAATTGAATCCCACATCTCCTCAACTTCACCATCATGATCCTTCCCAGCCTTACCACCGAAACCTTTTTTAGAACCCCCAAATTTAGAGCCACTGCCACCACCAAATCTCTTCTCACCCTTCAGCCTTTTCTCCTTCTTCCCACTCCCAACCTCCTTTCCCTTCTTCCTCTTCCTTCCATCCCCCTCGTCAAACCTCGCCTCAGGAACATATCCCTCATCCTCATCCTCGAGCTCCGGCGCCACCGACTGCTTCCCCGCATCGCTCTTCTTGATCAGCCTCTTCCGCGGCTTCGAGCGCGCCGAATCGTTGTCGTACACCGGCGTCTGCGACCGATCCCGGCCCTGCCACTCGTCGTTGACATCATCCCCGTAATCGTCGAGCTGGTGGCGCGGCTCCGGAGAGGGCTCGCGGTCAGATTGAATGTCATCGTAATCCATCAAGGGCTCACCGTCCTCGTCGCGGTACCTGAAAATAAATCGAAAAAAAAGAAGAAGAAATCGAGTGAATCAACGAAGGCAAAACCCTAACGCAAAATTAATCAAAGAGAAAAAGAAAACGCAAACGCACGGATCGTCTTCGTAACCCATGGCTGATGCTGAGTGGGTTGGAAATTGGAAAAAAGAATTATAAGTGAATTGGAGGTAAGAGGATTAGGGTTTGTGTTCTGAGCGATAGTAAAGAAATAAAGAAAAAGGTTACGACGAAGTTAATGAATGTATGAAATGAAAAAGGAACAGAGTTGTTTGATATGAAGGGAGGGTTCCACCAAAACAAAAGAGGCAGGGGAGATCTACTCAGATCTTGGTGTAATGGGATCTTGTGATAATTTCAAAAATATTATTTTCAAGATTTAAAATAAAGAAGTTTATTATTGGAATAAATCTAAAGAACCCATTATAAAAATAATCACACTAAGAAATGAAAAAAATAAAAGTAAAAAATGGTTTGAAAAAAAAATCTTTGAGAGATATTATTAGAGTTGACTTAATTCTACCCATGAACAACAATTCTTACATCTTTAGATTTAAATTTAAATTATGGGTTAAATATGTTTTTGGTCTCTCGAGTTTCAGCGAAATTTGGAATTAGTCCTTCATCAAAATTTTTGACCAATTTAGTCCTTCATCTTTCAAAATGTATGAATTTAGTCCTTTTAACCAAATTTTGTTAAGTTTATCTGACGTTTCAAGCGCATTTCATGATAGTATTTAAATTATTTACACTGTTTGACACATTTTTGCTTCAATGTTAACTTAAATATTATCATGAAATGTGCTTGAAACGTCAAATAAACTTAACAAAATTTAGTTAAAAGGACTAAATTCACGCATTTTGAAAGATGAAGGACTAAATTGGTATAAAGTTTTGATAAGGGACTAATTTCAAAATTCACTGAAACTTGAGGGACCAAAAACATATTTAACCCTCAAATTATAACAACTTATACAGATTGAGATTTTAAGAATATGTTACTCTAATTTAGAGATATTGTTATATGAAATTTAACAATTTATTTATTCGACTAACGATAAAATTAAATTAAGTTTTATCTTATCTTTTTACTAATTAGTGATAATAATGAGTTTTATCTTTTAACTAATTCATATCATTAGATTATATCTTTAAGTATAATTACAGTTTATCATTTTCTATAACAAACATCATAATCTTGAATTTTCTATATAAACTAAAGAATAAAAATGATGAGGCGTGGATGCATAAAAGAATAATACAAAATGGGTACGAAGTTAAAATCAAGATTGAATTAAATTATTAAAAAAGTATCGATTGTATTTTTCTTTACAAACTATTCATTTTATTAATTATTAAAAGTATTAATGAAAATAGTAGTGCCTTATATTTTCAATTAAAAATTAAATATATTCCTATTCAATTAGAACAAATAAAAAATTAGATATACTTTTGATGCTATGAGAAATGCTAAATTTTTAAATAATATTGTGTAACTATAATTATAATAAAACGAAATCTTTAGTAAAATTGATTTTTTGTGTAGAGTATCTCTTCTCGAGCAAGGAATATTTTATACTACTCTTTTTATTATATTGAAATAATTATTAAATATACAACAATGAAGAAAGATAAAAAAGAGTTTACAAAAGATATATTAATGATTTTCTAAGAAATAATGAAGTGCATCTGTTATCTGAAATGTTCACGATTAAGGTTAAAAATAACTCCAGAGAATCCAAAATCTTATTCTCCTTCTATGTATATATAATTTAATTCTTAGTAAAAAATAAATAAAAGAAGAAAGAAAGAGTGCCGATAATAATTTGTTTTGAAATAATATTTTTGTTTACATTAAAACTCCTAACTTTTCACACCTTCTCCTATTGAGTTTTAATTCAAAAATGATTTTATAGTAAAAAAAAATAAATCAAACACAAGTCACGTTGAATTTATTACAAATCAGTTAGCCATTCAAAAATTGTGAAAACAAACATAATTCATTACATAAAGAAAGCGGCAAAATATAAAAAAGTAAAATTCTTTTTACATAGAAAAAAGATATATTATTAATGAAGTTTATTAATGTGAACATTTAAGTAATTATTTTTATTAAGGCAAATGCCAGTCAAACAAAATTAGCACTGTCATTGCGTTTAACCCCTTATGCAGTCAGGTTTTTCTTGAACAAGCTTGCAGGCTATAATTCAACAATTATAAGCCAAAAACGAAAATTTCACTCGTTTGAGACATTTACAAAATCCATTGCATAATATTATTGTCCTGCCTATATAATAAATGTACATCTCCCTATATACTGCCACGCCCATGTGGTTTTTCTCAGGCTCTATATAACATTGAACCATTCCTGTTAAGAATAGAGAACAATTATTTGACGACCAAAACGCCAAGTTCCAAGCATTAATTTACATTCTAAAAGGTACAGTAAAAATAATCTAATGGCACAGTCATCTAGTCTACTCATTAAGAAAAGGGTACTTGGATTCAACATAGTTTTCCTTGTCCCAGAGGAATGATCCAAAAGCAACAGCTTCCAAAACTAGCATGGTCAAGCCAGAGAAAGTGAGTGAAAGCAATTCATCATTGGAGGTTTCAATTGAACCATCATCAGACACACGGATATCAGGCTTTCCAAACAGGGCCTGAGTTTGCTTTTCAATCAATGATATAGCTTCCTTTGATCGTACAGTAGCAAGTCTCTGAAGTGTCTCAGCATCCAACTGCATCACATAAGCTCTTAGTCTGAAAGATTTGCCTTCTGTATCCATGTAATCACTATCACTATAACTGTCATCGTCGTAATCCTGAACTGTGATCAAGGAATCAGGATCCCAAAGCTTGATACCCGGTGATGGTTCCTCAAAACTTTTAGTCTTTCCCAAATCCTTGGGGAGGGTTCCCATTGACCTCTCAAGTTGAAACCGTTCATCAACTCGTTTGAGAAAATATCCGTACATTATGGAAGCAGCATACAGCTTTCCCAGTTTAATTTTACTAATCTGAACAATTGTCTGAATTGGACCCACAAGCCGATCTCCTAGTACCAAAGATAAGTGACTCTGAATCATCTCGAATGCCTCTGGAGAATGCACAGCTTCTAGTTTTAGCTCTTGATTTGGCCATAAATCCACTCGACCAGTTGGGTCTGATGTTGCTGTTAGTTTTGGAATCATTGAAATGTTGTTCTCTAAAAATTTATGCACAATTGAGCAGTACATGATCTCTTCCAATGTCGTTTGCTTCTCTTTCTCTTTGACTTCAGCTATCCTCCTAAAATTCAGATTTGACAAAAATTTATCACTTCTGTACTAGCAGTAACTAAATATGCCACCATTTGCTGCAAATATATGATTGCTGTAAATTGTTTCAATCTTCCAAAGATTTGACATTGCGACCATGAAACATTAAGAGTATCAAAGTTCCAATCCGTATGCATAAACATGAGATTCAGAAGAGATAGAGGGAGAGTATCTTTATAAGCCAGTTAAGCATTTGTTTATGTTAAAATTTAATTCAAATTTCTAGAAGACTTTCATTCTATAAGAAATTAGATGTACCAATGGATATTGTAACATTTTGATGACTCTAGAATTACTACGATAAATTGTACTAAAAATTATGAATTTAGCTAGATTTTTCCCAAGAATATTGTCGTTTAGAATAGTCAAACACGAAAAAAGAATAATCTTTTTGGCTAGAACAACCTTCACACCGGTGAATAAATAGGCCGCAAAACTTTACAACCGTTTGAAACCTTCTCATAGCAACTATCACCAGCACTAACTACATGCCTTCCTCAACCAAAAAAAAAATTACAATTTCGGAATAACAAGTTTATAAACATAATAGCATCCTTTATTTTATCAGTTTAGAAATAAAATAAGGAGCGAGCACCACAAAGCTGACAGACAGTTGTATGAATAGTAATGCACATAGCATGCAATTATTTAAAAGAAAAAAAAAAAAATATATATATATATATATATATATATATATATGTATATGTATATAGGTAGCTGACAGAAAAATATCTCATCGACATAAAGAGTGACACACTAACTAAGGATGGCATCAAATAGAAATATGAACTCACTGATGAATATATCCAAGTTTTGTTTCATGTTCTTATATCTTTCTACTCATTAGTGTAATTAAGGGTTTTTTTATTAGTCATAATAGACTGAAATGGACTTCCACAGTAGCTTATCTAAAAACGCAGCCTTATATTTTATTCAACTAAAGCTTGAACTTATTAATTATTTATGTATTTTTCACAAGAAAATGAAGAAATATAAAGAGCAAAAACGACAAACATTACAAAGGGAAGTTAAAACTATGCAGGCAAATCTTGATACATAAATTCTCACAAGACATCTGTTGCAGGAAAGGGTATTTACATAGGATAGTCCAATATCAAGTTTGTGCAATTGAAAATTTGAAATTCTTAACCAAAGCTTCCAAGATATTGTACATGCCATGAACCTAATATTGCTACAATAGTTCTAAAAGTAGTTGAACATTGTCAAGTAGGTACTTCTAGTCAAATGAAAAAAGTAAAACAAAACTTGAGAGACTTACTTGTAAAGGGAATCATCAGATGAAGTGGAAGATTCTTTCTGGGCATCTCTAGCAGTCTGAAGATTCTCTAGTTGCTGATCAATGGCCGCTGGCAGTAGATGCGGATGAGTATTTGAAATTTGTTCCAAAAGCTGACCAACTGGTGACTCAAATTGGAGAGGAGCAAAAGGCGCCGAATTGTCCCTTGAATTAGCTGATGCTCTTGCAACTAAGCCTCTTGCTCTGAAATTGTAGAATTCATTGTAGTGCTTGGGATTGTAAGACGAAGGACAGCTCTGCAAAGAATATGCCATGTTGAGTGGTAATATAATCAGTGACACTAAAATAGTCAATGTATCTGCCACAAAAATGGGGCACTTTCAAAAGAATTAGAAGTATCAAATTAAATGGAGAGGAAAAAATTGGAATAAAAAGATAAGTCAAGACAAAAAATAAATTGAATGCAGGAATCATGCTTGAAGCCAAAAGGAACAAGAACTGTGGCTGTGTCAGTATAGTTAAAATGTTAATGTTAGTGATATGTATACATAACAAGAAAGCAAAAGCGTAATAACAAAAAGGCTTACTTTAAGAAATCCACCAGAAAGAAAACCCTTGGCATCAGAAACAGCAAAAGCATGCAAGTGGCGAAATTCCGGTAGTCTGAGAGATGCGGAAGGAGGAAGCACCACCAAAACGTCACTGATAGCACTCGAAACCTGCATTTTCAGAATGGTAGCTTTCGCGCCCCTACGATTAGGGCTGTAATATGTAGCAGAGAAGAAGCGAAGGCCAAGGAACAAGCAACGGTTTTGTTAGCTGGTCGTTAAAGCAGTTTGCTCGTGATAACACCAATTGATTGAATAAATACAAAATACATGAGGATTTTCAAAATTCACCCCGGAATAAAAAATATCTGTCGCGAGATTTTGTAGCGAGATACACATGGAAGTATCGAGAAAACAGGAAGAAAAAGAGAGAAAATCCCTAAATATGGGGTAACTATTCAATCCCGATATTGTTGCAGAAAATAGAGCATGGAAAAGGCGTATGAAGGTGAGGGGGATGAAGAATGATGTGAGAGTGATTACCTTGATGAAATTGGGAAATTGGGGGTTGGATGTGGAAATTGTTGGGTTGGAGAAGATGGAAGAGGAACACCGCCGAAATTTTGGGATGGGGAGAAGAACACGGCTACCACAAATGTTGAGGTAGGTGTCTGAGTCAAAAATAATTCCTAGTTTCTTTTCTTTTCTTTTCTTTTATCACGAATAATATATTTATCAAAATGTATACATGTTTTAAAATAAAATTGTTGAATTATTATATAGTTTTATATTTTTTAATGTAAAAAATGAAGACAATGAAATATCTATTACGATAATAATTTTATAGAAAATATTTTAGTAATTTTAGCAAGAAAAAGTAAAAGATATAACAAAGTTTTACAGAAAGGAATGAAAATTTTATTCATCACCCATTTCAAAATAAATTTGTTGAAAAATATATTGATATTTTTGAAAGTAATTAAAACATTTTTTTGGTATGGCCTGATATTTCGAGAAACACATATTATAATAATCAGAATATTCTTATTATATTAAAGATATTTTTTGACTTTTTTTTTCTATTTTGAATGCTATTTTGTTCAAACTTATAGAGGAAATAGTAAAACAAAATTGTTGTTTTTACAGATTTAAATTTAGATATTTAAAAGATAGAGAAAGATCAAATATTTATAGTTATTTATTTGATCTCATTTTCTCTGACTAGTTTAACCATTCATAGAAATGTACTTGTTCAAAGGTTATTTGAGTCAATTACTGTTTTTTTATCCACGTTGAATTGAATTCCTGTGAGGCATATTTTAGTTTAACCTTGTTATCGTGGTTCCTTGCAACATCACCATTGCGGCGGGTTCCTGTGTTATCTTCCCCAAACAATCACCGTTTTCAAGATCGAAGCCACAAATTTGGAACCCTAGCTTCTCAAATTTTTAAGAGAAAAGGTAAGACCTTTGCTCAACTCTAATACTGTCAGCCATGGTTTTTCACTCAATTTCATTCTTCGGGCATTCGATTGCGTTGTCACTGTTGCAAGTTTAAATTTTACGGTAAACCAGATTCCTTAATTTTCACGTAAACGTCGTTAAGTTGCTTGAGGATGAAAAATTCATTGTGTGGTGATTTGTGTATAAAATTAGAGGAGTAAGGATACGGGGTTAGATTGTTGTTATTGGTTATGGTCTCATGAAACCCTGTGCTCTGTTATCCCTTATCGGTTGGATAATAAGAAAAGGTCACGGGCATTGCTCGTGCCTGATGATATTGGAAATTTGAGAAAGAAAGAAAAAGTATCCCTGTTTGTGCCATGTTTTAAATTTTTATGTCCAGTGAGTACAATCCATATACTATTGGGTTTTTACTATTTTTTTTCTTCCTCCACCGATGAATAAATGTAATTTAACTATTTATGTTTGCCAAGTATGGGATAAATAGGTTATAATGGTAAGGGTAAGCCTCATCATATAATATTGAGAGACGTGCTGGTAAAGAGTTTCTTGGGGGTAATTTTGCAAGGAAATAATGCTTTTATTTGAATGGCAAGTAGTAAGTGAATAATTAGACTAGTTGGTGTATACTAAATGTCAAGTAATCCCCCAAAGCTGGGGAGAGGGGGAGTGCATTGTGTTATCTACGTGAAACATTCACTTGGAAGGTGTCATGTTTTCCTGAGCAGTTTTCAAGATCAAAAACTATATTTGCAGGAACACAAAACTATGCATACTGATAAAATTATTTTGGGAGCTCTATGCAATATGATGTCAGTGTATGCATGATTAATTTTAAATTTTCTTCTAATTGGTAATACTTTACTTCCTAGCATGTCTAAATGATTACTTTATGATTCTCACTCAATATTTTTAGAAGAACATGATCTGTGAATGAAAAGGTGTAGTCAACTCTCCATCAAAAGAAAAGCAAATCTTTACGAACATTTAGGCTGCAATAGTGCAGTTCAGTTCTTTATCAGGGATTGTTATGAAAAAGTGGAAATTAGACCTATTTACATAATTCATTGCTATAACTGTAATTGGTGTTTACTAAACAAGATACTCCGATTCAGATAAGAAATTAACTCAATCAAATTATTAATCAACAAGAACTATATGAAATAGGAGAATAAAGTCCCAATGGGAAAGAAGAATGAGGGAGAGAGATGGGTGATCAAGTTTAGAACCTAGTTGCTCCCTGTTGAGCAAAATCTTGTTGATCCCTGTATCAGATTAGCATTGCACCTGAACCAGCCAGTTATTTTTCTTGTTTTCATGTGCTATAAATACTATACAATCAACCAACAAGTTTAGCTTTGGACATTTATCTCTCTCTGTTATTATATGTGATCTGTCTTTCTGCATGATTGTTAGGTAAATTATTTCAACATAAGTAGATAGTTCTTGGGGCATTTGTTGTCCTCTTTCCCCATAGAGAATAGCTTATACTGGTCACTCCTTTGGTTTGGTTTTACAATTTAAAAACTGATTTAGTTAAAATGTTGTCTAAACTGTTTTAGAGCTGGTTTGGAATCAATATGATTCTGAACCAGTTCATTGAATCCAAACCAGCTTGTGAACCATTAGAGGCAGTTTAGCTTCGGATAACCAAATTACTCTAATGTAATTCTTCAGTTCAGTTTTTCAACCTGAGGTGAACCATGCCCACCCATCAGGGAGAGAACTTTACTAGAAAAGCTTTTTCCAAGAAATAGGAAAACTAAGATTTGTTTTCATGATTTATTTGGTCCATGTGTGCTTTACTGATATGACGCTTGTGGTAATGGAAATGGCAAATTTTACCAGTGGTTTGGTTCAGTTTGATTTTCTATACCAGACCAAACTGTGATGACGTGTCTGCATAATCATATTGTTATTTTTAAATCCCAGGATCAATTTTATAGTTTTTGTTTTTTTTTCTGAATGCAGTATAAAAGAGGCTCAATCAGAACCTTGAGATTCCTTCTTTCCAGGACCCAGCTATCATATTTGTCAGTGTTGACATAATAAACTGATAAATTCAAGTTAAAACTTCGTCAGTCTTATTGTTGCCCTAACCTAGCAAGTTGCAACTCTTAGCCAAAATGGTATCTGGGTTAATCAATGCGAATCCTATCATATATGAAAAGAAAGAGCGTCGAACTCGGACTGCTCCAACTGCTATCCAAGATGAGTATGCTGTTGAACCAATTGACCAACAAGAGATTTTTGATATCCTTTTTTAAATTTCATTGTTTTCAGTAGTTTCTTGGAAAATAAATGAAATGTTGATAATTGTAACTGTGATATTTCTTAACATTCTCAAATCATATAAGAGATATAAAGGACCCTGAGCACCCATACTCCTTAGAAGAGCTTAAGGTGATCACGGAGGAAGCTGTTGAAGTTGATGACCAGCGAAATTATGTTAGGTATTTATGGTGATTATTATTATTATTACTATTATTTTTATTATTTTTTATTTATATTCATCTATTGAGTTTCTAGACTTTTTGATTCACACTTAATCAATATATGTAATGTTAATTTCCTTCTTATTGGATGGTGACTGGGTTTTTCATCAGGATTACATTTACTCCAACAGTGGAACATTGTAGTATGGCAACAATTATAGGTCTATGCTTACGTGTCAAGCTCATGAGAAGCTTGCCTTCACGATATAAGGTATTCTCCATTTTTACGTGTTCAATAAGTTGATGTGATTAGTTTAAGTTGGAGAGAAAAAATATATTGATAGTTATTTTCTTACATAATTAATAGAAGAGCTTTCTACTGTGTGCCCATGGACACATACATGGTAAAATTAGGTATAGAAGAAAAATGCAGTACTCATTTAGTAATCTTTATTTTAAGTTATTTAAAATAATTCGTATGGTGTATTTAATGTGTTCATACTGTGCCCATGAACATTCCGTAAAACAACTTTAAGGAAAAATACTTTTTTAACTCATAGATTGCAGCATACTAACTAAAGAGAGATTAAAAATAATAATGGATTACTTATTTGCAATAATGATTTATGATATGATGCAAACATAGTTCTTAGTGAATGTGAATGATCAATATTCATCCGTTATCATAATCCACTGATTGATGCCATGTCTATTCATAACATCCTTTTGTGTTTCTAATCCTCTCTTAAATAAGATTAACTGGTGTTACATAGCTAGAATTTTAGAGGAGCACATGCTGGCTCCTGCCATTGGTATATTTGTTCCTTTCTTGCGCCTGCAATACTATTTGACATCTTAACCATGATATAGACCTTTTTTTTTTCTTGTCTGCAACATGTATGTATTGTTACCCAATTGTATGATGGTGTTATAAAGCATAATATATGCTTCCATGGTACTCCGTGTGTCAGTTGAGAATATTATTTATAGAAATTACTAATTAAACCAAATATTATGCTGATCTTTGAAACCTATGTGACAATGTTATTTATGTTGACTTATTGATTCTGGTCAGGTGGATATCAGAGTAGCACCTGGATCTCATGCAACTGAAGCTGCAGGTAAAACTTTCTTACTTTTTTCTTTCTCCCTGTGGATCAGGTTGTGTTATGCACCTATACTTTCTGCTTGAACTGTTTACTGAAGCATTCAGTATCGATCTACGTCTTACTACTTAGATGATTGCCCATTCCATTTCTTGCTTGGAGTAATGAATGACAGACCTGTGACAACACTTTTCTTGGATTTAAACCTTTTTGGTTCAAAAATGAGGTGTTGTGTTGTTGAATTTTATTTGATGATTATCTGTTTTACTCAAACAACAATCCTGCTCCCCGCCTCCCTTTTCCAAGGGCAGTTTGCAGAGTCAATAATTTGTTGAAATTTCCTGTGACATTTTTACAATTCTCTTTATAAATCTTTGATCATGACCGGACACAAATACCATTGCAATTAAATTTTTTTTTCACAAATATATATGCAGTTAACAAACAATTAAATGATAAAGAACGCGTAGCAGCTGCACTGGAAAACCCAAACCTTCTGGATATGGTTGATGAATGCCTTGCTCCGTCTTACTACTGATCCAGCTTTTCTCTCTCAAACGAATAAACGAGACTGTAGGTTCTTTTCTACCTATAGGAGAAGTTGGCCAGTTTTATCTTTATGTATGATATTTTTTGTTGGTGGTATATTTGACCTTGAATATATTGGAATACGTAGTTGAAAATGTTATAGAATGAAGTACCAAAGTTCTTTGTTCATTAGCTCTAGAAAAAAAAAAAGGAAATTCTTTCCATGTTTTGGAGGTGTCAGCTCATGTTTCATAAATTGTATTATCTATTCCATGTTTGATTGAACCTATATTGAACTATTAAATTATTTGAGTTATTAAGTTAGTTGAATAGAAGTTGCAAAAGGTAAATATTTCACATCAGGAGCTACCTTGTTGAATTGATCAATTTGGAATGCTGGGATATATCAGAAATTGATCAATTTGGCGTTGGTTCTTCAGGTAGAAATTACGTGGTTTTTGGCAGAGTGAGGAAGGGTGATAAAAGTGCACAACTATTATTCATTTATTGTTATTTCTATTCAAAGTTTCAGAAGTTATAACCAAAATTTATTCAACATATAAAAATTAAAAACAATATAATTTTAAATTTAGAAAGATAAATATTTTTTATAGATGTTAATATAAAACACATCCATATAAATAAACACACACACACACACACACACACACACATATATATATATATATATATATATATATATATATATATATATATATATATATATATATTATATATATATGTGTGTGTAGCAATGTATTACTGTTACACACTATTCACTGTAATTATAGTGATCACAATAGCATAAATTTAACTATGTATATGCCATTTAGCTTTTATAGTTGAAGGAAAAGGATTAACAATTTTTAATATACATCACCTTGTTAGATTAAACTTGGGTTGGATCTCTTAGACCTAGCACCTGAGGATTTATTTCCTTTTAACTGAGGATGTGTACGAGGGCTCTAACAATGGATGATTAAAAATTGTGATTAAAAAAATACCTAACAAAAATATAAAATTAGTTAATATCTTTCATTAAATCTTCCTAATTTATGGCTATTATTGTGATAATTTATTTCTATGGCTTATTCTTCTCCCATTATAAGAGCTGCATCCATCAAATGAATATTTTAACATTCGCAGTATTGAGTTGTTTAAAAAATATATATACTGTTTTCTGTGTATGTAAATAATATTTGAATGATTTTGAAAAGATGATATCTTTTTATTCTAAGACTTAGACTTAATTAAATTTAAGTTTATGATAAATTTAGGTATTTTCAATTAAATTTTTATTAAAAAAATTTGTTAATTGAGTACTCAATTCTTATATATGTGTTAAGTTTGTGTCGTTAAATCTGTTTTTTAATTGTGTGACATCAATGCTATCTTATTTCGTCATTTTGGTTACTTGTTTCTACCTATTAAAAATTGTGTGACATCACAGTTATATACACAATTAGATTATAAAACAATATCCTAATTAATATAAAATGATGAGTAATTTTTATTATTTTATTTGAAAATGTTGTGAATAATAAGTTGTGCTCCTTGAATATTTAATATAACAAGAAAGATTTAATAAAAATTCAATTAAAAATATTTTCATTTATGAAAAATGTGAGACTTAATTAAGTTTAAAACTTATTATCGTTATATATTGTATAAAGAAAATATTTCTTTAAAATTAAATTATTTTAAATTCTAAAAAAAAGTCCACTTCATTTACTTTACTTTTAATAATGAAGGATTAATTTTTGTGATTTCTGTCAAAGAAATAATGCAGGATTGTAAAAGTTGACGAGATTTTGGTTTTTTATCTCTTTGTTTTTCCTTTCATACGTGAGATGATGCAACATCACTAATCAAGTTGTGACACCAAGTTGTGACGTAGATTGTAGTAGTTTTGTTTTTTCATATAATACTCCAAAATTAACCCAATTATTTTCAACCACCTGTTCTCACCGACTCAGATATTCTTAATTTACACGAGTTCTTTTTCAAATCAACGCAAAACAAGAAAGTTACCACTTAAATTAGAAACCAAACGATAAAAGACATGAAAAACGTGTGTTTAAAAAACTAGTTGCTCGTCTTTGTATATAGTAAAAAAGAAGATGTTGGTGGTTGATGGAATAATTAATCTTGTTTATGAACATTAGAAAAGAATTACTTGATTGCAGAATGATTTAGGCTAAATTACTTTTTAATCTCTCTCTTTACTTTATAATTAATAGTTTCACTTTTTTAATGATAATAGTTTGTTTACAAATTTTTAAAATATATACTTTTAATTCAATTCTTGTAAACTAAGAAGCTTCCATTTATGTTTAATTCGTTGTTTTTGAATAAAAATAATAATATCCATATTTGTTTCTGCCTTTCTTCTGTCCCTTAATTAGAAAGGCTCGGAATTATTGTATTGACAACTTGTTTTTATTTTAATATTTTCGGAGTCAGTATAAATCATTTTCAATACATTTAAAAGCAAACCACGTCATTTACCTGACGTATGGCACGAAAATTGTCTGACATATGCACTTAAATGTTTTCCTACTATTATTATTATTATTATTATTTTTTTTTTTGTTATAAAATAAAGTAAAAATATCATTAAATAGTAAGTGTTAATATGTAAATGGTCAGAAAATTTAGTTTTTATAATCAAAGTAAATTGATGTGTACACAAATTTTATCTTCCATTTTATTTCACAATCTTATTTAAAAAAAAATCTATTAAAGTAAAATGTAATTTCTATTTTAAAACTTTTCTGACTTTGACAATAATATGTTTCAAGTAAAAGATAATTCAGCTTTTAATATTGTCAGAGACATAGGTTTCGACACCTTCAAACAATCTTAATGTTAATTTAAGAAAAAAATCTTATTAATTTTTTTAATAGAGAACCAATCATATTTTAAAATTAGATACTCAATTAAGTTCAAAAACAATATAAAAACAAAAACAAAATTAAAGATTTAAATATTTTGATATATTATTAAGTAAATTATTTTTTCTTTATTGTAAATATATTGCAAAGTTTTATTACATTAGTTATATTTCTGTCGTTTCATCACGTAATTTGTTTTTCAATTCAGTAAAATAAGTATTGTCCAATGATTTAAAAAATAAAGAGATAAAGGTCTCGTCAACTTTATACATGTCCCATATGTTAGTCAATGAAGAAAAAAGCTTTGATGAAGTGTCTCATAATTTTTGTATAAAATAATCTGGTGAGATGATTTTGTCTACAAAATCGTACTTGGTTGACCTAAATCATATCGGAACATATTTCCAATGTTTTTATATTTCTATTTAATAAAAGAAATAAAACATAAGAACATTTTTATTTCTTAAACTCACGTGTAAATTGAAATTCGTCACTATCTCAAATTTTGATATATTTTGATCTTTAAATTTCTAAAATATATAGATGTAGTTATTTTAATTAAAGAGATTAACTTTTTTTAAATATTTATTGATGTTCTAAGTTGATATTTAAATTATTTATACCATTTGAAATATTTAACATGTTAAAAAAATTGATTTCATTAAATTAAAAAAATTATATTTATTTGTTTGTAAAGTTTAAAGACCAAAATATATCAAAATTTAAAATAAAAATAAATTTCAATTTCGCATATAAATTTAAAGACTAAAAACATAAGTAACTTAATTCAAAAAATAATTATAAAAACAGTTATTTGAATAAAATAATTAATGTTATCATAGTAACAAATTATAAGAAAATATACATACTAAAATAACTATTAAAATTGATAGTTTTATATATTTGTATAATGTATTTATATTTATTCTCGTATATGCCTGGTTTACTTTAGAGTGTAGAAAAATATAGTTTTCCATACAAATGTTATAGGAAATACACTTGAAGTTACATAATCTATCTATATAGGTTATATTATAGATATTTTATTACACTATAAAAGAAATTTCTAAATAACAACCAATTTAAAAAAAAAATTATAAATTATTAAAATAATTAATTTATACATTAATTTATAAATTAAAAAATATTGATAATTAAAAGAATTTCTATCATATTGATATTTTACATGTTATTATTTTATTAGAAGTGTTATCCGTTTTACTTTTAATACTTAACTATTCTTTACAATTTATTAAGATTACATTATTCTTATAGATTTATTTTTAAAGAAAAACCTAAGTAAATGAGAAATAGAATCTAGTAAAGATTATATACTCAACAATTAAATAAAAATATTGAAACACGATTGGTTAACATTTTATTTTAGTCAAAGGTAGACTTTTGTCTTCTTCTCTTTCCCACTATGTCCCCATGCTCCCATCTCTCACAATTCCCACTCACCCACCTTTGCCCTAAACTGAGACCTATTTATCTTTATTACTAAATTTTGGTTTGAAAATGAGGGGTGTGTGTTCACTTTGTTTAAAGAAAGAAGGTTGTGGTGATAAGAAAAAATAATGGACAATACATGACAAAAGAAAAATACAATATTCCCTTTAGAATTAATAGATCTAACTATATAAAAAGTGTTTTCGTATTGTCTCTTGTCCTATTATCCCATTTCTTTAAGAATTAAAAATTACACTATAAACGCCTAAAACTTCTTTAATGTTTCTATATACGTACGTGACGTTCTTTTTCATTCATGAATTATTTTTAGAAAAGTCATATTTTAACACTTCTAAATAAAAATACCTAGTTAACAACTCATTTCTTTAAAATATATTTTGAATTTTAAATAAAAAATAATAATTAAAATATTATTTTAAATTATAGGGTAAGTGTTTCATTTTAGTATCAACTTGTCGCAACTCTTTATTTCAGTTAAGCGAAAATAATAATAGAAAATGTTTTTTTATACCATTTGTACGAATTAACATTCCACTCTTTAGGGGTATTTTAATCATTAAAAATCATTTTTTTTTGTATTTTGTAAAAAAATAAATTGAAAGGAAAAAATAGTGAATGTAAAATTTATTTAAAAAAATTTGATCTCCAGTTTAATTAAAAAAATTTAAGTTAATCTTTACTTTAAAAAATACTCAATTGAGTTAATATTTTTAAAAAATGGGACTCATTTAAAAGAAAAAACTAAAATTGTGACTTAATCAAAACAAAAAGCTAAGTGAGAAAAACTTTTCAACTAAACGGGTACAAAACAATTAATTAAGTCATTCGAAAATTTGTTAAGTGTCAAAATAATAATAATACCCATAAATTATATATTAATAGATAAAAAGCAACTAATGCACAAAGAGACTCTATTGAAGAACAAATATACTTATATACATCTATGCATCCAAAGCTACTCATTGTAAGAAAATCATTAATTTCTTCTGCACAAATTTAATTGGTAATAATAAATATTCTTCCGTCATTCGATTTTACTGATAATAAATATTTGTTAGTAATTATTGTCTTAACTTAATTTATAAAATAATATTATTAGATTTGACTAAAAATTTATCATTCCTTTTACTAACGATAGAAGATTTTGTCAATAATAAAAATTAAAGATTATTGACACAGTTATCATAAAAAAAATTCGTTAACGATACAAAATCTAATTCATTATTGACAAGAAAACAAACATACCATTCCATGATTATATCTCAATTGTTGCACTATTCTTGAGACAGATTATCTTGAAGGAAACATAACTTTTCAGTCTCAATGGTACGATGATGGTGCTTGGGATATATATCATACAGTATAGCTAATGGTTAATAGCAATAAAATTTTCCTTTAGCGATCCAATTTTAAAATGTCTTTGACTTCCTCAACAACATCTTACACCATCTCATTTTGGAATTAAGTTTTGCAATGACTACGTCAAGAACCCAAGTTTATTTCCAATACCATAAATTGATAATGGAACCACATCCTAACAACCAAGTAACTCTGCCTCTTCTAATTTTTAATTCTCCACGAGTTGTAGTAAAATATATTTTTCTAACATCATCAATCTTATCCGACACATATATTTATTTTATAAAGTTTGCTAAAATTGTATAATCTTTGTATTAATTAAACATTATGAAAACCAAGCTTCTGGTGTTTCTATTTAAGGCCACACTCTCCTTCAACTTTGGACACGATCTCTCTTCATTTTCTTCTTCCATTTTTCCCATCGTTTGCATTTTCAACTGTGAAAATGATATTGTCGAGAGTTTTTAAGGGAGCCGCCGTGAAGCTCGAACGGAGACCAGCTGAAGCACCACACAGTTTGGCGGATATAGTGTTCACGTTAGCAGAAGCCATAAGGTTCTTTTATGCAGAGACCTTGGGCAAATGGCATCTCTTGGATTTGCCAAGAGCCATTCTTTTTTCTATCATGGATAAGGTAGTTTCATTTCCAACTTTTCATACTTATCTATATACCTTTTTTTTTCTACTGTAGTCTCACATAATTTAAAAATTAAGATTTAAGACGATTTAAATATATAAAATCTGTCAATCATTATGCATCCGAGTTATTATCTATTTTGGAGTGTGTGTAGTATTAGGCATCGACTTCTAAACTATTGAAATTATTGAATATGGAAGAAAAACTTTTTTTTCTTTTACTCAAATTACAAATTCTCATCTTTATTATTATTGGGTGTGAATCTTTGTAGACGAAGAAATCAGTTCCAATGGAATGTGGAGAAAGAAGTGACTGTGTTCAACTGAAAGACCCCGAACTGTTAAAGGAGTTGTATGAGCTCAAAAAATGCTTGACTCGCACCATGCTTTTCAGCAAGAAAAGCTTTCGTGCTTTTCTATTTGCTGCTGGATTTTCCAAGGAGGATGTCCTCCTACGGAAGAGAATAGCTAGGGTTCGTTCGTTTCTTAAGCTTTTTTCAACATGTAGTGTAATCGTGTTGAAGTTCATATTGTTTATTCTAGACGTAAACAGGTAGTGACTATTATTATTGCTGTACCTAGTTTTAACTGAAAACCACTTTTGTGTCAGCTTCTGAAGCCTGCATTCACAGTTATACGTGATAAAGAATCAAATTGTTTGTTTGTGTTCATCCGTGGAACTCAAAGCGTAAGAGACACCCTTACAGATGCAATCGGTGCTCCAGTGTCCTTCAGTCCCTTCATTTACATAGATGGTGAGCTAAAACAGGACATGGTTTCAGGATATGGACACCGTGGTATGGTTGCTGCAGCTCGCTGGATCAAAAAGCACTGCACTCCTATACTTCTTGATGAACTTCGTAAAAACCATGATTACCAAATCAAGGTATTGTTATCCTCTTTTGAAAACTAGTGATTATATTGTTCAACCAGAATTGGAACATTATAGTCTTTTGGAAAACCAGAGATTATAATGTTTTACTTTCTCTTTAAATGCCATAATGTAAACTCTTGCTTCCATTTCTTTATAAATTAAACTTATGTATTTTTTTTTTATATATATATAGCCATGTAAATCAACCTTTTTGTTAATTAATAAATCTTCATTCCATAGGTTGTTGGGCACTCGCTTGGTGGTGGTACTGCTGCACTGTTGACATATATGCTTAGAGAAATAAAGCAATTCTCTTCATGCACTTGTGTGACCTTTGGTCCAGGCAAGGGGTCAATTATGCCAAAATCTTTAATTTACAACTAAAGTTTTATTTTGCCCCAGATTGAGTTACTATATATTTGATCAATAGTTTTTTTTTTTTTATTACAATCGAATATCACATGGTCTTTGGTTATAGATGGTAGAACAGCGTGTTATGGAGATGCTAATGTTGTACTGTTGTAGTCTGTAGTGGTTGACAAATTCAAAAGTTAATTATACAAAAAATTGCATCATGAAAACAATGTTAATTATAATGATACTTAAACAACAATATATACTGTAAGAATATAATATTAATTAAAATAAGATAAAATTCAGCTGGACGCATCAACTTTCCTATTATTATTTAATACAAGTCAGTGACCAAAATATGTATTTTTTGCAGCTGCTTCTGTGTCATCGGAGTTATCGGAATTTGGCAAACCCTTTATCATTTCCGTTATAAACGATTTAGACATAGTACCTACTTTGTCAGCATCTTCTGTTCATGAATTCATTTACGAGGTGCTCAAACCAGTTCTCCCAACATAACATCGGTTTACCAATGCTTAATCTTCTGTTACAAAATGTTTCTTCTCATTGCTCTTTTAGGCTTTCTTTGATTAGGTCAATACCTATTTTTTTTTTTAATCGGCAAATGTATTTAAATAGAGCATTTAGGTATTCCGACCCTTATACACAATTTAAATAGTTCAATGCCTAATAATGCTTGAATAAATTTTCAGGGTAAGGTTAAGCATGAAAACATACTAAGTGCAGCACGTGGAACTATAACTGCTATTGGATCTCGCTTACCATTTGCATCTAGTGCTAAAGCCATTTCGGATCGTGCAGTATCCCTTGGCTCGCAGGTAGCTTTCAGTTATATATTTGACATATAATTGTACTATGGAACATGGAACAAAGATGATTATATATTTTTTGATTCAGACCCAGATAATCATATATTTGAAAAATTGAATCTTTGTTAAAATTTAACTGACAATTGCTCCATTGGCTTTGACAATGCTAATCATATACACTTTTTTATGCCTAAAAAAGGTTGTGAAGAGGCATAAACAAAGAACTCAGTCATTGTTATCCTGGTCCCAGAAGCGTGACAATGTTGACACATTGCCAAGCTCTAAATCAGATACCTTGGCTGAGGTTTCTCGATCATCGGAGAGAAGTTATGAAGAGATAATAATCTCAGAGTCTACGACTGATGAGGATGATTCTAATTTCTCTGATGAAGATGATGACAACGATGAAATAGACGAAGAGGAACAACTTTTATCTGCTTTCCAGAACATCATTACTTCCAGTGCCTCTGACGAAGAATTGCTGAGTCAATTGGAGAAACTTGAGCTGCAGAAACAGGAAAATATTATCCCTATTAAGGAAGAAGAGGTCATAACCAAAGACATCGCTGAAGAAGAAACCATTGAGGTTAATCATACTGAAGAAAAAGGTGATGTGATTACCAAATCAGACAACAACATGGATATACATCCTCTTTATCCTCCAGGCAGGATCTTACATATTGTTCCTGCACCCTCTTCTGACAATTCTGATTCAGACTATGATTCTGATCAGAAACACCTCTACTTATATGAAACGCCTAAACAACTCTATGGAAAACTTAGGGTTTCAAGAAGGATGATATTTGATCATATGACAAATAAGTATCTAAAGATGTTGCAGAAACTGATCAATCAACTAGAGGACCAACATTCGCAAAACCATGGATGAGAGCCAAAGAATGACGAATGGAAAATATATATATATTAGGTTTACGAGGTGTCTCCTTATATAAAGTTGGGTCTTTTATTGTCATGTTGTTGTGTGTAATGAATTGTAATTTGTTAGGAGTGTGCTTTGATATGTTAGGTTGAAATGGTTTGCTTAATATTTCTGCAGTTTGTAATGTTGAGAAGTCTTATGAATGATTGTTTCTGGTTTTACTTTAAGATGATGTTAGCTATGTTCAATCCCACTTGGCATTTAATTTTTCTTTACAAATGGAATATTACTGTAAGGGAAAGACTACTAAAGGAAATCATTTTAAGTGT
Organism: Vigna unguiculata; assembly: GCF_004118075.2. Classification (NCBI taxonomy): domain Eukaryota; kingdom Viridiplantae; phylum Streptophyta; class Magnoliopsida; order Fabales; family Fabaceae; genus Vigna; species Vigna unguiculata. The sequence goes on from NC_040280.1 coordinate 25,194,158, forward strand.
TATCGTAAAATATAAATAAATAGAAAATAATATAACATTTATAAACTTTTGTTATAATAAAATGTATAGAAAATAATATATATATATATATATATATATATATATATATATATATATATATGTGTGTGTGTGTGTGTGTTTTTTTTATCGGTAATTTTAGTTTTTCTTCAACCCTAAAAAATGACATTTCTCTTTTAAGTGATGAAAAAGCACGGAGAGTATCATGTCACCATTGACAACCCCTACCAAATATTTCTACATTTTTAAGCTTTAAACATCAAATCAAACTACTAATTTATATTTAGTTTAACTCAATTAAAATTTTTACCTTTCCGCTTCTTTTAGTTGTAATCGATTGCAATGATTATTTATTTTAAGAACTTGAACTAACCAAATAAAAAATTCCATTGTTTTTGTATTTCAAATAAAACTAGCAATTTCTTAAAATCAAAATTTAAATAAAAATCTAACTTATAACTACATCCCTAACATTATGACCTCTAAAATGTGAAGTTTTTGAAAAGGAAAGATGAGTAGTGGTTGACCAACTCTAATATAAAGAAAACCTAGTCATCATTATAAAGACTTCATTTTTCACACTAACCAACTTTAATTTCCTTCAATAATCATCATCACGCATGGGATAAAAGAAGAGTAAGGAGAAGCAAGAAACTTGTGAAAGAACTCCCTTTTTTCACATTGTCACTGTGACTTATTTTTCTATTGTATAGTTTTCGATGTTGTATAGTAGTACTTCAAACACTCCTCTATTAATACATATTTCTTACCAATAAAAAAATATTGTAACCTTTTTTTAAATCTAAGAATCCGTAAAGAATTAAAAAACGCTTTTGGAATAAAAAGAGAGAATCAGACAAGGATGAACGGGAAAGGTGAGTGTCATCACTTTAAAAAAAATAAAAAATAGGAAGTTAATAATTTTTTCAATGAATTGTCTTATTTTTCCTATTTCTACTTTCATTTATTTCTTATTATTATTATTTCGCTCAAACCCACATATCATAATCTAAATAAACCTTATTCATCATCACCCAATGATGAAATTTGGACAAAAATTTTAGGATGTCAAATTAGATTTTTAATATATAAATATTTTTTAATTGAAAAAAACACTTCACTTTTTTTCTTCATTTTCTTTACTCAAAAATCACACATAGTAGTAGAATAAAAATATATGACTATCTTTCAATATAATATCATAAAATAACCCTAAAATAGACAAAAAATCCTTAAATTTCAAAATTTAAAATCATACTAATTTGAAAAAAAAATATAATTAGATTTTATGTCGATTTCCTAACAAAATTCCTAAAATCATAATTAGGATTACTTAATTTAGGAGAGATCATTTGAGAAACATTATTCAATTTCTCTCTAAAAGATCCTCTGAAAATGTGTTATTCAATCTCTATGTGAGATCATGTGAGAATGCATTTTTCATTGTCTTTGTTTTTCAATATCTATTCCTCAATCTATTCTTTTGTTTTTTTTTTTCTCTTCTCACACTTTCTTAATAGTTTACTTTATAACTAGAAAGAGAACTTTACTTTTTTTATTAACAAAGATATTTATCATGTTTATTTTATTTTATTTTTATTTTATTTTTTATTATAATTTTCATAATATAAACTTAATATAAATATTATAATAATTTATATAAATATAATTTTAAAAAACATAAAAATATATATAAAAATTAAAACCAAAAAACTTTGGACCCTGTCATCACCAAGATCCGTCCGTGTCTTCACCATATAATCAATTTACCAACAGCATTACTCGTTATACCTTATATTTTACTAATTAACATAAATAAATAAGATTATATATATATATATATATATATATATATATATATATATATTTTTTTTTTAGTTTTTAAAACCGTCACAAAGTATTGTGATGGCTATTAAAATAAAAAGTAATTTTAAAGATTTCATTGTTTTTATTTAAGATTTCAAATAAATAAAAAATAAGTTAAAGGACCAGTGAAAATAATTCAGGAACTTTAAGGAAGAAAAAAATATATTCAGGAAATTCAGTAATTAAACCTTAATTATCTATCTCGTTTTATTTACATGAAAAACAAATGAAAAGTTATGGGTAAGTTAACTTCTGTTCGATTTTTCTTTTGGCTAACGAGGCACAATTTTAAAAGCAAAATTAGATCTCGATATTAATTAATATCCGTAAATTGTTGGACACGGTCAAAAAGTTTTTTTTTTTTAATATAAAACTCTGTTTCCAATACAAATTATTTTAATACTGTGTTCACTTAAGTGGATGAGTTTGAGAGAGAGTGATTGAGTTTGAATGGATTTGAGAATAAATTGTGTGTTATTTTTTTAAGGGGATTCAAAGATGATAATGAATGAATTTGGAAGTAAAATTTCTGAAAATGTCTGAATGACTTGATTAATATGATGATTGTAAAAAAATGTTTTAATAAATGTAATAGATAGATTACCATATTGTCCTTTATATAAAAAGCAGTATAAATTGATATTTGTATGAGTTACATTTATTTTCTTATTTTTTTAATACTAAAATTATAAAAAAAGAATATTACTATCAGATATGCAGAAAGCTGGATTGGATCTCTTCCATGGCTAGATCCGTTCCAACATCAAATGGGATCGGATCCCATCTCCACAAACCTCTAGGTGGATTGGTTCCAAAGTACATGGATCTCTTTCTATAAACTTCTTTCAAAATTGATTCCAATGTCCATGGATCAGATCCCTCCAAAGGATAAATGAGTATTTGCTCAAACAATCACTTCAAAACTGCTTCCAATAAGCAGGATTGATTAAAAAAATAGTACATCCTGCAAATTATCGCCTTCGCTCACTCTACAATAAACTGAACCAAACTTAATTTTCACCTCCTAATTCATTCTACCATTTTCTTCTAAATAAAAAATTATGTCAAGCAAACACACTAAAAGTTGAGAGGCCTTTAGCTTTGTGTTTTTAGACAGGTGTTAATACATTTTATTGAATTAAAAAAATACGTGAAATGACACAATAATTTTATCAAGAAGGATATAATTATATGTATTTTAAAAAATTACTTCATTTTTGAGAAAAATAGCAGGAGAAAAGAATATATATATATATATATATATATATATATATATAATAATTATAGCATATCTAATTAAGAAATGGTATATTTAATAATGGCAAGACATATATAATTGAAAACCTAAGTAATTGATATGAAAGAAAAATGTAAAGAACGCCACACATTATTGGAGAAAGAAATGATGACATAATGAAAATCAGTTTATTATTTGAATATAAAAGTGATCTCATAAATAATATTCATAACACAAATTATAATAATATTTTTTATCATCTCATTTGTATGTTAGTCATCTTCTGGCGGGAATGAATCTTGGTAAATTCAATAAGAAGATAATGTATTATTATAATTTATTAAAGTTCACGAGACTTGTTTTTTTCCCAGGTAAACGTCAACGATGTTACTTATTTTATTGACTAGAAATAATGCAGGATTAGTGGATAAACACCAATAATCTGATTCCCTACCTAACATAGATCGATTTAAAAATTTCATACTTTCACAGTTTAAGAGGAATATTAAAAAAGAAGAGCAATAGAAGTTGTTAATTTAAAAACCTTTGGTTTAACTTTACTTCCACCCGAACATTGACACGTGTGTGCTACAGAAGCGTGACTAATAAATTATTGGTGATTAATACCGATACACGTGTTATTCTGTAAAAGCGTAGAGTTTAATATTTTGTCTAATATGTCACTTGTGACGCTATTTCACAAAATAATGTGTCAATTTTGGCGAGGTAACTCTGACTTGAAATACAAAAAAATTTAAGGTGTAAATAATTTGGTGGGGTATTGAAACACTTGATTTAACACTTGATTTGAGAGGGAGAGAAAATATTGAAAATAAAAATTGATTTTTTTTTCTTGAATTTTATATGCAGATCAAGAGAGAGATTTCGTTATTATTGCGAATTAGATGTTCCAATCCAAAAGAAAAGATTTGACTAATCTAATCAGATGGAAAAAAAAGATGACTATAAAAACGGACAGTTATTGATTATTTATGTTTAAAAAACTGATATAATATTATTACTTCTGTGAGATGAGACAATGATAAAAAAGAAATGATAATATTAGCTTAATTTTTTTTTTTATTTTCGTCAAGTTTATCAATTATAATTTTGCTTTTATCTTTAAATATATCTTAATTTTTGTCAATTTCATTCAATTATGTCATTTTCTCTAATACCGTTTAAATTATTAACAGCCAGTGACTACTACTTGTGTTTCTTTTATTTTTTAATTTTTTTAAATTTCTTTTAAAAGTATTTTTATTATTTTTTAAATGTCCACGTGTCCAGTGGCGGATATTGAGTAATAATGTTGGAGGAGCCAAAATAATATACTCAAAATTCAAAATTTATATATTTAATTATTGTCATTAACACAATAAAAATGTATAAATAATTTAGTATAATCGTGTATCTACAAAAGAAATCACACATATACAAATAATTGTCCTTTGTTTTTCAGATTTTTGAACTCATCCATAATTGAGTCAAAACTAAATTTTTTAACAATTTCTTTTTCAATGTAAAGATAAACATGTTCCAAAATATTAATATAAAACATGTTTCTCTAATAGAACAATATGATTATTTGTATCATGATTCAGGATACATAAAGCTAAGATATTGAATTTGTATTGATTTCATCTTCACCAATAGCTTTCTTTTTATCACTTTTAAGAAATAAATCTATTTTTTTATTCTTCATCAATATACCTATTTCTTTTTAAGTTTAAGATTAAAAAATAATTTATCATAATTTAATTAAAAAAATAAAAATTAAGTTACTAAAAGAAAAAATCAATGACAATCAATTCCCATTAAAAGTTGATTATGAAAAAACACATAGTACAGTCATTTTTTTTCTTATAATCATACAAAATAAGTATAAGGCTCATGAGGTAAAAAATAATATTAACTATTAAACAAATATTTCACTATCAAGTAATGCGAGAGAATTACCTTTTGTCTTCACAAATGAAAGAAAACAAATGATAAATGAAAGAAAAAGAATAAGTTTGTATTTAACTATTTTTTTTCCCTCAAAACGAAAAGAAAACATGTGAAAATGTGAAATCAATATAACTTGTGAAAAAATGAAAAATACAATAAGAAAGAAAATAAAAAATATCTTAATAAATATTTTTATTATTTATTACATTTGATTTTATATTTTAATATTTATTAACATTAAATATTATGTCTTATAAAATAAATAAAAATATATCTCATTTAATTTTTATCAATTTTTATATGTTATATATAATAAAAAAATTAAAAAAATTGAAAATAATTAATATATATAATATAAAAAATTAAAAATTGTGGGGGAGGGGAGGGTGGCCATGGCCACCCCTGCCCCAATGATCCTCCGCCACTGCACATGTCAATTCAGTAACGTGCCACATGTCAGAGTCAATGTTTTATATTCAATTTGGTCACTATATTCGTGATTTTTGTGCAATTTATTCTCAACTTTTGTTAACATGAACCAATATTGTCTCTCTCCAAATTAAAATCAAATTTAATTTTATATTAAAATTCACATTTTTAAATAAATATTTTTATATAATATATTAAAATTCATATCATTATAATTTTTAAGGGTTAAATATGTTTTTGGTCCCTTAACTTTCAATAAAATTTGGAATTAGTCCATTTCAAAACTTTGAACCAATTTAGTCCTTCATTTTTTAAAATACTTAAATTTAGTTATTTTAATCAAATTTTGTTGGATTTATTTAATGTTTCGTATGCATTTGAGGATTGTATTCGAGTTATTTATACTATTTGACACAATTTTGCTTTCATGTTAAGTCAAATACTATTATGAAAAGTACTTGAAATTTTAAATAAGTTTAACAAAATTTGATTAAAAAGATAAATTTACATATTTTAAAATATGAATGACTAAATAAGTCTAAAATTTCAAAATGGACTAACACTTAAATTCAATGAAAGTCAGGATACAAAAATAATTTAACCATAATTTGTTAGAAGTTGTTAATTTAAAAACTTTTGGTTTAACTTTACTTCCACCCAAACATTGACACGTGTGTGCTACAGAAGCGTGACTAATAAATTATTGGTGATTAATACCGATACACGTGTTATTCTGTAAAAGCGTAGAGTTTAATATTTTGTCTAATATGTCACTTGTGACGCTATTTCACAAAATAATGTGTCAATTTTGGGGAGGGTAAATAATTTGGTGGGGTATTGAAACACTTGATTTAACACTTGATTTGAAAGGGAGAGAAGATATTGAAAAAAAAAATTGATTTTTAAAAAAAAAAATTATATGCAGATCAAGAGAGAGATTTAGTTATTATTGTGAATTAGATGTTCCAATCCAAAAGAAAAGATTTGACTAATCTAATCAGATGGAAAAAAAAATTGATGACTATAAAAACGGACAGTTACTGATTATTTATCTTTAAAAAAATGATATGATATTATTGCTTCTATTCAGAAGAAACAATGATAAAAAGAAATGACAACTGCATTTGATTCGTAAGTTTATATTAATATATCACATTTGTTTGATATGATAATGTACTATGACTGTAAAACAACTTCATATACTTATCATTACTCTTTTTCTCATGGTTATATTTTGGTTCCATATCATAAGTTACTATTTATTATAATAACTTATATAAATCAAACGTAATATTTGATTTAGATCATAATTTAATATTTATTTATATTAACGTGACCGCTGATTTTTAACAATCCCAAACCAGTTTTGTTCAGGAATTTTCTGTATATATACAACATTAACTTTTTACGTAATTAAATTAGAATGTTTTGAAATGCGATAGTAGCTAGTAAAGGTTATAGTGTTTGTGAATGAGTCAGAGTTAAGGTGGTGGAAAAACAAGTAGACAAAGATTTTCCAATATCAAAGTGGCTTAGCATGAAGTCAAATAATTAAGGACAATAATGTACTTAATTCTCTGACTGAAGATTCAAAATATATTATTTAACGACCGGGTTGATACAAAAAGTGTCCAACATCATAATTTAATTGCCGGATTATTGAAGGAAAATTTTAAGATTGATAGATAGTGTATTGCAATTTCATCATGTCAGGTCAAGTTTTTTCTTATTAAAACTTTCCACATTAAGATATTCCAACCGTACTGTGCTAGTTCTTTTCATTTTTTTAATCAGTAAAAAAAATTATATATACAAGTGACACTTTTTTTTTTTTTTTTTTTTTATCTTACAAGAGGTACTTGGATATCAAAAACATATATACACAGATCCAAAGACAGAAAAAGCAAATTCTTTATGTGCCTGGTAATTATCTGATTAATTCCTGCCCTAGATACTCATAAGATCATGTCTCATAGCATATATTAGTGTTTGAAAATCATTAAGAGGAGAGATGAAAAAGTGTAATACCACGATAAAATATTTATTCATTAACTAAGTGATTTTACAGCAGAGGATTAATTATCTGCATGATCCTCGTCGGTACCAATTTTTTTTTTTTATACGTCATTTTGATATATTTTGAAAAGTGTGTTAATCGAGTTTAAATTTTTGAAAAGATATCTTAATTATGTCTTTTTTTAGACAAAAATTATTAACGTTGTTAATGATATTAATATTTATATTAAAATTTAATAATAAAAATTATGAATAAAATTAATAGACCGCTGATAATTTTTTTTTTCTGAAAAAGACTTAAATAAGATATTTTTTCAAAAATTGAAACTCGATTAATAAATTTTTTAAAATAAATATTAAACTAAAACATATGAATAAAATTGAGTACCTTTTTAACTAATTAAATTTATATAAAACTAGTAGAAGAAAACTTCTTTTAATGGAATAAAACAGAAAAATAACAAAAAAAAAAAAAGCAACAATCCTATCATATCTATATAATCTTATCTCTAAACTCCCCACTAGTGAGGAAGCTGTTTTTTCCATTTTTGTACATACAAATATATCTCAAAGTTTAAAAGAATAACTTTTATTCTTATCTGTTATGGAGGGAATTAATCTTGCCAATTGCAACGTGAAAAGAATGCAGTATTATTAAAAGTTGACGAGACTTTGCTTTTTACCTGGTAAACGTCAACTACGTTCCTTATCTTATTGAATTAAATTAATAAAAAAACTTAACAGATGAAAGGAAAAGATATAAATGATGCAGGATTAGCACATGATAACGAATAATCTAATACCTACCAAACATAATAAATGTTATTTAAAACCAACCTTTTCATACGTTAAGATGTGAAAGAATTGTTAATTATGGATGACAGCTGCATCATTGGTAAATAAATACTGTTTCCAAAGTATATATTATGGTAAACCTTTCATTTATCTCTACTTCCTCCTAAATCCACGGCAAGCACGTCACGTGATCGTGTTTAATTAATTCGACACATAATTAAGTATTAGTACCTTCTAGAGTTTGATTTTATAATTCGTGTTAATTAGTTTCATCGTAAAATTAATTGAAATTATAATTAGTATTGTAAAAACTAAAAAATATGTAGACTTTATTACTGATGTACTCATCAAACTTCATTCATGGGTGATTTTATAATTTTGAAGTTTAACTGAATATAGCAAAAATATACCTCTCAACTATTTACGGAAAGATCAAGCTTCTTATGTCCTATATAAGGTCACACTCTCCCTTCCACATTAGACTCTCCAAGCCACTGAAATCTTCGTTATTTGTTGTTTCTATAGTTCCATTTTTCCTTCCTTGTTTGCTTTCCACTGGGAAAAAATGGTGCTGTCAAAAATTAAGAAGGCTGCGGGGAAGCTTGAAAAAAGACCAGCTGAGGCACCCAAAACTTCCATGGACATGGTGTTCACCTTAGCAGAAGCCATTAGGTTCGGTTATGGAGAGACACTTGGCAAATGGAACCTCTTGGACATGCCAAGAGCCATCCTTTATTCTATCATGGAAAAGGTACATCCATTTCCAACTTTCCCTTCTTTCAAGGTTTCTTCATCGGTTAATGTCCTTACTGGGTTCTTGTAGGGTAAGAAAACAGTTGCAATAGAATGTAAAGAAAGAGAAGATTGTGTACAACTGAAAGACCCCGAAATATTGAAGGAGTTGTATGAGATCAAAAAGTGCTTGACACGCACCAAGCTTTTCAGCAAAAAACGCTTTCGTTCCTTTCTATTTGCCGCTGGATTCGTTAAGGGAGATGTTCTCCTACGGAAGAGAAGAGCTCGGGTACTCTTAATTGTTTAAAAAAAAAAATGGTTATTTTGGAAGATTCTATCATATTCTAGTTTAAGTAACAGTTCTTTTTGGCAGATTCTGAAGCCTGCTTTCACAGTGATACGTGATAAGGAATCAAAATGTTTGTTTGTGTTCATCCGTGGAACTCGAAGCATAAAAGACACTCTGACAGATGCAATCGGTGCTCCCGTTTCCTTCAATCATTTCGTTTGCAGTGATGGTGAGCTGAAGAGGGACAACGTGATTTCAGGACATGGGCACCGAGGTATGGTTGCTGCGGCTCGTTGGATCAAAAAGCACTGCACTCCTAAACTTCTTGATGAAATTCGTCAATACCCCGATTTCCAAATCAAGGTATTGTTATGTTTTTTGGAATTTATTTATGAACTGAAATTATATATGGCTTTTATTTAGTCATACATGTCAAGGATTTTTTTTGACATTTATCTCTTGCCATAATTATAATAATCTTTCTTTAATAGATAGTTGGACACTCACTTGGTGGTGGCACTGCTGCACTGTTGACTTTTATGCTTAGAGAAATAAAGCAGTTCTCTTCGTGCACTTGTGTCACCTTTGGCCCAGGCATGTCGTTATATGACTTCTTCTTCTTCTTTAGTTTGCAGCTAATGTTTTAATTTGGTCTTTTAATTTGGTCTTGATTGAGTAATTAATTAATTTTCGTTAGGATTTGTATATAGCTCAATCATCACATGATCTTTAGTTTAACCACATGAAGAAAAATATGGGTTTTAAAGATACTGAAGAAGTAATTATAATTTTTGATGCAGCTGCTTGTATGTCAATGAAAATGGCGGAATTCGGAAAGCCCTTTATCACTTCCATTATAAATGGTTATGACATGGTGCCTACACTGTCAGCTGCTTCTGTTCATGATTTCATTCACGAGGTGCTCGAATTCGTTCTTTCAACATTTCATGGTTTTGGCAAATATGTTCTTGTGTAGGTTTATGTTAATGGCTTAATTTGGGATAAAGTTTCTGTCAGAAAATGATTGGTTCTTTGCTCAAGTTGGCTTTTATTTGTTCACTCAGGGTCTGGATAAGCGTAAACAATTCATAAAGTCTGCTTACAGCGCAATTGGATCTCGCATACCATTTGCATCTGCTGCAAAAACTTTTGCAGATCGTGCAGTGTCCCGCGGAACCGAGGTACCTTCAACCTTTCTTGTTTATGTTTATCAGTTGAAAGTCCTGTGGAGATACAAATTTTACCTCGACTTAAAAGTTCACTTAGCATTTGATCCATTGATTTTTTTTTCATACGAATTTCTCATATAATAATCATCTTAATTACATTGAGATTTTTCTTTAAATACCTAAAGGTTGTGATGAATAGCAAACAAAGAACTCGGTCACTGATATCATGGCCAAAACGGGAGAATGCTGCGGCATTGACAAGTTCTAAATCAGAAAACATGGCTGAAGCTGCTCAATCATCAGATACAAGTATTGAAGTGACAGAAGAGTTAATAATCTCGGAGTTTACGAGTGATGAGGACGACGGAACTAAATCCTCCAGTGAAGGATCTGATGACGATGAGATGGATGAAGAAGAGGAGAAAATCATAGCTGCTACTCAGAACATTGCTAACGATGAATTGAATGAATATTACAAGGAGCTTCAACTAGAGACACAGGAGGAGGATAATCCTGATATCAATGGTGGCAAGGAAAAAGAAGCAGCCACAGAAAAAGGAATCAAAGAAGCAGAGATGAAGGATGAGGTTGTTCGTAGTGAAGAAAGTGCGGGTAAGGCAGTGGCAAAATCAGACAAGCCTGTCAGACATCATCTTTATCCACCAGGAAGGATCTTGCATATTGTTCCTGTACCTTGTTCCTCTGAAAATCCTAAAGCAATTGACTATGATGATGCTGATGCCAAACATGTGGCGTTGTATGAAACGGGTAGAGAGATGTATGGAAGACTCAGACTTTCAAGAGGGATGCTATTTGATCATATGACAACCAAGTATATGAAGGTGTTCCAGCAATTAATCAATCAATTTGAGAAAGAGAAGTTCCAAAGCGGTGCCTGATAATCCAAGAAACGGATATGAAAGGTTTTAGCTAATAGGCTTTTTGAGCCTTAGAGTTAAAAATCTGTGTTTTTATGTTTGTTGCGTGTATTGGAGTTGTAATAAGTCTCTTATAGCCTGACACTTTTATATGTAAGACTAGTTGGTTGGTGATGATGATGATATTAGGGAAAGTGTGTTGGGTGGTTAAGTTTTTGCAGTATGAGAACTAGTGTCATATACCATCCAAGAATAAAGGATAAATTGGGTCTCTGACAAAAGAATTTATGTTCTATATTCGGAAAAATATTTGAATGAAATTTAATTCGATCAATATGTGAACTAGATCGAATTAATGGTTGATATAACTAATCTGATTAAGTATATTATATTAAATAGATTATCTAACTATATTCCTTAAAGTCTGGATAACAAATTAATATTATTTTACTTTTAAGAACATTATCAGAAGACTAAGTGGGGAAGAGGTGAAATATTAGGTTTTAAATAATTTTTTCTCTGAAAGGCTTCTGTTTCTTTGGGCTTTATTGGCGGCCCAATACGTTTCAACATGGTAGCCCAAAGAAGAATTCACAAGATGACTAATTCGGCCTCAGTGTCGAATGCTTCCTCTGCATGAGAATCATAAAACAATTACACAAATGATTGACTAATATTAAAGTGCCTCAGCATGAAGACATTAATTAATGACAATAATCTACTTCGAATCTCAATCAAGATTCATAATACACTATTTAACTGCCGTACAGATAGATACACAACTTTTAACAACCTGGTGGTTACAAAGTGTATCAACATTATATTTCAATTGTCGGATAATGTAAGTAACATGTCACAAACAACAACACTTCCCAATCGTCATAAGTCAAGTTTTTTCTTTTCTTACTCCTCGTTTGTGCTATTTTTTTTCCCTATCAATGTTCACGTGCATGTAAATTTATGTAATAATTATTTCTTATTTCTCATCCTTAGTCTACAAGATGAAGTCAAATCAATTGAAAACCAATTACAATCTTGTTTAAGATTTTGAAATTTTTCAAACATTAAAATATGCCAACTAGTGTACACACCCTTCATTTAACAATTATTTTCTTGGTGTCTATACCTATCACATGTCTTCTCCAAATTCTAACATTGTTTTATAAAGTAAATTTAAATCTAATTTAATTTTATAAAAAATCATTTATGAAGTAAAATTTATATCCAATTGCATGTTATAACTTAATTATATCACTGAACCACATCTTTAACATTTTCAAACACTTTTCAAATCATCTTAATATAAGAGAATTGAGCATAATTCTTTTAAATACTAATTCAAAAACAAAAATATAAAGATAATAAAGAATTATTTAAATTTAACAGAGCTCATACCCAAAAGTCGTTTAAATATTCGACTTCAGACATTAAGACAATTGTACTGGAGCACCAAATAATCATTAAACTTTTCTCAAATTACTTACCAAATAGGACCTAGAAGCGTTAACAGATTATATATGTTTGTTGTTGAGGAAAATGTGTTACTTATTTATTAAATTAAGGGAATAACTTGTATTATCTGTTAATTAATATATTCTGGATAATGAATATTGTATATTGAAGTGTGAAAACAATGCAATATTGATGTGATTTTCCTTTTTTGCCTGGTAAAAGTCAACTATATTAATTATTTTATTAATTAAAAAACAATTGACCAGCTGGAAGAAAAAAAATGACGAAGAAATGGTGCAAGATTAGCATATGATCACAAATAATCTGGATCCGAATCAAACATAATTAGGTTTTTTATCAAACCATGTTTTCACACGTTAAGATGGGAAGAAATTGTTAATTAGAATGACAACTGCATCCGGATAAGTACTGCTTTCAAAGTATATATTATCTGATAAACCTTTAATTCAACTATATTTCCGCCTAAACCCACGCCACGCATGCCACATGATCCCGTTTAATAAATTCCACTCATAATTAAGTAATACTACTTCTACAGTTTCATTTTCACGTAATATCAGTTTAAATATATATACAATTAGATGAAAAATCAGGAAAACAAATAACACTATATTATTTAAACTTAGGCCAAATCCAGAAAATATATGTAATTTTCACTATGCAGATTATGGTAGGTATTGAATCCTTTTTATTTTTTCACGAAATTTAATGTATTAATTTTATTTAACATTAAAAGAAAACAAGGGAGGATTTCGGGATGGATTGATAGGAGAATATACTTTTATTCTTGTTTTAAATTTCACCATGGGATTCACTTCAACTTGCAGTACGATTTTTCAAAAACTGATTCAAACTAAATTGAACCTGCAAAATATGTTAATACATTTTTTCATTAGAATAGTTGATATAATAATAATAATAAGTTATACACTCTAATCGATTTTTTTTTTTTTAAAGTTGTTAAGTCTATTTTACATATTTGATTTGTAGATTTTTTTATTTGTTTCTATCTAATTCTCATGCTGATATCATCAACTTTATTGTGTAAATTGACACATTTTTTATTTTGCAAACTAAGCTTAAAGTTTTTTTTTTTCATATTTATTATTATTAGACTAAAATAATATATTATTTTAGCTTTTGACGATATTAAATATTTAATTTTACAATTTTATTAGTTTATTGTTCAATAAGTTTATAGAATTTTGAGTAACATATATTTATTATTATATTTTAATCTAAAAGATAAAATGAAAAAAATAATATAACAAGTATTTACATTTTCGATTTTAATTAATATAATAAAAAATATTAACACAAAAAACTTTAATTTCTGTATACATATATACACCATCTGAGAATTGTGTCTGAACTTCACAGTGTGAAACATACAAAGTTAATATTTATATACAAAGTTAATGTTATGGAGAATTTGAAGAAAGAGTTTAAGTTTTACTTTCAATAAAAATGAGAAAATTGAAAATAATATAAATTAAAGAATAGTAAATTTATTATTTTAAAGATTTTAATTTGGAGGTACCATTAATTTTTTAAGTGTGGGATAAACTCATGTCTTATTGGGGTTGTATCCAGTGATCCTTCTTGAAAGATTCTTACCATAAGTTGTATAGTTTTCATGATGGAGGGTCAGACAAACATATAAACGACGATACAAGTAAGGAGTACTTGTGGTTTGATATGTTTATGGTCAAGAGATAGTATTAACGTGAAGGGATTCACAGGAAAAAGATCCACAGAACTATTATCTTTTTTGAGTCAGAGATGATGTCAATTTTTTATGTGTTTTTTTATTAGTTCTGTATCTTCTCCACGATTCTCCATCTAAATATCCATCAATATTTTAATATTTTAATTTATTTTTTTCTGAACTAATTTACATATTAGAATAAAAATATAATTTTGTTGATCTTAAGTAGACTTAGAATAAAATAATTAAGTTTACATCTGTGACCACCCAAAAATATATACCATGCTGTAACTACTTAGGGAAAGGCCAAGCTTCTGATGTCCTATATAAGCTCACACTGCCCCTCACATTAGACTGCAAGCCACTGAAATCTTTGTTCTTTGCTCTTTCTATAGTCCCATTTTCCATATCTTTCTTCTCGTTCGCATTTCACTGGAAAAAAAAATGATGCTGGTTAAGAAGGCAGTGAGGAAGCTTGAAAAAAGACCAGCTGAGGCGCCCAAAACTTCCATGGACATGGTTTTCACTTTTGCAGAAGCCATTAGGTTCGGTTATGCAGACATACTAGGCAAATGGAACCTCTTGGACTTACCCAGAGCCATCCTCTATGGTATCATGGAAAAGGTACATCCATTTCCGACATTCCCTTCTTTCAAGGTTTCTTCATCTGTTAATGTCCTTACTGGGTTCTTATAGGGCAAGAAAACAGTTGCAATCGAATGTAAAGAAAGAGATGATTGTGTGCAACTGACAGACCCCGAATTATTAAAGGAGTTGTATGAGCTCAAAAAATGCTTGACACGCACCATGCTTTTCAGCGATAGACGCTTTCGTTCCTTTCTATTTGCAGCTGGATTCGTCAAGGAGGATGTTCTCCTAAGGAAGAGAAGAGCTCGGGTATATTTCATTTTTTTTACCTTAGTTCTACTCTTTCCATTTTAGTTTATCTAAAACTTTTTTTTGGGCAGATTCTGAAGCCTGCATTCACAGTGATACGTGATAAAGAATCAAAATGTTTGTTTGTGTTCATCCGGGGAACTCGAAGCATAAAAGACACTCTGACGGATGTAATCGGTGCTCCCGTTTCCTTCAACCATTTCATTTGCAGTGATGGTGAGCTGAAGAGGAACAACGTGGTTTCAGGACATGGGCACCGAGGTATGGTAGCTGCGGCTCGTTGGATCAAAAAGCACTGCACTCCTAAACTTCTTGATGAGCTTCGTCAATATCCAGATTTCCAAGTCAAGGTATTGTATCACCCTCTTACTTAACTTTATAAACTGAAATTATATATGTAGTTATTATTCAATCGTGCAACTCAGTCTAATAATTATTTAACAGATCGTTGGACACTCACTTGGTGGTGGTACTGCTGCAATATTGACATATATGCTCAGAGAGATTAAACAGTTCGCTTCATGCACTTGTGTCACCTTTGGCTCAGGCATGTAGTTATTTGACTTCTTTGGTTCGCATCTAAAGTTTTATTTTTGTCTTCTTGTGAACGAACATTAAATAAGGGAAACTTAAGGTATTTATCAAAAAAGAGATCAATAATATTTCAACATTAAATATCACGTATATAAGTTTTTATGTCTTTTATCTATGATTCTTTAATTAATTAATTAGTTGGTTTTCTTCGATGTTCCAAAAATATAATTTTTGATGCAGCTGCTTGTATGTCACTGGAAATGGCGGAATTCGGGAAGCCCTTTGTCACTTCCATTGTAAGTAGTGATGACGTGGTGCCAACATTGTCAGCTTCTTCTATTCATGATTTCATTCACGAGGTGCTCAAATTAGTTCTCTCAACAATATTACATGGTTTTGGGAAATGTGTTTTTTTTTTTGTACGTTGTCAATATTTTACGTTAATATGGCATGATTTACAGGGTCTGATTAAGCGTAAAAAGTTCATAAGTTCTGCTTACAGCGCAATTGAATCTCGCTTATCATTTGCATCTAGTGCAAAAGCCTTTGCAGATCAAGCCGTATCCCGTGGCACCGAGGTACCTTCAACCACCCTTGATTATCTTTAAGAGTGATTTACGTTGTGGTTATGATCATTATGCAGTTACAGTAAGAAAAAAAAAAGAAAAACTCTACATTACAACAAGTTACTGATTTCTCATATATTAATTATCTTATGGAGATCCTTCTTTATACTAAAGGTTGTGATGAGTAGTAAACAAAGAACTCAATCACTGATAAGCTGGCCACGACGTGAGAAAACTGCGGCATTGACAAGTTCTAAATCAGCAAACATGGCCGAAGCCTCTGAATCATTACCTACAAGTTACGAAGCAGCGACTGAAGAGTTAACAATCTCCGAGTTTACGAGTGATGAGGACGATGGATCTAAATCCACCAGCGAAGGATCTGATAACGATGGCGAGGATGAAGAGGAGGAGCAAATAATTTCTTCTACTCCAAACACTGATAACGATGAATTGAATCAGTATTTGAAGGAGCTTCAACTTGAGGCACAGGATGATAATCCTAACACTAATGGTGCGAAGGAAAAAGAAGAAGCCACAAAAAAAGGCATCACAGAAGCAGAAATGAATGATGAGGTTGTTCCAGGTAGTACAGAGGCAACATCAGAGAAGCCTGTTAAACATTATCTTTATCCATCGGGAAGGATCTTGCATATTGTCCCCGTAATTTCCTCTGAAAATTCTGAATCAAACCACAATGATGATGCTGATGAGAAACGTGTGGTCTTGTATGAAACGCCCAGAAAGATGTATGGAAAACTCCGACTTTCAATAAGTATGCTACATCATCATAAAACAGGCAACTATCTGAAGGTGCTACAACGATTAATCAATCAACTAGAAAAAGAGAAGTCCCGTTATGGTGCATGATAAGCCAAAAAAATCGCTGTGAAAGGTTCAAGAAGCTAATAGAGTTTGGAGCCTTAGAATTAAAATTAGTCTCTTTGTTATGTTTGTTGAGTTTGTTGCAGGTGTAATAAGTCTTAGACTGACACTTTTATGTGTAAGTTTGTTGGTTGGTGAGGTTCATGATGCTTATGTTTTTCCAGTATGAGAAATAAATGAATGGGTTTCCAGCGGTTCTGTTCATCGTTAAAAAATTGGTTTCTGAGAAATAGAATTCTCAACGTTTAAACAGTTGATACATTCTGTCCATTTTGATCCAACAAAGGTTGACATGTCACTACATGTTTGTGCGTATTCTTGCTATTAAATCTGACATTGTTAGACTAATTGGTGGAGCTTCAAATATTAAATTTCTATGGCTCCTTCTTTCTGAATCTTCTACCGAGTCATTTTTCCTTTTTGTTTGTTTGATTGACCGAATATCAGGTTTGAAATTCTAGACTGTTGGACTTCTTATTATATATTTTATATTTCAAGTTACTCTAACTGGTGAAAAGAGAGCGTGCGGTATTATACCATGCATAGAATATATATATATATTTGTCATTTTTCTGATAAAAAAATAATTACAGTAGTCTTTTGTGCTATTTATTATCAGAAAATTCCTTATACCTTGGTATTTGCGATGCTTAACAGACAAATGACTATAATTTTTATCTATTTGAAGCATGTTTTGTATTGCGAATTTCTATCATCATTTCCTTAATACTTTTTATTTGCATTATCAAATGCTTGATAAATTCATTATTGAATCGTGTTTCACTCTCCTTACCATAAAAAAAAAACACAACTTATCCACTTTTGTATATATTATGGTTTCTCTCAACTCGCATATCCTTAAAATAAAATCTCTACCATATTTTCATAACATGAAAGAAAAGAACACATGCTAGAGGTATTAGGAACAAGATAATAAAATGGATAAAAGAATAAACGACACAACAAATTTAACGTAATTCAACCTAAAATATAATGTTCATGTTTGCATTAATGACTGTAGTAAAAAGTATCTTATTTTTGTGTATTTCAAGTTTAAATAAGGTTATTATTTAGCAAAATAAAAAAATTACCTTACGGTAACAACCTGGGACTAAATCAAGTTCTGAAATACTAACGATATCAACATGAAAACTATATTGGATGGCTCTAAATAGAGCTCAAAGACACAAATACAACTATTATTCTTTGATAGAAAGTAACATTATTCGAACACTAACAAGGAAAAGCAAAACTTCTAAAAAACTCTTACAATAGGTTACGTATTCAACAATCACATTTGTAATATATAATAATAGACAGACTTGAGAATTAGAAACAAGAGGTTTAATTTTTAATTCTAAGGCTCCATGAGCAAATCGGTACCAATTACTTTTCATTTGCTTTTCTTTGGTTCATCCTCCACGATATTTGAATCACTCTTTCTCTAGTGTATTGATTAATTGTTGTAACTTCTTCAGATACCTTTTTGTGCAATGATCCAGTATAATTCCTCTTGAAAATCTGAGTTTTCCATACAACTGTGTAGGCGTTCGATATAAGCAGACATGTTTTTCATCAGCATCACTCTGGTTTGAGTTGGAATTTTCAGACATATGTGAAGTGATCATATGCATGATCTTGCCTGGTGGATAAAGACGTCGCCTAGCTGATGTTTCATCACTGATATCTTTCTCCTTAGCATGAATGTCAGGGATATAAACATGTTTTCTTAGTTCAAGATTCCCCATTTCATTCAACAGTTGATCTTCATTTTCATTATCGTCATCTGAGTCATCATTGTCAGATCCTTCACTGGAAGAATTATATTCATCATTATCATCAATAGATTCTATGAGTAAGTGCTCTTCACTTAAAAGAGGTTCAAAACTTGTCCCAGATAATCCAGAAGCTTCAACCAAGTTCTCTGACAATGCGCGAATATTCTCACGGTGGAACAATGAGTGTTTATGCTTCTTCACAACCTTTAGGCATAGAGAACGATCAATATTGTATAACATAATTTATAGCTATAAATAATGAGCTATGCAAAAAGGAGACATGTTTCATTGCAAAAACTTGCCACCCAGATACTAGTATTTGTTAAGATCACAGATACCTATGGAACACACACTGAAATTTCAATCTCAAATATATAATATAAAGAAGGGAGCTTGAAGACCTCGGTGCAACTGTGTACTGCATGTTTTGCAATGGCTTTCGCAAAAGATATTCCAATGTTTTTATCCTTAGTCCGACCCTGTAAATTATCCGATCGATACCAAATCATTAAAAGCTTACTTGTGCAAAGAATGAAACATTTTCTAAGGTATATCATCATGATAAATTAACCAGTGACAAATAAATATTTGGCAAAGGTATTGTAGATTGTTACCTCATCAATGAAATCATAAAAAGAAGAAACTGACAGTGTAGGCACTATGTCACAACCATTTATTACAGAAGTGATAAAGGGTTTTCCAAATTCAGCTAACCCCAATGTCATACAGGCAGCTGCAGAAATTACAATTATGAAACTATTAACATCTTCTTAATACAAAAGTGTTGAGTATGATGAAAATATGCATATTGTAAAGTCTCATTTCTCTTAAGGATAAGTAAGGGAATGAGTGCTTATGGTTATATAATGAAATTAAAGTTCATGGTTCTAGTTATTCCAAGTTAAAAGGCACTTTAAGTTAATGTTTGACTTTCCTTATGCTCTTGTAAGTAAAATGTTAAGGTGTAGTTAAGTTCTTGCTCTAGAGGGTGTGGGTGTACTTGGGGTTAAAGGGATGAGAGTGTTTTTCTGTGTGTTGTGAAAATGTGCACATAATGATTATTGTCTTTTAGACAACGGTCAGGGTTTTTCCTCTGTATTTGGAGGTTGCATGTTATATTTGTTTGTGTATTCTTCTGTTTATTTATTTCTTTGTTATTAGATGATTCTGTGTGTTCTTAAAATTAGCTTTGAAAATTCTAGTGTGGGTAGAGTGTTAACTTTTACCAAAGGGGTTCTTGGGTGATTGAGTGTTGATATTGTTGTTAGGAAAGCTAGTCAATCTCTATATATCTCAGAGGAAGTAATCTCATATCTTCTGTCTTCAGGAGAGGTGTTCTATAAACATTTACTCTCTTAATCTGATTATATTGTGTTTATTTTAGTGATTGAGTTAATTTCTTTATTTAAGAGATTAACAACTGGACATAGAATCCTTTGATATGAACCAATATAAATATTTGTGTTAATTTTCTTCCCTATACTCTTTATTTATCTGCACTTGCTTTTAAAAGAATTGGGACTTCAATTTAAACGGTAAAATTTTGGAAATTTTTTAAGAGTATTAATTTTATTAATTAAACCAATTCACCCTGTTGATTTTTGTCCATTCGCTAATCATTAGCATAGTGGAGTTGATGTGTTTGACAAGGGTGTTCCTGGATCTGCAAAAGAAGTTGTAGTTGGTGTTCCCTTCTAGTGGACCGTACTCTGTTGGTCCAGTCTGTTTCGATTTCTTTCATGGTGCTCCCGTGTGTGTTCAGCGGCTGTTTGGAGGTGGATCTGCAGTGTGGTTGACATCTTCGTTTTCGGCAAGATGGAGTGCGGCAAGAAGTGAATCTGCTTCGGAAGGTCCTTGTCAGCAGTGGTTTTGGGCCGTGGGTTGCGACGAAAGGTGTTGTTTTTGGGTTACTCCAATGAGTGCGTGATAGATAACTGTGCGATGAAGACAAAACAATGGTTGTGTTTTTTCAAATCTGCTTGAGGAAGAAGATGATGACGTGGCATCTCTTGGTTGGTCAAATCTATAAGAAGAGGATTGTAGTTCTAGCATCTCCTGATTTGTCAGTTTTAAAGGTGGAAGACTCTGACACGTGGCGGCATCTAGTTAGGTAGATTATGAATGCTAGGATGAGTATTTTCTAGGGGTAATAATTTTTTACGTGATCATTGGCTAATATAGATGTAGATTGTATGGTGCTTATGCACGAACATTGATTAGCATGCAGGGTGTATGAGAATTCTTAGAATGGTTTAATTTCAAGTGAAGATACTCTTTGTTATGTTGGAGTATGATTGCTGGTGAAGGCAATAAAAATGCATCTATTTTAATCATGGTGTAGTTTGTTGAGTATGATGAAATATGCATCTTATAAAGTCTCACTTCTCTTAAGATAACTAAGGGAGTGGGTGCTCATGGGTAATGGACTCTAAGTTCATGGTTCTAGTTACCCCAAGTCAAAGACACTCTGAGCTAGTGTTTGACTTTTCTTATACTCTTGTAAATAGAGTGTTGTGAGGTGTAGTTAAATTCTTGCTCTAGAGAGTGTGAGTGTACTTGATGTCAAGAGATTGAGAGTACTTTTCTATGTATTGTGAAAATGTGTACATAGTGATTGTTTTCTAATTGTTTTTTAAACAACATCATGATTTTGTCTCTGTATTTAAAATTTTCATGTTATATTTGTTTGTGAATACTTGTGTTTATTAATTTCTATATTATTAGAAGATTTTTATGGGATTAAACTGCGGTGTTTGATGATGTAAATATTTTAATTCTAATACAAAACCATATTGAGTTAGTTACTGAAGTGAACATGTGTTAATTAAAGAAGTTTGTATACCTGGGCCAAATGTGACACAAGTTGTTGAAGACAATTGTTGAATTTCTCTAAGCTTATAAGTCAAGAGTGCAGCAGTACCACCACCCAGCGAGTGTCCAACGATCTATATATGGAAATATTATTATAATCATTATTATAAAAAACTGCATAGTTTTAATTAATAAAGCATTATAAGTAACATTAATAAACACCTTGATTTTGTAGTGGGGGTATTGACGAAGAGCTTCAAGTAGTAGAGGAACGCAGCGTTCTCTAATCCAATCAGCCGAAGCAGCCATACCACTGTGTGCATGTCCTGAAACCATGCTGTGATTGAAAGGCACAGGAGCACACAGTGCATCTGTGACAATGTCTTTTATGCTACGCGTTCCACGGATGAACACCAGCAAACATTTCGATTCTTGATCACGTATAACCGTGAAAGCAGGCTTCAGAATCTGACATGAAAAATTCATTTTCAGTTCAAATGCCCAAACAAAAATTCATCAACAATATTACTACTTACTAACTAATCACCCTACCCCAGATGTTCTCTCCCTTTGGAGGACATCCTCGTGTTCGAACCCCGCTGCAAATAGAAATGTTAGATAACGTTTGGGGCTGCTGAAAAGCATGGTGCGTCTCAACAATCTCTTCAACTCATATAACTCCTTTAACATTTGGGTGTCTTTGACTTCTACACAATCACTTCTTTCACGGCATTCACTTCCAATTCTTTTCTTGCCCTACATTATAATAACCAAAACCTGTTTGAACAAGAAGAAATTTTTCATAGAAGCCCGACACAAACGGATAATAGGTAAGAAGTAGGAAAGCACCTTGTCCAACACAGCGTGAACGATGGCTCTGTGGAGGTTGGGGATGTCGGTGTGACAGAGCGACTTTATCGCTTCTGCTAATATGGTGATTATCTCCATCAGATTTTTGGGCGCTTCAACTGCCCTTCGTTCAACCATCACACCATTATTTCCATTTCTCACCGTCATTATTTGCGAACAAGAAGGAACCACAGCAAAAATGGAGCAAGAGAGGAGTTTAAATAAGATACTAGAATATATCCTTGACGTTGTTGTGTGTCTCAAGTGCCAAGGAGACCAGGACCTTGTAAACGCCTTATGCAAGTGGTTTTAACTGTCCGGGTCGAATCAAGAATGAGTAAGTTGCAAGTTGCAAGTTGCATAAACCAATATGAATATGAATATTCAACAACTTATGTTAAGACTTTGAAATTTTTTACTAACTTGCAGTGTGAAGTTCTCTTATATACATTAATTATTCCATAGTTCACTTATAAAGAAAATGATTGCAGGTGACGCCACATGAAGAGATAGGTACGTATATATTATCAATCTTACAATTTGTCTTTAATAATAATCCGACAATTCAACTAACTATATCGGACTCTTAATTATGTAAGATAGTTCCTCGTATCGACCCAGTCGTACATGGACCAAGTCAAAGACCTATGAGGATTGAGAAATATCCAAGAAATTGAGATGAAAATGAAGGAGGGAACATGCGAGCGACTCATAGCATTTAAAAAGAAAAGAGGAACGGTACGGTGACATATATTGACATTCATTTGACAGGAATAAAATAATCATGAAAGAAGTAAATTTTTGTATTTGTGAAAGAAAAAAAAAATAGTATCAAACGAATGAAAAAAAAAGAGAGTCGTGTGTGTGTATTATATTACTCTTAGAAAAAATAAGGGACAAAGTGACTATTTTAGATCCATTTCATATAACTTCCAATCCATGAGGTCAATGGTGAGATAGCATAAACTAATTCATACTTTAATCTTTATGTTAGATTTTTTTATTTTATTTTATTATTCATTCATTTTAAACTTGAATCTCTAAACTAAGTTCCTTTTTCTTTCCTACTATTAATATTGACTTACTATTATAGTTTCTTTTAACTTAATTAATAATTGTTTTCATGTTTCTATGTTGATTCAAAAGTTAACGTTTACAAATTTATTTGACGAGGATCTTAATATTATATTTATTTTAATTTTACTATCAATAGTAAACTTATATAGTCAAAGAAAGATGTGAAATAAAATAAATTATTGTTACATTTGTATAATTTAAAAAAAAAATCATGGAAACTAGCCGCTAGACAATAATTAATTATACGGGAGAAATTAACAAAAATAACCCATAACTCTTATATGGGGTAAAGTAGTTCTCGATTTTGGTAGACCAAATAGATGGTGAACACAAGTAGGACCCACAAGCGAAAAACTATGAAATTTTTTCCATAATAATTTTAATTTATATTTACTTAATATGTATTTTATTATTTATAAAAAATAGCTGTTTCTTTTCTAAATAATTATTTATTAGTACCCTTAGTTTTCTAAATTATTACATTTTTAAAATATTTTTTTTTACAATTTTATTCAAAATATTTTATTTTCAAGATAATATTTTCTTTAATTTAAAATTATGTTCCCTACATTTTTAATTAAAAAATTTAAAATAAAAATAAAACTTAGTTCATAGTAAATAAGAAGTACATCTCATTGGACAACAAACAAAAGATTGATTAGTAAGTTTAAAAAAAATGTACACAAAGTAATATGCATTTTTCACACATTTGTTCACTATTCCCCACTAATGTTGCAAATATATAATTTGACCTATATTTTTCTTCAAGCTAGCCACTTAGTGTAAGCAATAAGGGTTGATTTTTGTAATTTATAATCAAATTTGTGGTACATACATCATATCTGACTCATTTGTTCACTATTCTGCACTTAAATTGAGATCCTGATTTGAACTTCTTCTTTTTTTCAAGCCAGCAACCTAATGCAAGCAATAAGGGTTTATTTGTGTGACTTATAATCAAATTTGTGGTACATAAAAAGTATATATCAAACAAATATTGATTAGTAAATTTTAAAAAAGTGTACGAAAAGTAACACGTAACTCCCCACATATTTGTTTATTGTGCCCCACACATTTGTCTATCTAGTTTGGCTTTTTTTTTCCCAACCAGTCACCTAGTACAAGCAATAAGGATTTATTTTTATAACTTATAATCAAATTCGGAGTACATAAGAGATATATCCCATTGTATGATAAACAAAATATTGATTAATAAATTTTAAAAAATTGTACGAAAAGTAATACGGAGCTCTCCACTTATTTTCTATCTAGTTTGGCCTTTTTTTTTTTCAAGTTAGCCACCTAGTGCAAGCAATAAGGTTTGTTTATTGTGACTTGTAATCAAATTTGTGGTACGTACATCCTTTGGATGATAAAAAGAAATATATATTGATTAGTGAATTTTAAAAAATTGCACGAAAAGTAATACGCAACACCCCACTTATTTGTTTGTTGTGTTCTACTTATTTGTCTATCTGGCTTGGCCTATTTTTTTTTTCAAGTCAGTCATTCATAGTAAGCAATAAGGGTTTATTTTTTTGACTTGTAATCAAATTTGTGGTACGTACGAAGTATATCCATTGTAATAAAAAGAAAAGATTGATCAGTAAATTTTTAAAAATTATACAAAAAATAATACGCAACTCTCCACTTATTTATTTTTTGTACCCCACTTATTCACCTATCTAGTTTGGCCTATTTTTTTTTTCTTCAAGCTAGCCACCTAAAGCAAGCAATAAGGGTTATTTTTGTAACTTATAATCAAATTCGTGGTACATAAGAAGTACATCCCATCAAACAAAAAAAAAGATTGATTAGTAAATTTTAATATATTGTACGAAAAATAATATGCAGCTCCCCACTTATTTGTTTGTTATGCCCATCTTACTACCTATCTGGTTGGGTTATTTTTGTAACTTATAATCAAATTCGTGGTACATAAGAAGTAGATCTCATCAGACAAAAAAAAGATATTGATTAGTAAATTTTAATAAATTGTACGAAAAATAATATGCAGCTCCCCATTTATTTGTTTGTTATGCCCATCTTAATACCTATCTGGTTTGGCCGATTTGTTTTGTTTTCAAGTCATTCATTTAATGCCAGCAATAAGGGTTAATTTTTTTGACTTGTAATCAAATTCGTTATACATAAGAAGTAAATCTCATTGGATAACAAACAAAATATTGATTAGTAAGTTAAAAAAAATTGTACCAAAAGTAATATGCAGTTCGCCACTCATTTTTTTATTATTCCCCACTTAGATTGATATATGATTTGACCCTTCTTTTTTTACAAGCCAACTACCTAGTGCAAACAAAAATGGTTGATTTATGTATCTTATAATCCAATATGTGATACATAAGAAGTAAATCTCATTGGATGAAAAAAATGATTGAGTAGTAAATTTTTAAAAATTGTACGAAAAGTAATACGCAACTCCCCACATATTTGTTCATTGTGTCCCACTTATTTCATATCTGATTTGGCATATTTTTGTTTGTTTCAAGTCAGTCATTCAATGCAAACAATAAGAGATTATTTTTATGACCTGTAAGCAGATTTGTGGTACATAAGAAGTACATACGTAGTTTGCCACTCATTTATTTATTGTGTCCCACTTTTTTACCTATGCCTATTTTTTCTTCACGTCAGTCACCCACCTCGTGCAAGCAATAAGGATTTATTTGTATAACTTATAATAAAATTCGTGGTACATAAGAAGTATATTTCATTGGATAAAAAAAATTAATTAGTAAATTTTAAAATATTGTATAAAAGTAATATGCTGCTTCCTTTTTATACTTTTTTTTATCTTTTATCTCATATTTTGATTCATTTTATAGTTTTCAAGCATTAAATATTGTTTTTTATAGTTATATCATTATTATTAATGCCTCACCTAAATTTTGTTACGAATTTTATTATAATTATTTATTTTTTCACAAGATTATCTCAAAATTAGTTTATCACAATGATTATTGTATTTTTAGTGTTATATACATTACGTTGTGTACTTTTTTATATTTCAAAAGTCATATAACGACGATACGTTAATCCAAGTTGACTACGGTCAACGATCCCAACTTCGATAAACTGGAATATCAACAAACCTAAATAATTAAAAAAGGAAAAAAATGTGTGTACGGTATAATTTATATAAAATTATATTCGATAAATAACTATATTTTCTGAGAAAACAAAAAATAAGAGAATCTCTTTCTATGAGCCGAAGAAGCTTTTCTCCCGCGACTAAAATTTAGGCTATAGCATGGAATTTTGCCTGCCAACAACATCTTAATTTGTCTCATGTGAAAGACTATGGTCATGATCATGTCATCGATTAGTGATAATTATTAAACGCAGCAAGTTAGAACATGGGACGAAGTTTCTCTATAATCTTATTAGTACAACTGACTTAAAAACAATATTAAAATAACGGTTGTCTCAAGTAGTCAGATAACTGTGTCTGTTTAACATTTTCCATAAGCTTATTTCACTTTCTCTGAACCAAACAACCATAACTTTTATGGTATTGTAGACAATAAATTATTCATAAAATATTATATGAAGAAACTGAAGATTGTTAATGGTTTAGGCCATTGTGCCATATAAAATTACAACACAGTGGGGAAATAAAAAGTAGAAAAACACTTCAATTGCATTTTAATTAGTGTCCAAGACATGAAGTGTTGTTGTTGGGTAAGGGATATACAAAATTAACTTTAAATAAAATCACTCTTCATTTTTTGTTTGTGTTCATTCTCTCCTTCAAACACAATAACGAGTTAAAACATTTTTTTTCTGTTAATATAATAGTAGTTCTATTATTTTAATTGAATATACTTAAAAGTTAAAAGGAGTGTAATATTTTTATGAATGTTCTTGCTATGCAAATTATTATTAAAAAAGTTAAATTTATAGTTGAAGATAAACACTCAAAAGCACAAAAGTACAAGTGTTAATTATGCCAAGGTCCCGCTAACTAGTATATATGGACAAAGATTAAAAATAATTAATAAATATTCAATTTTAAGTGTGATAATAAATAAATTATAATTTTAATAATTAATGTAGTTTTATTTTATTTTATTTTATTTATAGGAAAAAATGTTATATGATTGTAATTCATAATTTTTTTATGTAAAAAAAAGTTAAAAAATAATTTTAACGTCGTTGTATTGTTTTTTTAACCATTTATCATTCATTTTAGTGTTGTTCAAAAATAAAATATAATTAAACATAAAAAATTAACAAAGAAAGCAACAAAGGAAAAAAAAGGTAAGCAATCCAATATATCAGCTATGAAGTGATAAAGTGTTAAATATTTAAAATCTTTACAAAAAAAATAATTAAAATTATTTTATAAAAACAAAACGATTAAAATGTAACTTTCAAATGTTTTAAGACTTCACATTTTTAACTTTTACTGAGAAATGATCTTCAGACGTCAAATATATTTACTGAGAAGTTCTTGAGTGTTTGTGAATTTGGGATTATCTTTTAAAATTAGTATATTGATGGTAACTTACGTACGGAAGTTGCACAATAAATAAATATTAATGAAACTAATATTATTAAAGAAAAAAACTACAAACCTTTTTTTTAAGAATTTGAGTTGAAAAGAATGTTATATATATATATATATATATATATATATATATATATATATATATATATATATATATATATATATTAGTTTTTCTCAATTAAGACATCCTTAAAATAAAAACTCTACCAATTGTTTTTCTATTTGAAAGCTTAATAAAAGAAAAGAAAACATGTTAGAGGAACATGGAAACTTTATTGATGGCTCCATAAATAGACCTCAAAGAAACAAATACAACTTTTATTCTTTAGCAGAAATTATCTTCAGAGACTTCTAAGGAATAACAAACCCCTAAAAAACTATTACAATATGTTACCTATTCAACTATCACTAATATATACTCATAATAAACACTTGAGAATAGAATCAAGAGGATTAATTTTAATTCTAAGATTCCACATGAGCAAATTAGTACCAATTATAGTTTTCATTTGTTTTTCTTTGGTTCATCCTCCACGATATTTGAATTGCTCTTTCTCTAGTTTATTGATTAGTTGTTGTAACTTCTTCATATACCTTTTTGTGCGATGATCCAGTATCATTCCTCTTGAAAATCTGAGTTTTTCATACAACTGTGTAGGCGTTCGATATAAGCAGACATGTTTTTCATCAGCATCACTCTGGTTTGAGTTGGAATTTTCAGACATATGTGAAGTGATCATATGCATG
Organism: Vigna unguiculata; assembly: GCF_004118075.2. Classification (NCBI taxonomy): domain Eukaryota; kingdom Viridiplantae; phylum Streptophyta; class Magnoliopsida; order Fabales; family Fabaceae; genus Vigna; species Vigna unguiculata. The sequence goes on from NC_040280.1 coordinate 25,223,396, forward strand.
ATCTTGCCTGGTGGATAAAGACGTCGCCTAGCTGATGTTTCATCAATGATATCTTTCTCCTTAGCATGAATGTCAGGGATATAAACAGGTTTTCTTAGTTCAAGATTCCCCATTTCATTCAACAGTTGATCTTCATTTTCATTATCGTCATCTGAGTCATCATTGTCATATCCTTCACTCGAAAAATTATATTCATCATCATCAATAGATTCTTTGAGTAAGTGCTCTTCACTTAAAAGAGGTTCAAAACTTGTCCCAGATAATCCAGAAGCTTCAACCAAGTTCTCTGACAATGCGCGAATATTCTCACGGTGGAACAATGAGTGTTTATGTTTCTTCACAACCTTTAGGCATAGAGAAGGAAAGATAATAAGATCATTGAATCAATTATTTCTAAAATCTAGCTAGTGTCTAGCAATAACTAAAAGGAGACTTATAATACCTATTGAAAACTGAGATTTCAATTTTAAATATATATTATAAAGAAGGGAGTTTCAAGCTACCTCGGTGCAACAGTTTACTGCATGTTCTGCAATGGCTTTGGCTAAAGAAAAGCCAGTTCCAACTGCGTCTAAGATGTTTTTATCCTTATTCCGACCCTGTAAGTTATTCGTTCGATACCTAATCATTAAAGCTTACTTGTGCAAAGAATGAAACATTTTCTAAGGTATACACCATCATGAGAAATTATTAAAGTGTAATGCAAATTCTAGAAGAATCTAGAAAATCATAAGATAAAAGTATTGAAATGTAATGAAAGTTCTAGAACAAAGTAGAAAAGCCTAAGATATGAAGAAAAATATCAAGAACATTCTACATAGGCAAAAATCTAGAACATTCCACACAAGTTGTGGCTAGCACTTTCTAGAATACTCTATAGGTCTATAAATACCCATGTACTCAATCATTTGATGAATGCCAAGAACTAAGATCACATCTAACACACCACTCTCACTACTACAACTACATACTCCTTCCAACTACAACTTTCACACTCTACTATCTACACATTTTCTCTATCCCTTCAACTACCCCTTTCACAACCTTTGAAATACTAACAGTGGTACCAGAGCTACGTTCGATCATTTATTGGGCGTAGAAAAATTACTCTATTACTTTCAAAACCTTCCTTCTATACTTCCAAAAGAAGAGAGTTTTTTTCTCTTAACCTATGGCTTCTAACATTGTTCACTTTTCTTCAGTCCCCTTACCAGTTTTTACCGGTGAAAATTTTGACCTCTGGAAACTCAAACTAAAGACATATTTTATCTCACAAAAATTGTGGGATATTGTTCAATCTGGTTATACAAAACCAGATAATATTGAGACTCTATCCGAGGAGGAACGAAAAAAGCTAGAAGATTCTGAACAAAAGGATGCCCAAGCATTGTTTGTTCTTCAACAAGCTGTGGGAGAAACTATCGCCAGGAGGATCATGGATGCAGAAACTGCAAAAAGGGCATGGGATATTTTGGAAGAAGAATTTGAAGGCAATGAACAGGTACGCTCCGTTAAACTACACTATCTAAGAAGAGAATTTGAGACCATCAGAATGAAGGAATCTGAGACCATTGAAGAATACTATGGAAGAATAAAAGAAATAGTGAATAAAATGAAGTTACATGGAAAAGAAATTAAGGAAAAAAGAGTGGTAGAAAAAATTCTTATCACTCTCACAGAGAAATATGATTCCATAGTAGCTTCCATAGAAACTTCCTCGGATCCATCTTCTCTATCGATAAGTAAATTAGTTGGTCTCCTTGGAGCGCACGAAGCAAGATTAAATAATCGTGCTGATACAAATTCAGTGGAAAATGCCTTCCAATCAAAGCTCAAATTACAACCCAAAAGGAGAGAAGAAGGAGAAAAGAAAAATATTGAAGAATATTCTAGAAGCAAAGATTCTAGAAATTTCTCTGGAAGCAAGAAAGATAAATATCCTCCATGTGGCATTTGCAATAAGTCAAGTCATGCAGAAAAAGACTGTTGGCATCGTGGGAAGCCAATATGTCATTATTGCAAGAAGCCTGGTCACGTGGAGAAGTATTGTCGTAATAAAAATAAGCACCAAGCAAACTTTGCTGAAGAACATAATCAGGAGCAACGTTTATTCTATGCTAATCAAGAATCTCATAGTGGAGAAGGAAATTGGTACTTGGACAGTGGATGCAGCAATCACATGGCCAAAGATCAAAGCATCTTCAAAGACATTGATAAATCTGTCAATGTCAAAGTTCGACTTGGAAATGGCGCCACAGTGGAGTCTCAAGGCAAAGGAACTGTCATGGTGGAGACAAAGAAAGGTACGAAATTCATCAAGGATGTTTTACTAGTTCCCAATCTTAAAGAAAATCTTTTAAGTATTGGCCAAATGATGGAGAATGGGTATTCTCTTCACTTCGAGAAAGATACATGCAAAATTTATGACAATAGAAGGATAGAAATTGGTGAAGTAAAAATGGAGAAGCGAAATAGAAGCTTTCCCATAAGCTTCAAACCTGGAACTAATATTGCCATGAAGGCGGAAGTTGATGACTCATGGCTTTGGCATAGGAGATTTGGCCACTTCAACACACATGCCTTAAAGCTTCTATATCAGAAAAACATGATGAGGGATCTTCCTTACTTGAAGGAGAATAATGAATCATGCGAAGGATGTCTTCTCGGCAAGCAACACCGATTACCATTCTCAACAGACAAAGCATGGAGAGCAAAAGACTTACTAGAATTAATCCACACCGATGTTTGTGGACCAATGAGGACGCCTTCACATCACAACAACAGGTACTTCATCCTCTTCATTGATGACTTCTCTAGAATGACATGGGTCTATTTCTTAAAGGCAAAGTCAGAAGTCTTTGGAATATTCAAGAAATTCAAGGCCCTTGTTGAGAAGCAAAGTGGAAAACAAATAAAAGTACTTAGAAGTGATCGTGGAAAGGAGTACACATCTCATGAGTTTGACAAATTCTGTGAAGATGAAGGCATAGAACGACAACTTACAGTCGCATATACCCCACAACAAAATGGTGTTTCGGAGAGAAAGAATCGCACAGTCATGGAGATGGCGAGATCAATGCTGAAGGAGAAAGGACTACCAAATACATTCTGGGCAGAAGCAGTCTACACTGCGGTCTACCTACTCAATAGATGTCCTACTAAAGCAGTTCAAGACAAAACTCCAATTGAAGCCTGGAGCGGTAAGAAACCATCAGCTAAACATCTAAAAGTATTTGGATCTGTTTGCTATATTCATGTTCCAGACCAAAAGAGACACAAACTAGAAGACAAGACCGTACGAGGCATCTTCTTGGGATATAGTACACAATCCAAAGGCTATAGAGTCTATAATCTTCAAACAAAGAAGCTAACTTTCAGTAGAGACATTGAAGTAGATGAAAGCGCTACTTGGAACTGGGAAGAGGAACAAATTGAAAGGAAGACAATATACATGCCCAACAATCAACCAAGTACAAGCCAAGAAGATAATGATGAAGATACCATTATAACTCCAGAATCTCCTGCAACTCCAACATCAATTCAAGATCAAGAAGAATCATCGCCTGAATCCACTCCGAGACGAATCAGATCTCTAACAGACATCTATGAATCTTGCAACTTGGCTATACCAGAGCCTGGAACCTTTGAAGAGGCCGCAAAACAAGAAGAATGGGTCAAGGCAATGAAAGAAGAGATAAAGACAATAGAGAAAAACAACACTTGGGAGCTAGCAGATTGTCCAAAAGATAAAGATATCATCGGAGTTAAGTGGGTCTTCAAGACAAAGTTAAACCCTGATGGTACCATACACAAACACAAGGCAAGGTTGGTAGCTAAGGGTTATTCACAACAACCTGGAGTAGACTACAATGAGACATTTGCTCCAGTTGCTCGACTAGACACAATAAGAACTCTAATAGCCCTTGCAGCACAAAAAGGATGGAGCATCTACCAATTAGACGTCAAGTCTGCATTCCTCAATGGTGTTCTTGAAGAAGAGATCTATATAGAGCAACCACCAGGATTTGTGGTTAAAGGCCAAGAAGGCAAAGTGTTGAGATTGAAGAAAGCTTTATATGGCCTGAAACAAGCTCCTCGTGCATGGTACAACAGAATCGATCAATATTTCACCAATCAAGGATTCAGGAGGAGCAAGAGTGAGCCTACACTATACATCAAGACACAAGGTCAGGATACTCTTTTACTCTCTCTATATGTAGATGATCTTATTTATACTGGAACCAACACAAAGATGTTGATGGAGTTTAAAGAAGATATGATGAAGACCTTTGAGATGACTGATCTTGGCTTGATGAGTTATTTCCTCGGCATAGAGGTAAGTCAAAGAGATGATGGAATATTCATCTCAAAAAAGAAATACACAGAAGATTTGCTGAAGAAATTTAAGATGTACGGGTGCAAACCTGTAAGCACACCACTAGTGACAAATGAAAAACTACAAAAGGTGGATGGAGCACCAGAAGCCGATGCATCTCGATACAGGAGTCTAGTTGGAAGTCTACTTTATCTGACGGCTACACAACCAGATATCATGTTCGCTACAAGTCTCTTATCAAGATTCATGCAAAACCCAAGCCAAATACATCTTGGCGTAGGCAAAAGAATTTTAAGATATCTACAAGGAACCAAAGAGTACGGTATATGGTACAAATCCACAGGCAATCCAACATTGCTTGGTTATACTGATAGTGATTGGGCAGATATCTTCACAAAGGCCTTACCAAGACCAAGATTTGAACTACTGCCCGACAGAAGATCAAATTGCAGATATCTTCACAAAGGCCTTACCAAGACCAAGATTTGAACTACTACGCGCTATGCTTGGAGTTACCGAATTTGCATCAAGGAGGAGTATTAAAGTGTAATGCAAATTCTAGAAGAATCTAGAAAATTATAAGATAAAAGTATTGAAATGTAATGAAAGTTCTAGAACAAAGTAGAAAAGCCTAAGATATGAAGAAAAATATCAAGAACATTCTACATAGACAAAAATCTAGAACATTCCACACAAGTTGTGGCTAGCACTTTCTAGAATACTCTATAGGTCTATAAATACCCATGTACTCAATCATTTGATGAATGCCAAGAACTAAGATCACATCTAACACACCACTCTCACTACTACAACTACATACTCCTTCCAACTACAACTTTCACACTCTACTATCTACACATTTTCTCTATCCCTTCAACTACCCCTTTCACAACCTTTGAAATACTAACAGAAATTAACCAGTAATAAATAAATATTTGGCAAAGGTATTGTACCTCATCAATGAAATCATGAACAGAAGAAGCTGATAGTGTAGGCACTGTGTCAGAACCATTTATTATAGAAGTGATAAAGGGTTTCCCAAATTCAGCTAATTCCAATGTCATACAGGCAGCTGCAAAAATTACAAATATGAAACAATTAATATCTGGTTCATACTATTTAATTCTAATACAAAAGCCTATTGAATTAGTTACTCAACTAAACATACGTGAATTAAAGAAGTTTGAATACCTGGGCCAAATGTGACACAAGTTGCTGAAGACAACTGTTGAATTTCTCTAAGCTTATAAGTCAAGAGTGCAGCAGTACCACCACCAAGCGAGTGTCCAACGATCTATATATGGAAATATTATTATAATAATTATTATAAAAAACTGCATAGTTTTAATTAATAAAGCATTATAAGTAACATTAATAAACACCTTGATTTTGAAGTGGGGGTATTGACGAAGAGCTTCAAGTAATACAGGAATGCAGCGTTTGCTAATCCAATCAGCCGAAGCAGCCATACCACAGTGTGCATGTCCTGAAACCATGCTGTGATTGAAAGGCACAGGAGCACACAGTGCATCTGTGACAATGTCTTTTATGCTACGCGTTCCACGGATGAACACCACCAAACATTTCGATTCTTTATCACGTATAACCGTGAAAGCAGGCCTCAGAAACTGACATGAAAAATTCATTTTCAGTTGAAATGCCCAAACAAAAATTCATCAACAATATTACTACTTACTAACTAATCACCGTACCCCAGATGTTCTCTCCCTTTGGAGGACATCCTCGCCTTCGAACCCCGCTGGAAATAGAAATGCTAGATAGCGTTTGGGGCTGCTGAAAAGCATGGCATGTCTCAACAATCTCTTCAACTCGTATAAGTCCTTCAAGATTTCGCGGCCTTTCACTTCTGCACAATCACTTCTTTCTCGGCATTCACTTCCAATCGTTTTGTTACTCTACACATTAATAAGCATAACCTCTTTCAACAAGAAGAAACTTTTAAGAACCCCAATATAAACGGATAATAGGTAAAAAGAAGTAGGAAAGCACCTTGTCCAACACAGCGTGAGCTATGGCTCTGGGCGAGTTGAAGATGTAGCGTCTCTGGGTGTAACATAACATTATCGCCTCTGCTAATATGGGGATGTCCCCCATCCGATTTTTGGGCGCTTTAAGTGCCCTTGGTTCATTCCTCCTCACCGTCATTATTTGCGAACAAGAAGAAGCACGGCAAAATGGAGCAAGAAGAGTTAAACAAGATACTAGAATAAATGGTTGGCGTTGATTTGTGTCTTATGTGACAAGGTGACTGTAACCTTAAATAGAACCATTGTCTGGGTTGAATGAGTATGAGTAGTAGGAGTTGCAAGTTTCATAGAAATGAACCACCTGAACAACAAAAATAAATAAGAATGACCCACACCACAACTTATCTTAAGATTTTGGATTTTGGATTAAAATCATAATGAAGTTTAGTTCATAGTTCATTGATAAAGATTCCCTCTATATTTCTGTCCTCCATTTACCTAAGATGGGTTGACTTCAATATGCATATACTGGGGCTGCCGCGACTAATCGGTCAACAAGGTGATTAGAAAATAAAAGATGCCACTGGTCCCAGATGTAATGGCCACATGAAAGTGGTAGGTAGTTATAAATTATCATTCTTGAAATTTGTCTTTAATTATCCAACAATATTCAACTACATTGTACTTTTTTTGTATCCACGCACTTTCAGAATTGGGTGGAGGAGACGGCTTTGAACTCGACAAGAGCACTATGGGTTTATTTACATTTTATAAATATCATTTTAAATTTAAGTATGACTTCTTTAAAAGTTTTTATTTAAAATATAAAGATTCAATTGGATAAAGAAAATGAAAACATAAATAATTCTAAATTTTAGAACTAAATTACTAACTAAACAATTAAAATATATATTAATAAAAATTAAGGCTAATCTTTTAAATATTGTTGATCTCTGCATTATACAACTAAATTAATTTTTAATTTTAATTAGGAAAACAAAAAAAAATTCTTAATCTTGTACTAACTTAATGATGAGAATTTTTTATCATTAAAATAAAACAAGATCAATTTGGATCGCATCTCCTAACGATAAAATAAAAATAAATTTAAAAATTTTACTTTTTTTAGTTTTTTAAAAAAAGTTAACATTAATGAATTATAAAAAAATATATATAAAAAATTAAAATTTCACTTTGAATCCAAAATTTTAAAATATCACTTTTCTTTTCATTCTTCAACCTCATATTGTCAAAACCCTACGGCAAATAAATTAATATGTCTAAATTAGAGAGTTTGTTGTAAGAATTACTCTTATAATCTTAGATCTTTAATTAGACGAATAATAAAAAAAAAAACTCTTAAAAAGGAGAAGTTTGAGAATTATAAAAAAATAATTTCTAAAAGAATATATGTTTTAAAATAATGAAATCTCACTCCAAAAATATCATAGAAATTTATAAAAATACTAATTAAGTAAGTACCACCATTGATCCAAGTCAAATTTTACAATGTTAATTGCTTATTTAACTTTTGTGAGAGTGGTAATAGTTGAAATATATTGCTTTTGTTAAATCGGAATTTGAAAAATATTGGTCAAAGTTTAAAGTTAAATTTAATATTTAAAATCATTCGTTTTATTATTGTTATAATTGTTGAGTTTAGATTAACATGTTTTCCCAGTTCAAGATTCCCCATTTCATTCAACAATTGGTAATCTGAGTGATTATTGTCAGATTCTTCACTGGAAGAATTATATTCATCATCCTCAATAGATTCTATGAGTGCTCTTTACTTAAATGGAGGAAGAAAATGGTAGAATATTTAGTTCACTTTGTTGTGCGTGTGAAGTAGGAAAGAGAGTGGAAGAGGGACATATTGGGACCTTGAAGGAGTGGATGCAAAAGTATAGTAATGTTGAGTTGAATAGTTCAGATTATGAATTACTTGATCGTGTGGCCATGGCATCTCCGTACCAAAATGCGTTGGAAAGGTATACATGTCAACTCAACTTATGCTGTTTCTCGTTTTTCTTTTCTCCCGGTCTCCGTTAGGTCAATTAATTCAATATTTGTCGTTTTAGTTTTTTTTCCGTCAAGTCACTTATTTATTTGTTGTGTTTTTCCATTATCTTATTTATTGTTAAGAGATTTTTTTTTTACGAAAATAATATTTAGACATCAAAAGTATATTCATTTTTTATATCAGACCTACATGGTATGTAATTTTTAATTCAAAATTTAATAAAAATGAAAAAACAGAACCTATACATGTGTGGATCAAAATTTAAAGAAGGAAATCTGTTTTTCCAAATCCAAACGTGCACTTAGTCTTTCATCACCATAGCATGTTTCTTTTTCGTTTTCTGTCCATGGGTTTCTTCCATTAGAGAAGAACACAAAAGAACACAAGCTTGATAAAATAATTTCACTGTTTCGGAGTGAGAATGACCACCATCGCTACCAAAATAGTGTTCGTCGAGTGGGTTGCCTTTGTCACAGAGCAGAACAAGAAGATACGAAAAACAAAAATTTGTGACTAAGACAAGGTTTCATGTTAGTAGCCTTAAATATTATTTTTTATTGTAGTAATAACACCTTCTAACTTATTACTGTAATCGAAAATGATATTTAAGGCTACCAACACGAAACTTTCTCTTAGTCACAAATTTTCGTTTTTCGTATCTTCTCGTTCTGCTCTGTGACAAAGGCAACCCACTCGACGAACACCGTTTTGGTGGCGATGGTGGTCATTCTCGCTCCGAAACAGTAAAATTATTTTATCAAGATTGTGTTCTTCTCCAATGGAAGAAACCCATGGACAAAAATCGAAAAAGGAGCATCATGTGGTGATGAAAGATTCGAGAGCACGTTTGGATTTGGGAAAACAGTTTTACCTCTTTAAATTTTGATCCACAAATGCATAGGTTCTCTTTTTCATTTTTATTAAATTTTGAATTAAAAATTACACAACATGTGAGTCCATGTCAAAAATATAGTCTACGTCTAAATATCATTTTCGTTTTTTTTATTAGTCTAATTTAAGAGATATGAAGTATTAGCTATCTATTTATTTATATATATATATATACCCCACAGGCCACACGCGCTTCTTGCTGATAAAGAAAAATACATCAATTTATTGTTAACAATGATATAAATTCAATCAAGTCGAACGCGATAAAGAAAAAATAAATAAAAACATCCTTCAGCTTATAGTCAACTCTGACCAAAAATTTAATGAATAGGATTCTTTATCTTCCTACTCATTGACTTTGTCTGGTTTATTTGTATTCCGACTTTATCAAATTAATCTTAAATTTTTTTCCAGCAGTGACCCATTATATTATTTTAACTCTTTAGAGGTCCCGAAGTGAAAGTGAGTTTGAGGAAGAGAAATGTTCACACACGGATCTGGCTATCCGGGAACTATTAATTTATTTTGTGGAAAATTCTGATATTTTTAAAATACAAAAAATAAAGACAATTTTTTAGGTTTAATTAATGATTTTATTTTTATATCTAGATATGTGATTTATTTTTGTCTTTGTGTTTTTTTTACTCAATTAAGTTTCAATTGTTATTAAATAAAATCAATTTATTTTTTTCTGTTAAATTAATGTCAACATAGTTTAAAAATGTTACGTGTTACACATCAAAATAAGGATGTCATAGTCGAAATTGTACTTATTCTGCCACATTATCATTTGTCTCCTTTAAAACGGATATATTTAAGTTATGTGAATAAAGTTGAGGTTTTTAATTTTTGATTTGTAGGATTGTATTGTATTAGGGTGAAAGATAGTAAAAAAGAAAAAGTTCAATAGGTTCTTGTAAGAAAAGATGTCACAATATGATTTTTTATCCTTTTGTTTATATATATGAACATGATTTCATAATAACAGAGGTGCCACATATACTGTTAGGTTTCATCTTGACTTAATATGGAATTGAGATTTTTAGTAATGCATGAGAATGAATCGAGTGAAATTTAGTCTTGAAAGTTGTTCATACTCAAAGTTAAATTATCTTAAAGTTTGAAAGTTAGAGGAACAGGAAACTTTATTGGATGGCTCCATAAATAGAGCTCATAGAAACAAATACAACTCTTATTCTTTAGCAGAAATTAACTTGAAAGAGTTATAATAACAAACTCCTAAGAAACTATTACAATATGTTACCTATTCAACCATCACAATATTAATATATACTCATAATAAACAAACATGAGAATTATAATCATTAATTCTAATCCTCCATGACCAAATTAGTATCAATTACTTTTTCATTTACTTCATTTTGATCGGTTCATCCTCCACGATATTTGAATCACTCTTTCTCTAGTTCATTGATTAGTTGTTGTAACTTCTTCAGATACTTTTTCGTGGAATGATCCAGTATCATTCCTCTTGAAAATCTGAGTTTTCCATACAGCTGTGCAGGCGTTTGATATAAGGAGACATGTTTTTCATCAGAATCAGTGTGGTTTGAGTTCGAATTTTCAGACACGTGTGAAGGGACCATATGCATGATCCTGCCTGGTGGATAAAGACGTCGCCTAGCTGATGTTTCATCAGTTTTGTCAGGGATATTAACATCATTTCCCAGTCCAAGATTCCCCATTTGATTCAACAATTGATCTTCATTGTCATTATCGTCATCATCTGAGTCATCATTGTCAGATCCTTCACTGCAAGAATTATATTCATCATCATCATCTACGAATAACTGGTCTTCACATAAAAGAGGATCCAAACTTGTCTCAGATAATCCAGAAGCTCCAACAAAGTTATTTGACGATGTGTGAATATTCTCACGATGGGACCGAAGTAATAGTGAGTGTTTATGCTTCTTCACAACCTTTAGACATAGAGAAGGATCAATATTGCATAACATAATTAATAAGATCACTGAATCTACCTATAGAACACACGATGTGATTTCAATTTTAAATAAAGAAGGGAGCTTGAAGCTACCTCGGTGCAACAATTTACTGCATGTTCTGCAATGGCTTTGGCAAAAGATATGCGAGTCCCAACTGCGCTTAAGATGTTTTTATCCGTATTCCGACCCTGTAAATTATTCAATAAGTACCTAAAATTGTGCATTGAATGAAACATTTCCAAAGGTTTTTACCTCAGCAATGAAATCATGAACAGAAGAAGCTGACAGTGTAGGCACTATGTCCGAACCATTTACAATGGAAGTGATAAAGGGTTTCCCGAACTCAGCCAACTCCAATGTCATACAGGCAGCTGCAAAATTATGAAACAATTAACTTCTGGTTAATACAACACAAGTCAACTTCTGGTTAATACAACAGAAGTCAACTTCTTTAATGTTAATTCTAATACAAAAAACACTATTGAATTAGTTACTCAGGTGAACATATGTGAATTACAGAAGTTTGAATACCTGGGCCAAATGTGACACAAGTTGCTGAAGACAACGGTTGAATTTCTCTAAGCTTATAAGTCAAGAGTGCAGCAGTACCACCACCCAGCGAGTGTCCAACGATCTATATATGGAAATATTATTATAATCATTATTACAAAAAACTGCATAGTTTTAATTAATAAAGCATTATAAGTAACATTAATAAACACCTTGATTTTGAAGTTGGGGTATTGATGAAGAGCTTCAAGTAGTACAGGAATACAGCGTTTTCTAATCCAATCAGCCGCAGCAACCATACCACGGTGTGCATGTCCTGAAACCATGTTGTGATCGAAAGACACAGGAGCACACAGTGCATCTGTGAGAGTGTCTTTTATGCTACGAGTTCCACGGATGAACACCAGCAAACATTTTGATTCTTTATCACGTATAACCGTGAAAGCAGGCTTCAGAATCTGACAAGAAAAATTCATTTTCAGTTCAAATGTCCAAACAAAAATTCATCAACAATATTACTACTAAGTAATCACCGTACCCTAGATGTTCTCTTCCTAAAGAGCACATCCTCCTCATCGAATCCAGCAGCAAATAGAAATGCTAGAAAGCGCTTGCCACTGCTGAAAAGCATGGCACGTCTCAACAATCTCTTCAACTCGTATAAGTCCTTCAAGATTTCGCGGCCTTTCACTTCTGCACAATCACTTCTTTCTCGGCATTCACTTCCAATCGTTTTCTTACTCTACACATTAATAAGCAAAACCTCTTTGAACAAGAAGAAACTTTTTAAAGAAGCCCGACACAAACGGATAATAGGTAAGAAGTAGGAAAGCACCTTGTCTAACACAGCGTGAGCGATGGCTCTGGGCAAGTTGAAGATGTAGCGTCTCTCGGTGTAACAGAGCAACATTATCGCTTCTGCTAATATGAGGATTACCTCCATCAGATTTTTGGGCGCTTCAAGTACCCTTCGTTCAACCCTCACACAATTATTTCCATTGCTCATCGTCATTAACAAGAAGGAAACACGGCAAAATGGAGCAAGAAGAGTTAAACAAGATACTAGAATAAATGGTTGGCGTTGATTTGTGTGTCATGTGCGAAGGAGAGTGTAACCTTATATAGGAACGCGTGATGCAAGTGGTTTCATTGTCTGGGTTTAATGAAGTAGGAGTAGGAGTTGCAAGTTGCATAGAAAGGAACCACTTGAACAACAAATATAAATAAGATTTTGGATTTTGGATTAAAAACATAATGAAGTTTAGTTCATAGTTCATTGATGAAGATTCCCTCTATATTTCTGGCCTCCGATAAACTAAGATGGGTTGACTTCAACGTGCAGATACTGGGGCTAGCGCCACTGATTAGTCAACAAGGTCATTGAAGAAGAAAAGAAAATTATTGCAAGTGATGCCACTAGGTCCCATATATGATTTTTTGACTACTAAATTTTGATAATTTTCTCTTAGGATCTTAGGTGACATCTTCTTCTCTATTTTTTTATTTTTTCATTCTCAATATTTCAAAATCACTTAAAAAATGAATCATTATAAGATAAAATTATCACAGTTTAATAGTCCAAATATCATTTTCTTTTTCAAATTTAATCCTTGTTACCTTTCTATGCACTAATCAAAGAATCATTGCAATTTACTCTATAATTATCAACATTCATATAATCCAAGCATATTTTACTTAAAGGATATAAAAAATAAATAAATTAAACATACCAAGTCAAGGGTTTACATACCAATGCACATTGTTCCAACCTTCAACTTTGGCAACTTGTTTTTAATCCACCTTGCTGTTTTTTTTATTGGTTTGCTTTTTTTTTAATAGGCTTAATATAAAAAATTTCATAGGAACTAATAATCTGGTGAGTGGGACGAACACAACATGATTTGGCTAATAAAAAAACAAGAAAACACCAATAATCTGATAGACCGGGGAGATACAACACTCAATGAGATCCCTTCAGCCAAAGCATTTTCAACCACGAGCACTCATTTTCTGTCCTTTTAACTATACCGCACTCGTCTGAGCCGGTTTTAATCATCAGTTTTGATATCAATGGTTAGGTTTACTAAGAGAGTTTCACTGGGGAGATACAACACCCAATGAGACCTGAGTCCAATCATATAAAACATTGACATCACTCTCGATTCAAAACATTAAAATAATAGATTTATGAGTCTTTATTCTTAATGTGAGACTTAGATTCTTAATTGAATTTAGATTCCTAATTGAATTTACACTGCTTGAACTTGATATATAATAGTTCGTGCATCTTTGCACACGTATTGTTTTTAATTAATTGAATAAGTAGCATTATAAAAAACACGTCAACTTTAATCTGCATTACTTTATTTCATTAAAAGTAGACAGGACTAAATCATGATCATTCGTCTGTTCCAATGTGTTTGGAAGACATAAATTTATTCAAAAATAAAGTAAACATTAATATTTATCTGAGAAAAATAGTTAAAAAAATATCTAAAGAAAATCCATCTTTTAATTGAATCGAAGTTGAGAATCTAGTTATAACGACAGAAAAGATAAACCTTTAAATCCCACTATTAAACATATGGTTAATTATCCAAATAAAACGAGAGTAAAATTAAATGAAAATTAATTGGCACACAGAAAAAAAATCCTGAAAATTTAATGAAAAACTCGAGAATATGTTACTAAAAGAAAATTACAAATTAAAATGATTTGAATTATCAAATATTTAACATAGCATAAACTTAAAGATTATAACTTTTATATCTATGAAATGGTAAGATTTTTTTTTTCTTACAAATTAATACCACAAATTTAAAGTGGCACAAGTTCATCCAAAGATATATAGATAAAAAATTAAAAGGAGACCAGATCTAAACTATTGTTTTCCATCGTTTAGCTAGCATATCTAGGTCAATTTGAACGTGCTTTAATTTGGCCACTCTAACATTAATAATCAATTCAATTTTTTTATTCAGTTACACAATACCGAGAAAAAAAGTACTGTTCTCTAGAAGAAGCTCAGTTATAAATTTCAGTAAATAAAATAAGGTTTCTTAATGTATCTAAAAGAACTATACATAGTCCAAATACTACATTAACCACACCATTACTATAAGTTCTTTTTATCAAATATATTAGTCATGATCTCATTTATTTCAAATGCCATTGAATTTTAAATTTTTACCATCTATTTCGTTTATCTTACAATAATGTCAAACAGATGGGTTTTTCAATTTGTTTGAATCATTATAAAAAAAACAAAAAAAAAACATGAATTCTTTTATTCCTTATGCTTGTTAAAGTTTAGAGACTTTTTCTAAAGATTTCACACGATGACATGAAGCTGTAAATACCAGTAGTTTTATTATTAAACTATTTAAAAATACAGGCGTATTTGTTAATACTAAATTATTGTTTTGTTTTATTTAAATAAATTAATAATGTCTAGTATATATTTAGACTGAGGAATCTAAGTGATTTCTTTTTCAATTCAATAAAATAATTACAAATTTAGTCAGAAAAAATAAAAGTCTCGTCAACTTTGGCATTGATTTGTTTTCTTCTTACTGCACCTTGTAGTTGTTTTTTAATTCAATAAAATACTAATTAAGTACCATCATTGACCCAACTCAATATTAATTGTATTTCTTGAGATAATATCAAGCATCGTGTTAATTTTTTATTTAACTTTTGTGAGAGTTGTAATAGTTTATCCTTTAAATGGTATTTTTGTTAAGTCGGAATTTGAAATATATTGGTCAAAGTTTATCGTTAAACTTAATATTTAAAATCATTTGTTTTATTATTATTAATTGCTGAGTTTAGATTATTATTAACGGTTGAAAATTTCAAATTAACTAAAAATAAAGTTAAATTATTATATATAAGTAGGTGTTATCTTATCAGTTTTTGTGAAATTGTTTTAGATATAAATTTTATTCTTTTAACAATTGCACTTCTTTATCTAAACTTTAGAGAATAATCATTTAAAACAGGCAAAGGCAAACTTTACAATGAAAAAATCAACTATACATCAAACAAACAATTAAACCCGGAATAATTCATTAACCTATATATAATGTCACACTTATAACCAACCAATCGTTTTAAAATTGATACTTTAATTAGAATAGACTTATCTGACTATGTATTTTTAATTTTTATTTAAGTTTCTCGTTAACATTTTTCACTTCACAACCTTAATCTCACTTAGAATACATATATTTAACTTATGCAATAGTACGTCATTGACTTTTTCTGCTTACTCACTTTAATATACTGAATTATATTTAAAATGTATATTAAATCTATAGTGTGAAACATAATTTGAGGTACATGAGCATAATATTGTTCACCTCGTCTTTTTATCTTCTTGTGAAAATGTATTACAAATATTTAAATGTGGTTCAACTGTTAAGTCATAATTCCTTGCCCCTCGGTAGTTGCTATCAGGAGACATATGACTATAATTTTTAGATAATAATATTTTGACTCATTTCTAATTTATTTTTTTAATTATTTTTTAATTATTTATTTTAATTTTTTTAAAATGATATAATGATCTAAAAATAATTAAAATAGTGAATTAAAAGTAGATTAAAAAGAATGTGCTAAAATATCATTATTTATAATTTTTATCTCTCATGTTTTGTATTTTGTATCTCTACTATAGAAAAATTAAAATTTTTCATAGTTAAAATTTGTAGGAAACATTTTTTAGTGTCATTTCTTTGATATTTTTTGGTTTTATAGTATAAGACAAATAAACATTTGACACCCCTTTTAACCCATAATCTTAAGATAATGGGATTAGGATCTTTATTAACTTTGTCTTTTTTATTTAATATGAAATTTTGTCTCAAGCTTGGACCGTTCCAACAATATACAAGAATATCAAACTTCTAAAAACCTCTTCAACCTTGTACCTATTCAGCAATCACAATTCTAATATATACTCATAGTAAACAAACTTGAATAATCGGGTCATCCTCCATGATATTTGAATCACTCTTTCTCTAGTGTGTTGATTAATTGTTGTAACTTCTCCAGATACCTTTCCGTGCGATGATCCCGTATCATTCCTCTTGAAAATCTGAGTTTTCCATACAGCTGTGTAGGCGTTTGATATAAGCAGACATGTTTTTCATCAGCATCACTGTGGTTTGAGTTCGAATTTTCTGACATATGTGAAGTGATCATATGCATGATCCTGCCTGGTGGATAAAGATGTCGCCTAGTTGATTCTGTAATTTGACTAACACTATCTTCTTCAATGATATCTTCCTCCTTATCATCAATGTTATCGTCATCTGAGTCATCATGGTCAGATCCTTCACTCCAATCATATTCATCATCATCATCATCAATAGATTCACTTAAAAAGAGGCTCAAAACCTGTCCCATGTTAGAACAATGAGTGTTTATGTTTCTTCACAACCTTTAGGCATAGAGAAGGATCAATAATATTGTATAAGAAAATTAATAACATCACTCAAGCAAATAACTAATAGGAGTCTTGATATCGATTTTAGGTACCTCGGTACAATAGTTTACTGCATCTTTTGCTATGGCTTTGGCAGAAGATAAGCGAGCTCTCATTGCGCCTAAGATGTTTTTATAATCCTTCCGATCCTGTAAATTATTCAATCGATACCAAATCATGAAAGCTTACTTGTGCAAAGAATGAAACATTTTCTAAGGAATATATCATCATGAGAGAGTAACCTGTGTAACAAATGAATATTTGGTGATAATATTGTAGGTTGTTACCTCAGCAATGAAATCATGAATAGAAGAAGCTGACAGTGTTGGCACTATGTCAGAACCATTTACAATGGAAGTGATAAAGGGTTTTCCTAACTCAGCCAACTTCAATGTCACACAGGCAGCTGCAAAAATTACAATTATGAAACCATATTGAATTCGTTACTGGACTGAACATATATGTGAATTAGAGAGTTTGTATACCTGAGCCAAACGTCACACAAGTTGGCCTTGTTGAAGACAACTCTTCCATTTCTCTAAGTTTATAAGTCAACAGTGCAGCAGTACCACCACCCAGCGAGTGTCCAACGATCTATATATGGAAATATTATTATAATCATTATTATAAAAAACTGCATAGTTTTAATTAATAAAGCATTATAAGTAACATTAATAAACACCTTGATTTTGAAGTTGGGGTATTGATGAAGAGCTTCAAGTAGTACAGGAATACAGCGTTTTCTAATCCAATCAGCCGCAGCAACCATACCACGGTGTGCATGTCCTGAAACCATGTTGTGATCGAAAGACACAGGAGCACACAGTGCATCTGTGAGAGTGTCTTTTATGCTACGAGTTCCACGGATGAACACCAGCAAACATTTTGATTCTTTATCACGTATAACCGTGAAAGCAGGCTTCATAATCTGACAAGAAAAATTCATTTTCAGTTCAAATGTCTAAACAAAAATTCATCTAATTAATCAACGTACCCTAGATGTTGTCTCCCTATAGAGCACATCCTCCTCGTGGAATCCAGCAGTACATAGACGTGCTGGAAAGCGTTTGCCGCGGCTGCAAATCCTGGCTAGGTTCAACAATCTTTCAAACTCTTGTAACTCCTTCAAGATTTCGCGGCCTTTCACTTCTTCACAATCACTTCTTTCTCGGCACTCACTTCCAATTGTTTTCTTATCCTGCATATTAGTAAGCAAAAGCTTTTTCAACAAGAAGAAAAAGAAACTTTTTAAGGAAGCTCAACGTTGTTAACATGAATTAATAATAGGTGAGAGCTGGGAAAGCACCTTGTCCAACACAGCGTGAACGATGGCTCTGGGCAAGTAGAAGATGTAGCGTCTCTCGGTGTAACAGAGCAACGCCATAGCTTTTGCTAATATGAGGATTACCTGCATCAAATTTTTGGGCGCTTCAAGTACCCTTCGTTCAACCCTCACACTGTTAATTCCATATCTCAGCGCCATTATTTGCAAACAACAAGAAGAAAGCTCGGGAAGATTTAAAAGTAGAATATTTAGTTTTTTTGATGAGAAGATTAGGAATTACAGGCTGATTCAACCCATATAGAAAGAAGAAAGTTCAGAGAGACAGGGAGAGGGACATTGGGTCCATGAAAGAGTGGATGCAAAAGTATAGTAGTGGTGAGTTGAATAGTTCAGATTATGAATTACTTGATCGTGTGGCCACAGCATCTCCGGGCCAAATACGTTGGAATAGTATCATGTCAAGTCAACTTTTGTCTTTAACTCCCCAACTTCTGCTTCTTCTGGTTTTTCTTTTCTCATACTCCAATGGGATTAATTACCAGGAAAATTATTATTTGACCAAAAAAAATGGACAAATTATACTTTGTCAAAACAAAAATATAAAAATAAAATTATTATCTTCAAATATCTTAAATTCGTGTAAATCAATGTTATTGAATTTGTAGATAGCTAATTAAGATTATAATTAACAGAAAAACACAACAAAAAATTTCAAGAATCAAATATAAAACACACAATTTAAATAAAAATATGACAAATAAAAATAATGAAACAGAAGAAACTTCTATATTTGTATCATTAATTTTAAGAATTCAAAAGATTTAAAATGTATAAAAAATAATTTATATTTCACCTCACATAATATTTTAATTTCATTCCTCAAACCAATTCAAATTTATTTTTTCTATATTGAATGTATCCATCAAACATATTACATTTAAATTTATTTTATTTATTGTTTTTAGGATTAAATATATTTTTGTCCTTCAATTATTAAGTGAAAATTATAATTAATTCCTCTTTGAAATTTAGAATTAATGTAGTCCATCAGATTTAAAAATGCATAAATTTAATTATTTCAACCAAATTTTGTTAAGTTTATTTAACGTTTCAAATATATCTCATAATAGCAATTAAGTTGTTTACACACGTATTTCCAATTCAATATTAATTAAAAAATACATTTGAAACGTTAAATAAATTTAACAATTTTTTTATTAAAAATATTAAATCTATGAAATTTAAAAAATAAGAACTAAATTGATCTAAAATTGTTAAAAAATTAATTCTAGTTTTCAAAGTAATGAACAAAAATATATATTTAACTATTTATGTTTATACACTCTGCTTCTTTTCTTTCCTTCAACCGCTTCACAACACTCCAATCCAACCGTTACCAGAAAAAACCTATTGAAAAACGATTTCTAGAAAAACTTTACAATCGATTCTCCAAAAGCTTAACTCCACCTGCCAACACTTCTCCCTAAACTCGCTGGGAAAAAATAAAAGTAAAACCCTATAGACGGAATTCCGACGGAAAAATACACTCCAGCGAGAAAAAAAAATCAGAAACAGTTTCGGCCTTAGAAGCCCAAAATTCCCTTATCCCAGCATAACGTTTATCTTCTATACTCAAATATAAAGAGACATCTATATTTGGTATCCTTATCTCTTTTTTTTTTCTAATTTTACTCTTTAAATAAAAATAAATAAATTTAAATTATTATTTTATTAATTTTACTCTTCAAATAATCAGTTTTCTTCAGTTTTACTTTTCAAATAACCATTTTTCTAATTTAACGATGTTTCTCAATTATTACATTTACATTTAATTTTATAATTATAATGATAATAATATTATTATTATTATTTTTTATTATGATAAAATAAGTGAAAACACATTCGTGCATGTATCCATGTATTTTCACAGGCCGGTAAACAATAAAATGGGTTAACACTTGACAATTCTTCTTGCATCTATCATTTTCTTGTTATATTTTACCATTTCTGAAATTTATTTTTTGAAACACAATAAATAATCCTAGAAATTTCTTTCTAAAAATCAATCATCCCTCTTTTTATGGAAAAAATTTTTTGGAAACTTTTGATGGATGGAAACTATATTCCTTCCGTAGTAATACTATTTTATTAATTTACATTTCAAGAAAATTCATACTTTTATAATAAAAATTATTTTTTATAGATGTCAAAATATGTAAATATGTGGGACAAAAGTAGTATCTTAATCTAAAATTTCTTTCACTCAAGAGATAGTTAATAAATATATGACTGATTTTATAATTATATAATTACTTAATTTTAATTTTTTAAATGTTTATTTTCTACATTTTGCTTTTACTTTTTTTTCAACTAATAATTATAGTGAGTAGTGGGGGAAAGTTCGCTGCATTAATTTTTAAATTAAATATTTTTTTAGTTTTTTAACTTTTACTGAAAATTGAAATTAGTTTTTTTGAAAACTTTAAAATAATTTAGTCTCTTATCTTTAGAAATACATGAATTTAGACCTTTAAACCAATTTTTTATAACCAGTATAAACAAATTAAAATACTAGACTGAGATATATTTAAAATGTCAAATTAACTTAATAAAATTCGATTAAAAAGATTAAATCCATACATTTACAAAATTAAAAGACTAAATTGGTTGAAAAACATATTTAACCCTTAATTTTTTTAATTCAATAAAACACTAACTACCATTCCTTACTCAATTCAATTTAATTGTGCTCTTTTCTGTTTAAATTATCAAGAGCACCGTGTTAATTGTACTTTTTTCATAGTCGTATCTTTTTTCTCTTAAATTGTTTTTAAGTCTCATATTTTAAATATTGGTCAAACTTGGAACACTAAATTTAATGGTAAGAACAAGAAGTAATTTTTTTTATTTATTTATCAAATTGTTGAGCTTAGGTTATTCACATATATTGATCTTTTTCATCTCATTTTCACTATATATATCTCTCTCTTCTTTTTCTGTTATTACAACAAAATGTCGGAATTGGACTTTGTATTTAACTCAAGTAGAGATAGTAAAGGATTCATCAAGCATATAGCAAAATGATAGCAGTTAATTACAGCTTGTTCCTGGACATCAACAGATTCATCAAGTAGATAGCAAAGGATTCTATTGTTGATTACCTATGTAAAATCCACCGAAATTCAATGGAGTAATACAAAAAACAATTATATAGAAAATTTAACTCCTTCATCGTCAGTTGAAGTTCCTTTAAAGACCACAAGCTTTCCTTTCTGTTCCAATAGTTTCAGTGCACGATTCAAAATAGTTCGATCTATTCCATGAAGCTCTGCGGAATATAAAAAACAATGAGAATCAACTTCAGTCAAAATAATTGCAACGCCCAGCAGGTAAGAAATAACTACAACATATTAAGAAAAATGAGCATACAAATATTGGGGGGAAATCTTCCCTCTCACACAATGAGGATGAAAGGTATGGCACACACATAATAACATCACAAAGAAAAAACAAGGAAAGACGTAAATTTACCAGATTGGATACCTTCGAACATTCTTATAAGTATTTAATTATTTAATTAAATTACATTACATTACAGGTTAGCTTAGGGTAGTGAGCCCCTCCCTCTCTAATTCAAAACTTAATGAGCTTTAACTATCTCACCTCTTCATCTGCATCTCATTATGATAATGGAATTTTAAGAGTCAAGATGTATTTACCACCTGGAAGAATATATCTCTGGGCTTTTCACTTGTGTACTAATGTCTGGAAAACTTGGATTGATTTTCGCAACAATCCCTCCCTCAATAAAAACTCTCAAACAACCATTTTTCACATTTTTTTTCTCACAAATCATGCTTTCGCTCACAAACTAGCTTTGCTCCCCACCCCATATCTTTGATCTTAAAATCCCTCTGAGTATTGGATGAAGACACTTCTTGTCCTTACACTGTTTTAGTTTTCAAGACACCACGCCCCTTTGACTCCTCATTTCAAGAAGACAATCGACACAAAGATTTGCATTACCATCAACTATCAAGGGACACATCACTTGACTTCCGTCACCAAGACTTGACCCAAAGATCCCCACTTGGATCCACCATCAATTCCAATATACTCAATTAAATCAGACACCAAGCCAAACCATTAACTTTGATACCATTATGAGGAAAAATCTTCCATCTCACACATATAGAGGATCAAAGGTATGGGACACACAAAACAACATCACAAAGAAAAAAACAGAAAAAGACATGAATTTACATGATTCGTCACTTCTTGCCACCGTCCACAAAATTGTCACAAAAAGTATTCATTATATCACATCACACTACAACTTTTCTGGACTAACTTGAGACACTCTTCCCACTACATATTTTCTGCGCAAACCTTAGAAACCCTCCTCCACTACAAAACAACCCCCCCTTCAATTCAGGGTGGTGACCCCCTCTCTCTCAATTGTGTGAATCTTCTTCACATGATCTTTTATACAGTAAAGGTTCATGACTTCCTTCAAAAATAAGACTTAGTGGGCCTTGCTTTCCCACCTCTTCATTTGCGTCTCATTATGATCATGGGATTTTCAACAGTCAAGAACATTCACCATCCATTTTGAATACATCTCTTGGCTTTTAACTTTCTTGTATTAATGTTAGGAAATTTTGGATTGATTTTCACAGCAATTCTCCTTTAAACCGTACAAATTTTGCAAGCAAAACTCAACTTATAACACGACCAATTCCATTTTATTCACCAAGGATTAAATGATTAAGTAAAATCATCTCATTGATTTATAATTAATATTAACCATTTATAACTTTATTTTCCAATTACTTTTTCCTTATTTGGAATTTCAGAGATTAAAACAAACTGAAGAGGTATCATCTTCCTCTTCTCTGAATTTGTCTGTACTCCCAATCAAAAGCATATTTGGTCCAACAGTGCAGTAACCACAGGAACCACTCTCCATTCCAAACAAAAATTATAGCATGATTTTTCACAATATTGACAGTTACTGCTGCAATAATTCATTCACAAATAATTATCTCATCGTGTAAACACAAAGGGTTAGACCATATCAGTATAAAGTCAAAAACTACTGCTATTAGTTTGCCAACTTTTTGAATTTACAGATTCTGATTGAAAAAAACATCACAAAACGGAAAATTGTAGCAAAAGTTATCAACTGGGATTCATCTAGCATAACAAATTAGACAAGGGTTGTTCAAGCAGCACACATCTTTAGAAATTAGAAGACATATCATGGTGGTTTACATCGTTACTTATGATTCTGATGGGAACAAATCCACTTTGAGTTTTTTAACCTTCTTAAACAGAGGAAGCCACATATGAGGAACACTGTTTTCTGATTTAACAAACAATCCACAGCAGTCTAAAAATACAACTAAGAAGACAATATGTCTTTTGTCGTGTTTTTAAATTTTTGTATTTCTTTTAGTTTCAACAAGGTCAAATTATTTTAAAACAAAAATAAAAACCATTAAGATTCAATTGGTCTGAGGTTCAAGACAAGATACTTCCTTCAATCACCAGAAAAAAAAACTTAAATCAAAGGTAAAGACTATTTTACCGTTAGTCAACATAATATTTCATTATAGGTAACTAACGCTGAAATATTAAGACAACACCAAATGATAAAATTAAAACTAACTAAACTGGTTTTAGATTATGAAAATATCAGGGCTCAAAATCAGTAAACCACCACATGAGTATCCTTCCATTTTAGTTGTTTCAAAAGGTTCGATTCAACCAGATTTATTGCAAACAAATTGAAAAGCAACAATATTATTAAAAATACCTACCAAAGACCGACTATCAAGATCTAGAAATATACTCAAACCCGAGACAATATTCATTGAAGGAACATAATCATCAACTTGTCTTATCTCTAAGTATAGCTCATTGTAGGACCTATAAGCGTTAACAAATTACCTGTTCCCTGAGACTCGGTCCCTGATCGTATTTCTTCAATAGTGACAACACCATCTTCCAGCCCATTGTCTTTTGCCTAATCAAATATTAAAGCAAATTCAATAACAAGGTAATTAATACTAATTGCAGGCAGTGATTATCAAACTAGCAATGTAAACCTACAAATTGTATTAAAATGTCGGCCCAATCTTGAATCCGATGCCAGAGTATAAGACATTTCCTGTGTCCTTTATCCATCCATTCTGCACGGCCTGTCAAATCAGAATACACAGTTGGTACATTTTTCTCTGGGCCATTACAAGAAAAATAAATCCATTGACAGAAATAAAGCATACCTTCAGAAACTAAAGCCGAAAGGAAAGCTTCTCTAGCTTCATGAGTAAGAGATCCTGTAACATGAAAAATCTGAAAACAATCATACAACAAAAGCGTGGAAACAAGCAAGATCAAATACTAAAGAAACATTCATAGGACTTGTCAACTTCACATAAATGACACAATTTTGAGCTTACTTTCAATCACATGATTTGTAAATAGAGGAAATTCTTCCTCAAGGGCAATTACAAATGTCTTCTGTGTTTTACAATAATCCAAAATAAGCTCTTTCCACAGTTGTATCTGCTTCTCTCTTGTGTCTCTTACTGGCTGCAAACTGAAAGGTAGAAGTCAAGGTCACCGGCATAATCAACCATTACTTAAAGACAACCCTACTATCAACATTCTGATCAATAAACACTAACCACTAAGCACTAAACAATTGATTTGGTAAATAAAGGGGCAAAACAAGGAATCACACAACAATAATACAATATCACAAGCAACCCGAAAACATATCCAACACAAACAGTAAAATGGTCCCAGTAACTAAAAACAATTAATTTTTCTTCATATAATTAAAAACATAAACAAAAAACCAGAATACAGGCATAAAAAGGCAAAAGACGAAGAGTAAAAAGATAATTTACGTGAAGTAGGGTGGGTAATTGAAGAAATGTGGCAGTTTGAACTCTCCCAGTTTCTGCATCTTTCAAGTGCTTCAACGCTATACACAGGGATTTACGATCTTCTCAGAAGCTTAAACAATTCCTACTGATTACTTACAGACACGTAACAGAATATCGTACCGGGCACACGATATTGTTGATTTCTCGGATTGTGGGAACAAAAACTGCGGAGGAATCTCGACGTGGATGCGAAGTGAAGAAATGAGAGGAAAGTTCGACTCTGCGAACCCTAACAAGATCACGACGGAGGAAGAAGATCACCGATGAAGAAGCAAATCGTGAAACAAGAAACGACTGTGTTTTGTAAGCTGTGCACGTTTGGTCATTAAAAGAATTTTTTTAATGTCTATACAAAAATTAATTCGTAAATTGGAGCTTGATATTATCTAATTACAATATAAATTTCATGAGTAAATAGATATTTATATAGTCCTTTTTTTCAAAATACTTATAAGGTTAACTAACATCAATATTCTAATTTAAATTTATCGTATGATAGTTTTTAATTGAATTATAGCTATATTGATAGTATATTTTAACTAAATTTATCCATTAGTTTGTTTATCTATAACAACATACAAAAAGGATTATCTCTTTTGTGTCCACGTTTCAAAATACTAATTTTGTTTTTTAAAATATAATTGTTTATTAAATTTTTGAAAATTGATATTTATTTTTACAAACTTTTTTTCTTTATTTATCAATAATTATTCTCTCATTTTTTCTTATATATTTCATTTTATTTTTAATAAATATAATTTTATTTTATATATTAACTTAATAACATTATATTATCATCACCTATTAATATAATATCATGTACATTTAAAAAATACATACACACCGACGCGACGTCTATATGTACACAGTATAGTATAAATAGATTCTAACTTTTGCACAATTACACTTTATTTAGTCATGAACAATTTCATGTATAATTTTTATTTTTATTAAAATAAAAAATCATTATATACAATGACATGTCATTAAATGACATTTAAAATTTTATGTAATAAATACATTCTAATTAAATATTATCCATCTCATACAACTAGTCACCCTTGATTGTTATAATTTGTAAGAAATAAATAAAATAAAAATAATCTAAAAATAAAAAAAAAATTACCTTCCTTATATTGTATTGCAGCTCATCTAATTCTGAAATAGATTCATTTATCTTATAATTATTGTAAAGTTTGTTTTATATTTTTGAATTCACTTTTTACTATTTTTAATTTCAGTATGTAAATACTTTAATAAGACTGAAACAAAAGAAAAAAAATTGATAACTAATTGTTTCAATATATATACCATTAATATATTTTATATTGTCATTTTATGAATTTGTAAATATATATTTGTACAGTATGTCCAATCGGTCAATCGGCCACTAATAACCCTCAGGGGACCATCGGTCTCACGGGTAAACGAACAACCACGTAGCATCATTAAAGGACCATCGGTCGAACGAATAACAGATAAAATATCAGACCATCGGTCAAACGGTTGAACATATAAGTCACGACTTAACCACACTCATACCCATCGGCTCATCAGTAAAGCAGCAGCGATGGACCTTCTGGCCTCAAGGGCCCATCGGTTCATCGGTAAAGCAGCAGCGATGGACCTTCTGGCCTCAAGGGCCCATCGGTTCATCGGTAAAGCAGCAGCGATGGACCTTCTGGCCTCAAGGGCCCATCGGTTCATCGGTAAAACAACAGCGATGGACCCTCTAACCTTGAGAGTCCATCGGTTCATCGGTAAAGCAGCAGCAATGGACCTTCTAACTTCGAGGGCCCATCGGTAGGACAGCAGCGACGGACTTTATAAAAGCACCTGACGGTCGATCGGTAAAACACAGATTATTAGCTTGTTGAAAACATAACGTCATTAACCCAGCCAAGCGAGCATCATTCGCACGGTTATATAGCTTAAGCCAATGATTATCGGTTAAACGAGTCAATAATCTTCATTAAGGGGTCATTGGGCCGTGATTAAGAAACCCTAATTACAGGCCCATGTCGAAAGCTATAAATAGGGCCCAAAGGTAGGTTGGTGAGGATCTTAATTTCGCATTTATTACAATTGATATTCTGATACACCGATCGGCCCTTCCTGACTTAAGCATCGGAGTACTTTAGACAGGTACCCCGATCGTCATCCCAACCGATCGAGCTAAGGAGTGGATTTCGCTGAAGTTACTGGAGAGGAGAAGGATAACGCGAAGTGAAGAGGTTCTTTTAGTGAGCTCTTGGTCCCTACACCCGAAACATTTTGGCGCCCACCGTGGGGTCGAGCAGTCTCCTTTGAGAATATACCCATATGGTGACCACTAGGAACCGAAACAGCAACATGGACGGAGGAAGATTAGCAGATGATCAAGCGGATACCAGGGAGATGATACGGGTGATGTAGCAGAGGATAGACGAGATGCAGAGGAACTATGAAGCGCAGATGCAGATTTTACGTGAGGAGAATGCCATCCTAAGGCAGAAAGAGGACGGAATCCCTTCGACGCCGACCGTACCCGACCCGAACAGGCTAAGTCGGGTACAACAGCATCGGGATGCTGAGCGGGTGGAGAGCCGTCTTCCACCTACGGGACATGAGCAATCACAACCAGCTCGGGTTGAAAGGACGCAGGCTTCGAGGGGAAATCCGTCACACACAGTGGCGGAGAGTTCAGGAGCAAACAACGGGGGTCGCCCGTCACGACAACCGATCCCTGCGTCGGGGTCCTCCCCCTTCACCTCGTATATTTTGGAGACGCCGCTACCGGAGAAATGGAAAATGCCAACTTTTGACAAGTATGACGGCACGACCGACCCAGACAATCACATGCGGGTCTTCATGCATCAGATGATGTTTCATGCTGTCAGCGATCCCATCTAGTGCCGAGTCTTCTCAACTTCATTGACTGGGGAGGCGCTGGAGTGGTTCTCCGAGCTACCGACCGGTTGTATTGACTCGTTTGCTACTCTGAAAGCGAGGTTCAGCACACAGTTCGCGCCCCTGAAACCGGCCATTCTGACGGTCGACAATCTGGTGAACATCCGACAAGAGGACGGGGAATCACTGAGGAGTTACCTTGATCGGTATAATCGAATGTCGGTCAAAATAAAAGGTCTCAGCGATGAGATTGCGCGGCATCACTTCTCTTACGGACTCCAGCGGGGAGTTTTTGCGGACAAGATAAGCCGAAAGAAGCCGCAGACGATGGAGGAGATGAAGGAACACGCGGCCAAATTCATACAGATGGAAGATATGCAGGAGTTTAGGGTGAAGAAGAGGGAGAAGGAGGACGCTGCACTCCCAAAGCCGATCGCTCCGAGACCGAGCAAACCTGTAACCCGACCCACTGAACGGAAGTCACCGAAGTTCACAACCTACACTCCCCTGGCTGTTCCCCGAGCCAGGATCCTGCAGGAGGCCTTCAGCGCCGATTCTCTCCCAGCGATTAGGAAGAAGCCTCCGCCACCCGATGCCGACGGGAGTAAGCATTGCCAGTACCATCGGACTATCGGGCATACCACCGAAGAGTGCCACACGCTCCGCGACAAAATAGAAGAGCTCATTCGACAGGGACACTTGAAGAAATACATTCGGCAAGATCGTCCCCCGAGGAGTCCGGTGAGGAACCAAAGCCCAATGAGAAGGGTCCCCCCAACCCGTTCAGAGAAGAAAAGGGAGCCCGAGCGTGAGAAACGCAGGAGAGGACCATCCCGGTCACATCGGAGTCCGAGAAGGAGCCGCAGTCGTAGCCAGGAGAGACCCCTGAGGGGTTATATCAATACCATCTCCGGGGGGTTCGCCGGAGGAGGGTCAAGCTCCGCAGCTCGAAAAAGGCACGTTCGGGCGTTGAAATCGGTTCATCTGGTCGAGAGGAAGATCCGATCGATGCCTCCCATCACATTCACGAACGACGACTTCAAGGCGCCCGATCCTGATCATGATGACCCGATGGTCATCTCGATAGAGGTGGCCGAGTATGGGATCGGGAAGGTGTTGGTCGATCAGGGAAGCTCTGTCAACATCCTATACTGGAAGACTTTCCAGAGGATGAACCTCTCCGAGGACCTGATCGTGCCATACAACGAGCAGATAGTAGGTTTCTCGGGTGAACGGGGAATACGGCACGTGACCAGCTCGGTCGAGCATCCCCAAACCAACGACCAGGCTGAGGCCATGAATAAGGTGATAGTGGCCGAGTTAAAGAAGAGGTTAGGAGAAGCCAAAGGAGCGTGGGTTGACGAGCTGCCACAAGTCCTTTGGGCCTATCGATGTACGCCGCACGGAACAACCGGGGAATCTCCCTTCAACCTGACGTATGGAACAGACGCCATGTTGTCGGTCGAAGTAGGGGAACTGACTCTTCGGCGGGAGATGCAAGACCTCGAAATGAATTGTGGACGACTGCGTGAGGAATTAGACTGGACGACCGAGCGAAGAGAACGAGCAGTCGTGCGAGCGGAAGCGTGCAAGAGAATGGTGGCAAGAAGGTATAACGCAAAGGTCAAACCGAGAAGCTTCGTCAGAGGGGACTTGGTTTGGAAAAACCAATGACGCCCGAAAGAAGTCAACACAGGGAAAGCTCGCGCCAAACTGGGAGGGCCTGTTCCGCGTGACCGAGAGCCTGCAGAACGGAGCCTATCGGCTGGAGCACTTGAGCGGCAAAGAAATACCCAACACATGGAACGCGTCACACCTCAAAATGTATTACAGTTGACTATGAATAAAATGAGCGTTTTATGCAACCTTATCCAACAATCTGACCAACGGGGCTCCCTACGGGACCCAAACAAAGCCTGACCGATCGAGACAGGGACTTCCAAGAGGAAGTCCCGCTCTGTCAGCACTGATCCAAGCGATCTAATCACCCCACGGGTAAACAAGTGACACGAGCTGTCTTGGTCGATCGGGGTATAACACCAACGATCTAAAAAATAAATTGAACGCGCAAAAGCTCACCGTACCGAACAGATAATCAAGATAATGAGTATAACGTTTGCACACTGGTCGTCTGGTCAGCTCAATACTAAGCGCAACCAAGCAAAATTAACAAGTTAAACAATTACACGGACGATCTCCAATGTTAAGAAACAACAGAAGTACGGCCGGTCGCCAAAACGAAGCAGTGAGCGAACGAAAGAAGGAAAGAGATAACATATGAGATAAATAGTGAGTTAAAAATTTACACAAGAGTTTGTCAAAAAATAACCTAATAACCGAGCGAACGCGATCGATCTAACGGTCGATCGGGTTCGATCGGTTATATCAAAATGTACAAGTAAAAATAAAAATCCTATACAGGTGGGTCATTGACCTCGTCCAAACGGTCAAAGACCCTCTCCACTTTTCCATCTACTACTCCCATATGCACGTCGAAACGGTCGGGAGAGCAGTTATAGTAGAAGACCGCCAGGTCGACGGCCCTCTGGAAGCCCGACTCATATTGAGCAAATACTTGCTTGTCTGCCACTTCCAGCTCTGCCTCCAAATCCTTCACCTTCTTCTGCCAATCTGAAGCTGAACCGGCGGCGGCCATATGCTCCAAAGTTAGATCGTCGAAACGCCGTTGGAGCTTGCGCAGTTCTTCAGCGGCTTCACCTGCTTTGGCTTGCTCCGCCTTGGCCCGATCGTCGGCGGCCTTCAACAGCCCAGCACACTTGGCGTGCTCAGTTTTGATGTCGTTGAGTCGATCGAACTGAGCCTTCAAGTCAGCCGCCGACGCCTTCACCTCGTTGAGCTCGGTCTTGGCCGCTGCGAGCTCTTTTTCCAAATCCTCTATTCTGCTCTGCTCGGGGCGAGGAAACTTGGTATACAGGGCAGCCAGCCTAAGGGTGAGCTCCCCAGCAGTCCGAAGGGCATCTTCTTCAGACACGTCCTTCAGTGCCTCAGTCATTTTAGGTCCCAGCTGGAGGAAGACCTCCTCATCAAGGCGAGCGCCGCCGCCGAGGAAAGCGTCGGCCAGGGATCCAGATGTTTCCCCCTGCTTCTGCTTTTTGAGTGGACGGACGGTCGGGGAGTCATCTTTTTTGGACTTCTTCCCCTTGTCCCCAGCAGCGGCGGCGGCAGCACCAGAACCAGGCCGCTTCACAATCAGACGAGGCCGCGAGACGGCGCCCGAAGTCCCGGCAGGGGCGGTGGTAGGTGGAACCCGACCAGTCGGAGGGGCCGCAGGGACGGTCGAGAGTGGCACCACCTCCTCTGCGATGTCCTCCCCTCGCCGTCGAGTCTTTGCGCGAGCCAGAAACTCAGCACTGGGAGCGGTCGTCCGAGCCATTATATCTACAAAACAGCAAAGTAAATAAGTTAACTGCGATCAATAGAACAATCAGTAATATCAGAACAACTAACCATAAACCGCCCTCGATAAATCCGGGGAGCGGAGGCATTGGATCAGTGGCCGCGGGGGTATCTTGTCGGGCAAGGTCTTGAGGACGGCCAGGTCAGCCCGCTCGGCCGGGGTCAACCGCTCTTCAGCCCAGGCGTCAATAGGAGGAGGGAATGCCATCCAGTATAGAGAAAATTTCGGTCGGTTCTGCTCATCAAAAATAAATCTCCTCCCCTTCCCGGGAATCGCGACCTTAAAAAAGCCGGTCTTGAAACCCTTATAGGAGGCGAGGTAGAGGGTGAACAGACTCTTGTTCGCCCCGAGGAAGGAGACCCAACCCTTCGACGCCGTCGGTCGAGTCTTGTAGAAGTGCAGGAACAGAGGCATGGTGGGTGTCAGGCCGGCCGCCCGGCACAAAACGTCGAACGCTTGCATAGACGCCCACGCGTTCGGGTGTATCTGCGTCGGCGCGCACTGAATCTGGCGGAGGACGGCCATCTGCCAATCGGCAAACGGCACAGTCAAACCCAGATCATGAAAAAGGCAGGCGTACACATAGAAGAAGTCTAGCTTCGCCTCGCCCTTCCCATGGCACACCCTCTCGTTGTCGGCACATATTTTGACCCGAAGGAGCCCATCCTCTACTTCCTCGCCGAAGATCCTGGTCCGTTCAACCAGATCCCCCAGGTCGTTGCCCCATCGAAACCTTGTCGCGAGTGTGCGCGGCTCGTAGGGGGCCCAGTCATACCCTGATATTTCTGGCAGATCGGCTTCGTCCCCCTCGTCGCGAACGTCGATGCCTATGATGTCCCCGCTCTCGTCAGAAATAGCGACTGGCTCTCCCGCCTCAGCGACCGGTGGTTCGGCCTCAGAGCTGCCACTTAGGAGGATGGGGGAACTTGTTGCGCTCGATACCCCCCCGAGCGAGGTTCCCGACTCAGACGACTCGAACAAGGCGGAAACCGACCCAGCGCCCCCAGACCGCCCGACCACTTCACCCGACAGACCCTCTGAACCCGATGCGCTTGAAGACATTTTTACCTGCAGATAGAGGAAAACGATCGGAAGCTCGGCTAGAAAGAGAAAGGAAAGCGTGAAAATAACGACAGCCACACAAACCTATTTATAGGGGGGACCATGTGACACGTGGCAGCCCCAGAACCCTACGATCATATTCAGATCGACGGTTCGGGCTTCGCGACGCTTCAGATCATAACTGTCAGGCACGATCCACGAGGCAATATAACCGTTGAGAAACGCCAGCGGTCAGTCGGCACCACGGTCTGGATAAAACCTCCTCGCTTCATTCCCATCACTCGAGGCTGGGGGGGCTTGTGTACAGTATGTCCAATCGGTCAATCGGCCACTAATAACCCTCAGGGGACCATCGGTCTCACGGGTAAACGAATAACCACGTAGCATCATTAAAGGACCATCGGTCGAACGAATAACAGATAAAATATCAGACCATCGGTCAAACGGTTGAACATATAAGTCACGACTTAACCACACTCATACCCATCGGCTCATCGGTAAAGCAGCAGCGATGGACCTTCTGGCCTCAAGGGCCCATCGGTTCATCGGTAAAGCAGCAGCGATGGACCTTCTGGCCTCAAGGGCCCATCGGTTCATCGGTAAAGCAGCAGCGATGGACCTTCTGGCCTCAAGGGCCCATCGGTTCATCGGTAAAACAACAACGATGGACCCTCTAACCTTGAGAGCCCATCGGTTCATCGGTAAAGTAGCAGCAATGGACCTTCTAACTTCGAGGGCCCATCGGTAGGACAGCAGCGACGGACTTTATAAAAGCACCTGACGGTCGATCGGTAAAACACAGATTGTTAGCTTGTTGAAAACATAACGTCATTAACCCAGCCAAGCGAGCATCGGTCGCACGGTTATATAGCTTAAGCCAATGATTATCGGTTAAACGAGTCAATAATCTTCATTAAGGGGTCATTGGGCCGTGATTAAGAAACCCTAATTACAGGCCCATGTCGAAAGCTATAAATAGGGCCCAAAGGTAGGTTGGTGAGGATCTTAATTTCGCATTTATTACAATTGATATTCTGATACACCGATCGGCCCTTCCTGACTTAAGCATCGGAGTACTTTAGACAGGTACCCCGATCGTCATCCCAACCGATCGAGCTAAGGAGTGGATTTCGCTGAAGTTACTGGAGAGGAGAAGGATAACGCGAAGTGAAGAGGTTCTTTTAGTGAGCTCTTGGTCCCTACACCCGAAACAATATTATATATTATCTGTATGAATGTGATATAGCAATACACATTTGACAAATTTGTCTAATAATACACATTATAACAAAGATACCAAAAAACATTAGAGTGTGATATAGCAATACACATTTGACAAATTTGTCTATACTCTTATTAGGCAAGTGTAACAAGAACCTTTAGATGAGTTTAGCAATACAAAATAAATGAGGTTATCCATACACTAATTAGATGAATATAACAAAATATTTTATATATTGATTAGACAAGTCTGAGAATATACTGTAATTAGACAGGTATGAGAAAAAAATATTAAACGAGTTTGTCGATTAGACCAGTTAAGTAATATATATTAGACAAGTTTGTTTATCAATCATTGAACGAGTATAACAAAATAGATTAAAAGAATCATTTCACATATTGATTATATGAGTCTAACAATACACATTAGACGAGATTGATTGCTCTTACAATCACTATACGAGAATAGCAAAAATAATCAAACAAATTATTTCACATATTGATTAAACGAATCTAGTAATGCTCATTAACAAAACTTTCCACACACACTAATTAGGCGAATATAATAAAAAATATTAGATGAGTAATTTCATATATTAATGAGACGAGTATAACAAAAATTATCATGCAAGTTTAAAGATACATTTATTAGACAAGTATAACAAAAAACATTAGATGAGTCTATCGATATATTAATTAGACAATTTTAACAATATACATTAGACGAGTCATTCATATATTTATTAGACAATTCTAGCAATATACATTAGACAAATCTTTCCATACACAAATTACACGAGTTTAATACACATTAGACAAGTTAGTTCATTCACTGATTTGTATTTTTAACAAATTTACTCAACATATTTTTATATATCCATTATATTTTTAGAGAGTCTACATTATATTTTTTCACATACTTTTTCATTTGTATTTTTACAAAATCTATTATTTATATTTTTATAAACATATTCACTTTCTAAACCTATAAATCTTTATTCACATTGATTATATTCAAAATTTAGTTATAAACTTATAAATATTTATTATCTCTTTATACAACCTTTAAATTTCTTTTAATAAGCACACAAACAAACCAATATGTACATAAGCACGAGTTTAAAACTAATCTTATTATAAAATATAATACCAAACCACCCTCTTTTTTCAAATAAATATATGTCTCTTTCTTTTTGTAACCAATGAAACTCATCTCGTTTTTTTTTTATAATTTTCACTCACCTCTTTTATTTCATTTCAAAATAACATATTAGTAACCAATAATCTTATAAAATATAGAAATTATGAGTTTTTTTAAAGGTTAAAATATACATTTAGTCTCTATTTTCATCAATTTAGTTCTAATATTGTTTTGTTGTTCAATGAGGTCCAAATTTTCGTTAATTTTGTCTAATTTGAGTTTTTTTTGTTAATGTCATTTAAACAATTAACAGTAATGAACAATGATCATCATATATAACTTCATGGTTCTTTTGATTTATACTTTTATTTTTTTTAGTTTTTTAATTTTTTTTAAATGTTCACATGTTAGTCCAACAACATGCCACCTAGGGATGACAAAAATACATGTGCCCGTGAGTATTCGAAGATAAGATCCGTGATGAATAGTTGGTAATCGCGGGTAACGGGTATTTTAATACCCGCTTATAAACGAGTCGAATGCTGATATCATACTATCCGTATCTGTGGGTACCTGTTATCCGTAAAAAATTTAAATTAGAATTAAATTATGTTTTAGTAAGTTAAATTTAATTAAAAATAAATTTATATTTATATTTATATTTAATTTTATTTATATTTTATTAAATTAAATTAAGTTTTAATTTTAATTTTAATTTTATTTTATATTTTTTGTAATTTTTTATTTAAATTTAATTTTAAATATTTATAAAATATATTTCTCTAATATTTGCAAGTATCCACAAGTATCTGCGGGTTTTAAAATACTCGAAGGTATCTTTTAAACGGGTACCCGTGCAGATAGTGAGTGGATTTTTTTATTGCGGGTTAGGTTGTGGGTAGACACTATCCGTGTCCGACCCAACCCGTTGTCATCTCTAATGCTACCTGTAAGAATCTATGTTTTATATTCAATTTGGTCTTATATTTGTTATTTTTGTTCAATTTGATTCTAATTTTCTCTTAAATGAAACAATTTTGTCACTATCGAGATTGAGACCAAATTTAAGTTTTATATAAATGTTAACATCATGTTTCTATTAAAATTCACATTTTTATTAAATATTTTGGTTTAGGGTTACACTTAGTTTAAAATTTGGGTTAAATATGTTTTTGATCCCTCAAGTTTCAGCGAAATTTGAAATTAGTCCATCATCAAAACTTTTGACCAATTTAGTCATTCATCTTTCAAAATGCGTGAATTTAGTCCTTTTAACCAAATTTTGTTAAGTTTATCTGACGTTTCAAGCGCATTTCATGATAGTATTTAAATTATTTTCACTGTTTGACACATTTTTGCTTCAATGTTAACTTAAATACTATCATGAAATGCACTTGAAACGATAGATAAAACTTAACAAAATGTGATTAAAAGGACTAAATTCACGCATTTTGAAAGATGAAGGACTAAATTTGTCAAAAGTTTTGATGAGGGACTAATTCCAAATTTCGCTAAACTTGAGGGACCAAAAACATATTTAACCCTTAAAATTTTTACTTTATGTGATTATGTAATTTTTAACCTTTTAAAATTTAAGAAATTTTTTGATAAAAGGTGTTACTTAAATTTTCGTTCTAATTTTAAACTAATTGTAACCATAAACCAAAAGATTTAACAAAAATATTATTATAACATTTATATAAAATAAATGAAACTAAATTGAACAAAAATGATGAATACAGGGATCAAATTAAATATAAAATATTGACTCTGGCATATGACATGTTACTAGTTGACACGTGAACATTTTAAAAAATTAAAAAATAAAAGAAAAATCATGAAGTGATACATGACGATAATTGTTCATTACTATTGGCATTAACAAAAATAATCAAAATTAATAAAATTAACAAAAACTGGGACCAATTGAAAAAAAAAATCATGAATAAATTAACAAAACTAAACAGAAATAAGACCAAATATATATATTTTAACATTTTTAAAACGTAAAAGATAAGGAATTTTTATAAGAAAAAAACCTTTGAATGATTAAACTATGGGAAAGTACATAATCTCTCTATTTTTTTTTCTTTTATATGACATTAACGTTTGTCAGTTTTAAAATAGATATTCATTTTTTTCATGTAATTTTAATAAAGTAACATTCATATTCCCTATTCTATGTAAAATTATATTTGTACTAAAATTGTATATAAATATAATAATTAGTCAATAAACTTGATAAACGTTTATTTTTATTAGATAATTTATTATTGAGTGACAGTATAATTTATTGATAATATTATGATATAGTAATTAGGTCACTCAATTTTATTTATATATTTTTTATTTTTTAATTAAGTTTTAGTCAATTATTATTTTTAAATAAATAAGCAGTATGTGTATAATTTTATTAAAAATACAGGAGACATGAATGTCATTTAAATGTGTAAGGAAAGTGAAATGTATATTTAAAAGCTAGAGGAGGAATGAGTGTCATTTCACTAAATATAAAATTCGCTAAATATAAAAGAGGGTGTATGTTTATTTAAAAATTTAAATATATAAAGAAGGTGAATGTTTATTTTTAAATTAAATTTAAGTACAATTTAACATGACATGAGATGATATACGTATAATCTTTTCTAAAAACAATGGAGAAAGTGATTTTTTTTCTTCAAATTGGTAATAAAGCAGCGTAGAGAAATAGACATTGATTTTCCACCTCTATGTCTCTTTAGGTAGTGCTTGGTCCAACTATCTCTCAAAAGTGAAGACAAAACCTTATTAATGATTTAAGAAAAATTATTCAACAACTATCAAGGTTTACACTCTTGTCTTTTCTTTTACGCAATTAATAGTGATGATAAGATAAAAAGGCAAGAGCTACAAACCTAACCTAAAAATTAAAATTTATTGTTGTTTCCCACAAATAAAGCCATAAAAGTGGAAACAAGCAAATAAAGCCTATGGAATTGGTCATTTGTTTCCTATTACTAAACCCTAAATTGCAAAATCCCAATTTGCTCTTGGCCCAATATGTGAAAAGCAAAACAATAATAAAAAAAAATCTCAATCTCCCTTTTCCACATGATAGATTGATAAATAATATATATATATATAGACGTTTTTATAAAGTTTGACACGTTTCGGTTCAAAAATTAATCTAAATATAATTTAACGTGGAAAAGAAAATATAAAATCGTTGAATTTTTTTTAGCAAATAATAAATTAAAATTAAAATAATATTTAAAAAGTGCTCTAATCCTTATAAAAAAGTTAACATGTATACATTAATATACTAGTTTGACATTAAAACACTAACTAAATACAAATCTACCAAAAATAAAAAGTAACACCGTAAACTGCTTGAAATCCACAAAACAGAGGTGAAAATATGACTATATACATTTATTTTAAAATTCAAAAATATATCAAAATTTAAAATAAAAACAAATTCTAATTATAAATACAAGTTTACGAACTACAGATATATTTAATAATACTTATCTGTTGAGTTAAGTTTGATAAATTATTTTTATATTTAAAAATCTCTAATGTAGTTTTTCAATGTAGATATGTAATTTTTCCAAAAAGTTAAGTTAAAGCTATTCTAATGCTATTCTTTTTTTATTTGATTTAAAACCAAACACAGGTCTCCATTAATAAATGGGTAAATCAAACATGACTTTAGATGTAAACAAAAAGACATAACCTCATACGCTATCTATTTTTTTCTTATAAACTAAAGTTGTATTTAATGCATTAAAGATAGCTACTTCTCCTAACTCCCATCTATAATTAAAAATTCAAAGTTCTGGAAAGTGGTTTTAGTAAACTAAATTAATATTCCTCTGGGTCCACTCCCATGTGGGGTGAAATGTTTTCAACTTGAGCCTGGAATTTATTGATTACGGTGAAAAGTTAGGGTTTTCACTTTTTTTTTCTCATTTAAAATTCTTGTTCTTTCTAACCCTAATTTTTTCATTAACGTTATCAAATAGGGTCTATATTCAGAGGTTTATCTAAACATTCACTTTAAAAAAAAAATTGTTTCCAAACTTTGTAACATGCACTTACCTTTTTACATGATATTAAAACAACTTCATCATCATATTTGGAACGAGTCCAGATCCTTTACTAAGTATTTTGATATTGTCTTTTAATAAATATTAAAAATACACTAAATTAATATTTTAAATATTCTATTTTAATATACTTTAAAACATCAAATTAATAATAATCAATTATTATAAAAGTATGATAAACAATAAAAAATCCAACAAAAAATCCAAATTCGTTTAGAAATCACTTTGCGATTACATACTTTACAAATGACACAATATTCCAAACCTTGGGATATATGCACTCCTAAATGTCTAAGAATTCACATGCTTTCTGAAACCTTTCCATATACATACACGTGAATTCATGGAAAGATCTCCATATACATACATTATATGTACATACATCCATATATATATATATATATATATATATATATATATATATATATATATATATATTATTCTTTTGACTAACTTTAATTTATCCATTTGTGCAATGGCGGTCCAAGACAATTTTCTCTCTTCAAACCTCATTGACTTTTGTTATATATGTTATGTACATAGAAAAAGTCAAGGCAAGTCATAGATATTTAACATTTTTTTCTCCTCTTAAAATGCATTTTGATAGAAAAGTAAAAGTATATAAACTTAAAAAGCTGAGTAGTTTATATGATTATTGTAAGGTTTTAGGGGTTCTATGTGAATTTGAAACAACACGTGTTTAACTAGAATAAGGTATAATATATATTTTTAATTTATTTTTTGAACAGTTCTAATTCAATGAATAAAACAGAAAAAGAAAATTAAGTTATAACTTTAGTTACGAGAAAAGCATAATTAAATAGTTGTTTGTGTTATTTTTAATCAAATTTTAAATTTTGTCTCTAAGAAATTACATGATTACATATCTCACTAAATATGAATATAGTATAAAAGACTACATGTGATGACGAACCACTGGCGGACCTATGTGGTGACAGGGAGGAGCCGTGGCTCCCCCATTTTTTATTTTTTTTTTGATTTTTTTGATTTTTTTTATATATTTTTTAAATTATATTTATATATTATTTATATTAAGTTTATATTATGAAAAATTATAATAAAAGATAAAATAAAAAAATTTAATGGAGACATTGATTTATAAAAGAGATTAGGATTTTTTTTTTTCGTCATAAGATCTTTCCACCATGTAAATTATGATGAAAGTGTGTGAAGAGAAATAAATACAAAGAGATAGATTGGGAAATAGAGGTTGAAAAACACATAAATTGAGATTGAAGTATACATTATTGCATGATCTCTCAGATCAAGGTTAATATTTTATTATGATTTTTTTAGAATGTTTATCCCAAATTAAGTTGATCCCAAATTAATAAAACTCTAATTATGATTTTAGGGATTCTTTTATGAGATTGGTATGAACCTTAGTTATAATTTTTTCCATATTATTATAATCCTTAATTGTGAAATTTAGGGATTTTGTGTTTTTTGCTGCTTATGGTAAATTTTTTTAAAAGTGTTGCTTTTTTAATTAAAGTGGTATGAGTTTTGTTATGTTTTGCATTGTGATTTGTGAATATAAATTTTATTTTTTTTAGATAGGCGAGAGATGATAAATTTATATTAGAAAGATTATGA
The DNA here is from genome assembly GCF_004118075.2 of Vigna unguiculata. Taxonomy (NCBI): domain Eukaryota; kingdom Viridiplantae; phylum Streptophyta; class Magnoliopsida; order Fabales; family Fabaceae; genus Vigna; species Vigna unguiculata. The sequence goes on from NC_040280.1 coordinate 25,264,276, forward strand.
TAAAAAGTAAAAAAATTGATTCTTTTTTTTAAGAGGTAGGTTTTATGAGAACCAAGAATTCAAGACAATAAAAAACAAATATCTAAAGTTCTTAGAGTTATAATATAATGAATTTAAAAATTCATTACAACGCGAGAAAAACGGTCTCAAATTTGACAATACCACAAAATCAAATTGATAAGGTACGAAGAGTTTATCTAAAATGGTATTCATGGTTTGGTATCATAAAATAATAGCATGATATAATAGTGAATGATAGTAATATTTTTTTTTTTAAATTCTACTATTATGTGTGTTTATTTTAAGCAGAGAAAATGAAGAGAAAAGATGAAGAGCTTTTTTTCTAACTAAAAAAAATTATATATAACAAATCTATTTGGCTCCCCTACATTTTTTGTCCAAGTTCCGCCACTGTGACGAACAATACAAACAATAGTTTAAATCATTTTAGTGTTATGGTTATAAAAATAATATATTTAAATTTGTGAAGTTTCAATAGTGATCTCTATGAAAAAAAAAACTCGATTGTCAAAACTATTAGTTTGTTGTTCTTTATTATATTTATCGTCACCATTCTCACTGCTATTAAATTTAAAAACAAAAGCATGCTCAACTAAAATGAATTATATTAATTTTTATTATTTTGATCATTCAAACTTGATTGTTATTAATGTTAATAGTTTTGATTAACACATTTTAATTTTATTAGTTGAAATAGATGTTTGAACCCATGAATAATATTGTTTTGATCGAAAAAGACGTGTAAAAGATCGGAAGATGTTCTTGCAAGATTAAATTTAAATAAATCCTATTTAACCATTACTATATTTTTATGTGTTAAATTACTCTTTTGGTTATTTTATTTGTCAAATAATATCAGTATGGTCTTTAATTTTTTTTTTGTCTCAATTTGATTTTCGTTTTCTTAAAAATGATTCAATTTGGTTATTACCGTTAATATTACTTAAGGACTAAATGAAATTATTTTTAAGAAAATGAGGATCAAATTGAGACAAAACAAAACTTGAGGACCAAACTGATATTACTTAACAAACAGGAAGACCAAAAGAGTAATTTAACCATTTGTATATCTTCAACTATTGAGCTTTCGGTCTTTGATGTTATTTTCATATCTTGGTATTTGGTATGGTTTTTGAGTAAGCGAGGAAACCTACAAAGTCTAGGTATTAGTCAAATCGGTATTTAAGAAATGTCCGATTAAAAATACGAGAGAAGTTAATGAAATATTAATTTATTTATTTATACTACTTTTAATAGATATTTTACCTGTTGTTCTGATTTCAAATCTAATAAAATAGTATTGTTATGATCAATTATCACATTTAAAGTATTGTATATTTGAAAGTTTAAAATTTCGTCATAGTTTTATCTTTTAAAAAACGTCTCAAAAAATTAATGAAGAAAATAATATTTAAATAAGTTATATAAGACTATTGAGTGTGTCTTATACATATTATTATATAAGACACATGTGTTATTTCTCATGATTTCTGTATTGTTTGAGAGTAATTTTATTTTAATCATGTAATTAACTAGTAATCTTAATTTTTTTTTGAAATATGTCTTAACAAGATGAGAGTACCGAGATAGTTTGGACTACAGTACCATTTCAACTACATGACAATTCCTTATGGTCAAACCTAATAAACATATTTTTTCTCCACTCCTCGGTTTCTATGATTATAAATATAAAATTACTTAAGCCTTTATTTTCCATAAACATACTTTTGAGAAGGTTAGGAAAATTAACATAATTGTGCACCCTTAGTTGGTGTAAATCAATAATCATGTGTTAGATATGATGATTACATTGAGATCAAAGTGAAGACACTTTTTTACGCTGTGGGAAACTACAGTGTGCACTGTTATGAAGCATGCAAAGATTAGTTTGAAGCGTGCAATATTTTTCTAATCAATCATCCACTTTATTCTATGGTTGTAAAGATTAGTTTGATAATGTTTGACTTTACTTTAGTCCAAAGAAGAAGGAGAGAAAAATACTATAGAATTAATCTTTTAACTTCATTCATTTTATTAAACAATTAACGTTTTGCACAATTCTTTTTTATCTTCTTGTTTATATTTTTTTATGCATTGCATTTTTACTTAAATATACTTTTTTATAGTATGTTTTTAAAAAAAACACATAAATATTCAAATTTAAAAAGATAGAAATGACAAAGAACGTGAAAGATAATCAATTAATTAATAACTTGTGACCTGATTCGAAATATCAATTCTTAGAGTGAAATATTTACAATTAGAATAAAAGTTATGATTCATAGTTAAGATATGACTTCTTTCTACTTAAAAAAACAATTCAAGTATCTCAATTTGACAGTAAACTTTAGAAAATTGATTTACTTTACAACCATCAACATATTTCCAATTTAGTAGGATAAATTAATATATTTAACCTATTAATTCACTTTTACTCACCAACTTGTATTTTTGTTAAAGAATAATATATTTAAGTTATTCTATCATATCATTTAAAGATACACAATTTTTTAAATAAGAAGATCTACCATATAAATATAACATTCCTTATAATTTATTTGATTAAAAAATAATTGATAAATTAAAAATCTAAAAATAATATTTTATTGATTAAATATACCTATTTTAGTGTATATATATATATATATATATATATATATATAATATCATAAAAAAAATCAATAGATGGTCTTTTCCTATTATAATCAAGTCAGGGTTCTTAACCTTTCTAGTAATGTTTAATCCATTCTTAGGGAAAGAAGCTAAAATGGGTTGTAACACACAGAACAATTTAAGCTTTAAGTTTAAAAATTAAGTATATTTTTACAATTTATCATTTCCTCACATTTCCTATTTTTCAAATAATAATTTTTTATTATATTTATTGAATTACAATTATTTCTTGAGTGTTTTACAGATTTGACATTATTTTCTCAATTAATATGTAGTTGATACATTTTTTACTCCTATAAAAGACGTTATTTATATTTTTTTTCCATCATGATAAGATTGCTATGAGGTTACGTGGCGAATATGCTTTAATTTTGACATTGTCAACAAATTCAAAGTTTGAAACTTGAAACATTAATAAATGAACAGTAAGATCCAACCATACTCACTACTTGTGGCGCGTGCACCATAGACGTTTCCTCAGACCCTTTCCAATTATTCATACTTCAGGGTTTTATTTCTTCATGTAATATTTAGTGTGAATCATCTTACAATGTGAACTGATTCAAAATAATATTTTTATATAACTTTAAAATTATTATTAAAATTAATTGATATTGTATATAATAATTTATATAAAATATATTTTATTTTCTCAGAGTTTTTTATTTTTAAAAACTCATTTATACCACAATTTAAAATGTTCAAGACTCCAGCCAGAAAAGAAAAAAATCAAGGAAATTATTATCATATGCAAAGTTACTTTTAAACCGCAAGTTTTTTTCTTTTCTATTTCTAAATTTAATCAGTTTAATGTAACCATCGTCAAATTATGCGTTAACTCATGCTGGATTAACTTAAATAATTCTTGTATAAAATCGGTTTTTTTTTCTTCCTGGTTTCAATTTATATATAAAGAAACTTACTTATCATTTGTTTTTATTTTCATTTTCCAGATACCTTAAACCTGAACCAGATCTCAAATCTTAATCTAACCTATACCTTGTCGTATATTCTAAAAATTAGCGCAACTCCAAGAAATTGGATGCATTAAAAATCAGAAAAACCTATTATGCGACACAACAACACAACAGAGTTGAAGTATAAAAATATCGGTGTGATGCAATAGCAGTGAGTGAGAAGTAGGCGCGTGGGGAATGTATGGTCTGACAACAGCCCCACGAGTTCGTTGTCTTCCTCATCACAACACGACCAGTTTTTTGTTTTAATTAAGAAACAACATCATATCTTAAGCATCCACACACACACTCATTGCCCATAAACCATCTTCATTAAAATACTCAACTTTACTTAATTATCCCTTAAAAATTATATTTTTAGTAACAATATATATTAATATTTATGAATATTTACATGCTTCAATGTTTTTTACTAAATGTATGATTATAGTTTTCATAATTTTTAATTATGTGTTTAAGTATTATGATTATTTGTAAAGCATGGCAACTTGTTTGAATAAAGAATAAGTGGAGAGATCTAACATGGCATGAGAGAAGAACACATGAGCAACACAAAGAGATACAGAGTGAGATTATTACAATTTGGCAATGGGGTGGTAAGTGGGACCCACTGAGTTTCACCCTCATCTTCTTCTGGTTCTGCTTTGCTTCTGCTTCTACTGCTCCAGCTTCTACTTCTTACTTTCTGAGCCTCACCTTTCCCTTTCTATCTTTTCCTCCTTTCCTTCATCAATGGTGGTGGTGGCTTTTGAGAAAGCTCTGTCTTTTGGCTCTTCGAGCTCAAAAGCAAGAGCACCTTAGATTTAAAGATCGGATTCGCTTTCATTGTGTCCCTTTACTCAGGTACATTCTCATCGTCCCCTCTTTCTCTCTCTAAACTCTAAACTCTCCCCCACCTGCTTTCTCTCACTATAAAGTTTGAAAGTGATGTTTTTTTTCACCTTCTCTTTTTTGGCTTTTCTTGTTATTTATCCTTGCCTGAAAATTCCAGCATTTGAGTCTGTTTCTAAGTTGGTTTTCTTCGGGGGGGCATTTATTAGCTACTAGTGCTTTGACTCTGTAGTTTTTTCAACACTCTGAAGAACATAAAACTTGTGACCCGTTCTTCCATCTTCTTTTCCTACTAACTTCCAAGCTTGATAAAGTTGAACGGCTTACACGTTCGGTTCTTGTTTTTGTCTATTTTTTTGACTGTGAATATTTCGCCTTTTCATGTGTTTTCTGTGATTTTGTCTGTTGTCATGCTGAGATACCACAAGTTGAATTTGGTTTAATTTCATTCCATTTTATTTTTGTTTAGCATACTTTCCTTTCTCGGTTTTTCTAATACAAAATGAATCCGTTCAACTATGAAGGCTTTCAGGTTTCAACGTTTGATTGCGGCTCCTTGATGGGCCATACCTGTGACTCATTCTATATTTGCCAAAACAAAACTCCTGAAACCCCTTTATAATGTAACATAATTCAACTTTCTTCCTGAAGATATATGTTGATTTCTATCTGGTTACAAGATCTTGGATTTGTTGTTTTAGAGAGTAACTTACAGTTACAGCACTGATATCTGAAGCTGAAGATTGAGGAACTTATGGTTTGAAGTTTAAGGGGTGTCTGAGTTTGTGAATACGAAGAATATGGATCAAAATAGAGAAGAGAGTTGGAGGGAATTAATGAAGAAGATGCTTCCTCCCGGTGCTTCCATACCTGATGATGCTTCTAATCTTGATTACTCCATAGCTACGGAATATGTTGGTCCACCAGTTTCATACGAATTGCCAAAAGTTGAGCCTCTTGATGGAAACTCAAGAACCATTCCCACTGCTGAGCCACTCTCTGGATCACAAAGATCAAATACTCATGTGGGGTCTATGGTGATTGAGGCAATCCCTCTGCCAGTGTCTCGTATTGCCGGTGTAACAAGGTCTCCTAATCAAAGTCCGAGGGTGTCTGGAAGCTCAGATTCTGTGGTTTCTGTCTTACAAAACCCAGATCTTTCTTCCGCTTCACCATCGGCTTCACCTGCTTCAGTTCATAATCCTCCACAGCCGGTGGTTAATGAAGTGAAGAGAGCACCGGTTGTCACTTTTAATACTGTTGATAGATCTCAGAGGAAAGAGGTGGAGGTTGTGAAGCCTGTTTATTCTGAATATGTTGGAGTTTTGAAGGAAAGGAAGAAAAAGAAAATAAGAGTTTGTTATAGGTGTGGAAAAGGGAAGTGGGAAACTAAGGAGTCTTGCATAGTGTGTAATGCCAAGTACTGCAGCAACTGTGTGCTAAGGGCAATGGGATCAATGCCTGAAGGGCGCAAATGTGTAACATGCATTGGTCAACCAATTGATGAATCAAAGCGTCTGAAACTAGGTAAATATTCAAGGGTGTTGTCCAGATTATTAAGTCCTCTGGAAGTCAAGCAAATTATGAAAGCAGAGAAAGAATGTTCGGCTAATCAGCTTCGGCCGGAGCAGCTTATCGTCAATGGGTTGCCGCTGAAGCCGGATGAGATGGCCGAATTACTTGGATGCCTGTTGCCTCCACGTAAGCTGAAACCTGGTAGATATTGGTATGACAAAGAATCTGGTCTCTGGGGAAAGGTGATGGATTCATGCTTTGTTACTGAGAATATTTCTGCTTCAATTTTCCCTTGTGCAAATTATTATTTTTCCATTTGGTATGAGATGGAGTGTCATAAGTTATGTTTTCAAATTCACAGGTTAACTGAAACTATACGTCATTTCCATTTTTCCTAGCATTTTAAAAGTTTTATTTTTAAGTTCATGAGGTTAACTTATCAAAGGACTATATTTCAACTGGTCATTGGATGGTGGGAATTAACTTCTGTCTTTATTTATTTGATAGGAAGGGGAAAAACCTGACAGAATCATAAGTTCAAACCTGAATTTCACTGGCAAGCTTAGCCTCAATGCTAGTAACGGAAACACCGAGGTTTACATGAATGGTCGAGAGATCACAAAACTTGAACTGAGGGTACTCAAGGTAAGTTTTTATCTTTACTAAACTTTAGCCACTTACAGTTACTAAATTTATCTCCAATGCCAGAGGTGGAAGAGAAAATGGAAACTCTGGGATGTGCTATCAGATTGTTCAAGATATGTATGAACAATAGACTGCACCTGTTTCCCAAAGCTGAGAGGATATTGGAAATGATAGAATATTCTTACATAATAGCTGAGGAAAGATAATAGTGAAACATTTATCAGCTAATAAATACACTTACTACTTTGCTTGAAGACTTTTCTAATCTTTGGATGATCCATAAGAACAACAGTAAAAAGTTCACAACAACCAGACCGTAAATGTGTCATGAGGACCCCTTTTAATCTTTGGATGATATGTATCATTATCAATATCATGGGATTATGGTATTACTAGAATCAATGGATTAACCTTTTTCTTTGATTTTTCAGCTGGCAAATGTGCAGTGTCCTCGTGATACGCACTTTTGGGTTTATGATGATGGTCGTTACGAGGAGGAAGGTCAAAATAATATCAGAGGAAACATTTGGGAGAAGGTATTTGCCAACTTAACATTTCTTGGTGGGAACATTTGACGTTGTAGGAGCATGTAGAATATGAATGAAAGATCTGTTTACTTTTTTCTTGACAGGCCTCAACAAGATTCATATGTGCCTTATTCTCTCTACCCTTTCCCCATGGTCAGCCTCATGGGCTAAAGGATGAAACTAGTCACTATACCACAGTTCCTATTTATCTGGAACAGAAAAAAACTCAGAAGCTTCTTCTTCTTGGAATACAAGGATCTGGTACTAGCACTATATTTAAGCAGGTATGGTAAATATGTCTGAAATAAGCAATTGAGTTGTTTCAAATCAACAGTAGCAAAGATGTATGAGAACTTGATTGATAATTTACTTCTAATAATGTTCAGACCCCACTTTCTTGAATTCTTTTATTGATAGATGGAAGGGTGGGATGGAATTGGCATGAGACTGAGTTAAAGATTTTATAATCTCTTCATTTACCGTAATAGAATTAAGAAAAAAAAAACATATTTTTGCATCTCAGTGTTTATTACTGATTTTCTAGTAACCTGATTGTCCTGTGTCTCTCTTGCAATTGCTGAGCAGGCCAAGTTTTTGTATGGGAACAAGTTTTCTGCTGAAGAGCTGCAGGATGTTAAACTGATGATCCAGAGTAACATGTATAAATATCTTAGTATTTTACTTGACGGGAGAGAGCGATTTGAAGAGGAGGCTGTTTCTAGAATGAATGGACAAGCTTCTCCTGGTCAAACTCTGGAAACAAGTAATATTTCATTCCATGGTAATTTAGTTTTCAAGCTCTCACTTCATGTGTATGCTGTTTATCCAACCGGAAACAGCGTATGAAAAATATGTTTATCATCAACTACATGTAATGAACCTATACACTTCATTTGTTCTTGAAAAATATGTTAATCCTGTTATGGCATCATAATGCTTCCGGTATATAACCTGATTTTGATCTCTATTCAGGTAGCAATGGTGAAAGTAGTACTAGTGAATGCATCTATTCCCTCAACCCAAGGCTTAAACATTTCTCTGACTGGCTCCTGGACATTATAGCCACTGGGGATTTAGATGCCTTCTTCCCAGCAGCCACACGCGAATATGCACCATTAGTTGAAGAAGTATGGAAGGATCCTGCCATACAAGAAACCTTCAAAAGAAAAGATGAGCTTCACTTTCTTCCTGATGTTGCCGAGTATTTCTTAAGCCGGGTAAATGCTTAAATGTCATCCTTGAAATCGAGCCCTTTTGTTCTGTTAAAGTTATCTGGTGTAATACCAAATCTTCCCTTAGCCATCTGTTCTTTTTCCTGCCATGTTTTTACTAATGTATGTTCTGAGAAGAGGTGTAATATTCCCAACATTTTTTATCCATATAACAAAACATGCTATTCGTTTGCCTATTGTGTCTTCACCTATGTATGTCAGTGCAATGTTGATTTTGTTTGCAACTTGTATATTAGAATTTGTTGGAAGGAAAATTTTGGAACAAAGAAAAGTTTTAAGTCATGTGTACTTGGGTTTGCCTTTTAGGAGAAAATTAAGTCCATTGTATATGTATGATAAGTACAAATGATTATTACTTTGCTAGAATGGTATGCTTTTCAGCTTCAACAAATTTGATGGTATTGGCATGTATAGCTAGATGATGAACTCTTGCTTCCTTCAGGCTGTGGAGATATCTAGTAATGAATACGAACCTTCTGAAAGGGACATAGTATATGCAGAAGGGGTTACTCAGGGAAATGGTTTGGCTTTCATGGAGTTTTCACTCGATGACCGTGTTCCAAAGTCAGACACTTATTCAGATAATCTGGATGCTCAGCTGCCACCACTGACCAAGTAAGCTATATTCATTCTCTTTGAATTCCTAACAACAAAGTATTGTCTCATTTAACGAGATCAGCCACACAAATCATACATTGTCATTCAGTCAGACAAAGACCAAAGTTCTAGTGATGTTATTTATGGTAAGATCACTGAGTGATTTCTAGAATGATGTCAGAAAAGTTGTTTACTCATGACATTGTTTGATTCATGTAGCCGACTCCAACCAATTGTAAAATACTTTGTTTTTGTTGTTATTGTTGTTGTTGTTGCGTCCAGCTTCACACACCTCATAATCAAAAAGAACAGAAAGTAAACCCATGATTTTATTTCTTAGGTATCAACTTATAAGAGTGAATGCCAAGGGCCTTAACGAGGGCTGCAAGTGGGTTGAAATGTTTGAAGATGTTCGAGCTGTGGTGTTTTGCGTTTCTCTAAGTGACTATGATCAGTTGTGGCTTTCCCCAGACAGCAATGGCAGTGGAACACTTGTTCAAAACAAGATGGTACAAAGCAAGGAGCTTTTCGAGACGATGGTGAGACACCCTTGCTTCAAAGACACCCCTTTGGTTCTGGTCCTCAACAAGTATGATATCTTTGAGGAAAAAATCAGCAGGGTGTCCCTGAATACATGTGAATGGTTCAGTGATTTTTGTCCCGTGCGTGCATACCATAATAACCAGTCACTGGCCCATCAGGCCTACTTCTATGTTGCTATGAAATTCAAGGACCTTTATGCATCCCTCACAGGGAAAAAACTCTTTGTGGCACAAGCCAGGGCAAGGGAACGAGTGACTGTTGATGAGGCATTCAAGTACATAAAAGAGGTCCTCAAATGGGATGAAGAGAAGGACGAAAATTTCTATGGTCCACCTGAGGATTCGTTTTACAGCACAACAGACATAAGCTCCTCTCCCTTTGTCAGACAATAGTGAATGAGTGTGCATAAGAAAAATTCTTATTTGGCTATTGAAAAAAAGGGTGGAAAATGTGACATGCTGGCCAGCCTGTGCTCTGGTATTTACATATTCTGAAATGTTAAGTGAAAGTTATTGATGGTTTTGGTAGAGTTCTTTAAAGCTGAACCTTTGTAGTGTTTATCTGCATGCTTACTTTTTCTTTGCATGTGGTGGCGCTGTTAATTGGTTCTCGTGCCTTCAGACTTTATGGAACATTTACTTTAGCAGTAGTAGGGAATTTAGAATGGAAAACCAGGATAAGGAAAAGTGAAAAAACAAATAAAAAGGTAATAAAAAGATGTTGACATATTTAGAGTTATTGAATTTTCTGAGACTGAATTTGCATTTAAAAGTCTTGTTACGTATAGCATGTAGCACGAAAACCAGAACAAAAAACAAGTGAGAAATTGTTGAGAGTTTCTTGGTCTAACTAAATCAATATCAAATCAATCTACACGGCTGTTTGGATTTTCTTATACCAAATCTTTCGTTCGTGACAATTACACAAAAATGTGTAATCATTGATAACACTTCTGCGCCACAATGGAAGAAATTCTACAAAGTGAAGTGTACGTAAAACTTTAAGCAGTATTCAGATTCTTTGCTCTGGCCAATTCACATTATCACTACTGCAAACACATATGCACGAGTACAAGATTGTTCTCAAATCTTGAAGTTTCATATGAGAATGGCCTATTTAAGGTATGTTTAGGAGTTCAGTATAAAAGATTATTTATGTCAGAAATTTGATCCAATTAAGTAACAGTCTGTATGTATCAAAAATATTTATTACATAAGCACAACTCAATTCAGTGATGTCTAAGTTCGAAAAAGAATAGTTACAGATGCAGAAATGAAAATCTTAACCCTGTGGCAGTAAGCATGTTACACCACCAATAATCAGCATGTTACACCAAAACTCAAAAGATGAAACTCTTTGAACTTTACCCTAGTTTGCTTGATCTTAAAGGGTGTAGTAAAATTAATTTGTGACAGAGTTGTCACATGTTTATAGCACCTGCCATTCTCCAGAGTGTTTGTCCTTTCCATATGCTGCTGTTTGTGTGTCAGCATTATTGTTCTTTCATAGACTTGGTTCGCTAAATACTGAGATGCCCATGTGATATTAAACGTACCATCATTGTCTATGACTATGAGCATAATAACATGCAGTGTAGTCATGCACAAAAACTGACCCATTCTTTGTTTAAGACCATTATATTCATTCTGTTCACTTCCACCTACCTAACTGTCTCAACCCTATCTCTACTCTCCTTAACTTAACCACTGCATTTAATTTGGAATCCCAGTGAAACAGTAATGGCCATCCTTTGAGTCTCTTTCTTCAAATCATCTCCCATCAATGCTGCTCAAATAAAAATCTTACTTAGCAGAACTTTTCCTGTAAATTTTCTTTACAAGTTTGTGAGAAATGAGTTTCTTATGGATATTTTCAGACTTTTATGCAGAAAAAGTCCTACCAAATATGACAGATTTTATCTATTTTAGACCTCCAAAAAACATTGTATCAAGTTACGTTGTCATCTTTATTCTCTAAAAGTCAGTTTCTGAAGTGACATTGATGTTTTTTCTGAAGAGTTAGAAAGATGTGTACATGGCAAGTTCAAAAATAGTATCATGCATTACAACTGAGGTGCACTTTTGTAATCACAGAGTGCATTACAATATTCTTTCTCACTTTTACACAAATTTCCACTCTGATTTTTAAGTGTCTTCTTTTTCATCTCCATATATTATCCACATAGAAAACTCAAGAGATTTTTAATTATCTTCTTCTCAATGAATCCATTTTCATTTCCTCTATTTGCATTGTCTACTACCGATCTAATTGATACTTTCTTAAGGTTCATATTTCTGATTGGATTTATCAATGTAATTAATCGTATTTGAAATGAAATCACAAATTCCTCTTTGACAATTTTTTTTCTTTTTTCATACAAATGACCACTTATTTACACCGCACAGCAGTTGAACCAAATTTTTCCATGAGAACTGATAGTAACACGCTAAGGCACACAGTTCATACTATGAATAAGTAAGAATAGAAGACTTTAATTTCTAATAGATTTTAACATACAAGGAAAAGGTATGTTCAACGAAGTGTTAAAACATTTAGCATCTCTATCACCATTAGTGTCATTTGATCAAGTTTTTGCTTTTACAAGAAAACATCCTCCCACAAATAACAGAAGTTGGAATAGCAGACAGAAGATTCAGCTCATAGTAAGGTGGGTGTGTATGGTGGCTCTGGTCCAAAACAAATCCTAATTGAGACCCAACTATAACCCACTCATGTTTCCACTTTTTATAAATGAAAGCTTACTAATCCTGTACAAAAAAGTTTTACTCCTATGTGATATTAAAAGTACCATCATTGTATATCATCACTATGAGCATAATAAGGTGCATTGTAGTCATGTACAAAACCTTACCCATTCTCTGTCTCAACTCGGTCTCTACTCTCCTTAACTTAACCACTGTATTGAATTTGGAATCCCAGTGAAACAGCAATGGCCATCCTTTGAGTCTCTTCAAATCATCTCCTATCAATGTAGGGTGCCAGGGGCGGGCCACGCGGGCTGGCCCGCGGGCCCTCAATAAAAAGTGCGGGCGGGCTGCGCCAACCGCCGCAGCCCGGCCCGCTAGCCAGCCCGTTTTCCCAACCCTTATTAGTAAAAGCAATTCCCGTTTGTCTCTGAACCCTCAAACCAGCGCAGCATCAAAACATCAGGTTTGTCTCTGCACCCATTCGCGCGCGACGATTCCCAGCACCGGCGGTCCCCCCAGCCAGCGGCGATTCCCAGCACCGGCGGTCACCCCCAGCCAGCGGCGGTCTCCCTTTGCAACGGCGTCATTCTCCCTGTGGTTGGAGATTTTGACACTGCTGATTATAAGCGCAATATTAGGTATGGGGTTTATGTTTTTCCGTTGCATTATGCGATGGGATCTCTTTGTTCTTAGATTAGGGGTTTGTTGTCTGCTGTGTGGATTAGAGGTTTAGAGTAGGGTTTATTAAAACGTGCACAGGAGGGTTCACTGCAAGATGAGAGGGGAATTAAGCTCTACAAGTTCCATAACTTCCTCAATGAACATCTGCATAAGTGAGTTGAAGTCAATAAGTTTTAATACTTCTAAAAGCACATGTTAGTGCTTGTCAAAGGTTGCTGGTCCCTGAATAACTTTTATTTGAGCAATATTATGATATTTTGAACCTTAACCGGGCTTGTTAGAACTTGAATACTTAGCAGCTGGCCCTCATATGGGCTTTCAGTTTTCATGTTTTGTTCAATTCTATATATATACAGTGCATTTTTTGTTGATTCTTTTCATCTTATTTAATATGTACTCAGGATCTTAAATTGGATTTAGAATGGATGAGGAGGATAATACGCCCCTTTGCAAAATTGAGATTGATGAAGATGACATGGAAAGACAATCTGAGACTGGTGAAACTGTGAGAAAGAAAAGTAAGGCTACCACTTCTCACTGTTGGAGGTATTTTACTAAGATTAGGGTGGGTAAGGATGGAAAAGAAAGAGCAAAGTGCAATGGTTGCAACAAAATATTTGTGTGTGGTGGAAGAAAGTATGGTACTTCTCATTTGAATCGTCATGTTATGAAATGTGATAAAGTCAAAACTGAAGATATTGGTCAAATGATGTTAGATATGCAGGGAAAGGTTGAGGAAAAAAAAATAGATCAAGTAGTGCACCGTGAATTGTTGTGTGAACTAATTGTTAGGCACCATTTGCCTTATGAATTTGTTGAGTACCCTGATCTTAGGGATTGGATAAGCTACTTGTGTCCAGATGCAGTTATGGTTTCTAGAAACACTATTAAGGCTGATATTGAAAGAATGTATAGGAAAGAAAAGAGAATGCTTAAGGATTTGCTTGTTTCTGCTCCTAGTAGGATTTGCTTAACTGCTAATTTATGGACACCTATTAATACTAAGGGTTTTCTATCTTTGACTGCCCATTTTGTTGACTTGAATTGGAAGTTAAATAGCAAGCTTCTCAACTTTTGTCGTATGCCTTTCCCCTACACTGGTTTTGAGTTGTTTAAGAAAGTTTATGAACTTTTGCAAGATTGGGGAATAGAGAAAAAAATATTTTCGATCACTTTGGATAATGCTTTAGCAAATGATGTGCTCCAAAATACCTTAAGAAGTCAACTTCTTCTACAAAATGGTTTGATATGTGGGGGGGAGTTCTTTCATATTCGTTGTTGTTCCCACATATTAAATTTAATTGTTCAAGAAGGATTAAGTGTGCTTGGCAATGGTTTGGATCAAATCAGAACTAGCATCAAATATATTAAGGGTTCTGAGACTAGAATGCTAAAATTCAAAAAATGTCTTCAAAGGTTTTTTAGTGAGTTAGATACATCATGTGGATTGTGTCTTGATGTCCCTGCAAGATGGAACTCAACATATTTGATGCTCAAAAGTGCTCTTAAATATAGACATGTTTTTGGGAGCTTGCACTTGGTTGATGAATCTTACAAATATTGTCCTTCAGAGGAAGAGTGGGAGAGAGTTGAAAAAATTTGTAGGTTCTTATTGCCTTTTTATGATATCACTACCTTAATTTCTGTCACAAGTTATCCTACTTCCAATTTGTATTTTTTACAAGTTTGGAAGATTCAATGTTTGTTGATGGAAAATACGAAGGATGAGGATGAAGTAATTAAAAATATGGCTGAATTGATGATGGTCAAATTTGAAAAATATTGGGATGAGTATAGCGTTGTGCTTGCTTTTGGTGCAATTTTAGATCCAAGAATGAAATTAGAAATATTGGCCTTTTGCTTTGAAAAAGTTGATCCACTTAATTGGGAGCTAAATTTGGGAAAAATTAAGGAGAAACTGTACAAGCTTTTTGCTGAATATAATAATAAAGGTTTGCCAACACCATCAAATGTTCAAAGGCACAAACATGGACAATCTTCATCCTCATCCGCTTTTATACCAGGCCTTTTTGATGTAAGTTGCTTATTTTTAATTTACTTCACTTCAATACACTTACTTGCTTTTCCATTATGCCTTTATTTAACTTATTATACTATAATAGGAATTAAAAGAGTGCAAGCTCCAATTAAGTAACAAATCTGAAAGGACACAACTTGACACTTATTTGGATGAACCAACTCTTGATTTTGAATTCTTGGAGCACATGGATGTGTTAGAATGGTGGAACAATAATAGTCAAAGATTTCCTGATCTTGCTTCAATGGCTAGAGACCTATTAAGCATTCCAATAATCACTGCCGCAACTGAATCTGCCTTTAGTATTGGTTCTTGGATCGTTAACAAATATAAGGATCGCCTTTTATATGAGAATGTGGAAGCACCTATGTGCACTTCTAGTTGGAAGTATGGATTTGTTCTTGAAGGTAATTATTTTACTTTCTTTCATACTATTTTTTATTGTATTATTTCTTCTAAATTCGAAAATAGTCATTGTTTTGTTAAAATATATGCAGATGATGGAGAAGATATTAATTATCAAAATGGAGTAGATGAAGGTTTATTCAAAATTCCATCTAACATTATTGACATGGACATGAAAGACGAAGAATGATGGACTACCATGGTGCTAAGAAGTATTAGTTCTGATCTCAAACTTTATTTATGGTTTAGGAGCTTGTTCCAAGTGTTTTTGAATGTGTTAAGATTCTCTTGAGGAGCTTTTATTTAAGAAAAATAACCTGTTTGAGGTTTTTCTGAAGTTTTGATTATTTGTTACAGGATGTCAAGTGCCAGGCTGTTTCTGAAGTTGTTTTCTTTTACGTCGCGGATCTCACATTTTGAGTAGATAGTTTGGTTATTGAAGCTTCTAGTTATCAGTTTAACTGCAGCATGGGATATTTTCTTCCCTTTTTGTTTGAACTTCTTTACCTCTGATAGATATCACCATAATCTGATTTTGTAGCACCTCGTTAATTAATTCAAGCTCTTATTAACGCTTGGTACTTTTTTTATGTGTACATGTGTGTTTGGTGGGATGTTTAGATTCTCAGAACTGTTTCAACTTTTAATAATTGAACCTACCAAAAACAAATAATTCAAACATAGTCCGTCAGTATCATCTATCTAATTCATTAGATATACTATTCAAATTATATTCTAATACAATGTTTTCTTTGTTACCCTTAATTTTAGGCCCAATTTCTGTGAAGAAATAAAAAGAATAGATATAACTGTTGTATTTCTTCTATCCCTTCTGGTCTTCCGATAGAAACAGCATTCAGTTCTAGTGGTTCGTCACTTCGTCACATATATCAGTTTAGTCGATTATTATTAAATGCATATATCATTGTATTTTTAACATAGATTACTATCAACCTTTACTTTTTATTTAAATAGAAAAATTATTACTATTTCATTTTTACACAAATTTCCATTGATTTTTAATTATCTTTTTTTTTTCATCTCCATATATTATCCGCGCATGGAGAGGAGATTGAATAAACTAATAAGAAATTAATCAAAATATAAAATTTGCTGAAAACGTCCGATGTTAGGAATTATTTTACAGATAATTTACCAAAATATTCTTAATGCTGATTGACAACATTTAATTATTATTAATGAAATTAAGAAAAACAAAAAAATCTATTAATAGATAACGTAAAAAATGAAAAAAAAAACGTTATTATAATGTTATTAAATTTTTAAAGATATCTGATCATAAAATATCAGAATCTATTTCATTCTTAAAAACCATTTTGTTATGTATGAAGATAGAAATAACCAATGTGTCTAGAACTTGTTTGTGGGATGGAGTAAAAAAGATTGAGAATAGTACAATGAGAAATGTGTTCTTCAATCAGATTGCATGTGTTTCTGAAATCCAAGAATTTCTGTGACTGTCTTCTATAGCCAAAAGAAAACAAAAATTACTCATCAAGGATTCATCAATTCTCTGAAAACCATTTTTCTTGACATCATTGACAGCAACATAATTGGTACAAAAATAGATGTAAAAGATGAGTGTTCAATATTATATCCATCAGTATTTATTTAGAGTTCAGATTTTCTAATAGATTTTTCGGTGTTCTCCTTTGCTGCTGATCATTAAAAAACATTATATTGGTATTTTGAAAATACTTTTAATATATTTAAAAATTTAAAAATCAGTAGTTATTAATATATTTTGAAGATATAACAGATAAACATCACAATAAAACCAAGAGAATCCAAATTAGTCTATTTACTGCAATATAACCATCAAATGTAATACAGGAAAAAATATTAGCCCTATAAGAACCCTTTATGCATAGATGTAATGAAATTTACCAATAATCTTTACATGAACAAGTTCCATCTTTAAAATGGTGGAAGCGATTACGGTCTCTTACAGAAATTTCCCGTTCATAGATCATGGAAATAAACTTGGTGTAAGTATGACAGTCACTACACATCCTAAGATTTCTTGATATTCTTATGGGAGATCCTTCAGATGTCTGTATCAGTGCAAAAGCAATTGCCAACTTCTGACTATGATATTTCAGTCTCTCTCTCTTTTCTTCTTCATCTACATCAAGCAACACCTGTGAGGTGTCTGGTCCATAGCCTTCAAATTTCAACTGCCATTCCATTTGGTGAATCATATCATAGATGGTGTCACATTCTGGTTGAGACTTGTCCTGTGACACAAACTTGTGCACCTTCCTATTTGCTTCAACCAAACTAAACCCAGGTGTTTGCACCAAATGTTTTTCAGCCATTTTTGTTCTGATTCTGGCTACATCAGTCCATTTTTGAGCCCTTGCATACATACTTGCTAGCACCAAATAGTCACCAGGGTTGTGTTGATTCAACTTGAAAATATTCTCAGCTGCTATCTCCCCTATTTCCAAGTTAAGATGAACCTTACAAGCACTAAGAAGGCTCCCCCAAACCACATCATTAGGCTTAATTTGCATGCCCTTTATGAGGTCATAGGCTTCCTTCAGCATCCCTGCTCTCCCCATAAGATCCACCATGCAACCATAGTGCTGAATTGTTGGTTTGATCTTATGCACAAGTTGCATGCTGTTGAAACATTGAAGACCCTCTTTGACAAGACCAGCATGACTGCAAGCACTTAACACACCCACATAAACAACATCATCAGGTGCCAAACCTTCTTCCACCATTTCAGAGAAAACTCTCAGAGCTTCCCTTCCACGCCCGTGAAAGGCAAGCCCTGAGATCATGACAGTATAAGATAATTTGTTCTTCACTGCCATGTTTTGGAACACCCAAAGCCCTTTCTCAAGGTGGCCACATTTTACATACATATCAATCAGTGAAGTCTTGACAACAACATTGAGCTCACTAATGTTCCTCAGCAAGATCCCATGTATGCACCTTCCAATATCAGGAGACCCCAAATGAGTGCAAGCAGAAAGTGTGCTAACTAGAATGCTCTCTTCAGCCCTGTGACGTCCCTCACTGCTCATGTCCCCAAGAAGCATCAAGCAATCTTGCCACAATTCCACACTAGCGTGAGCACCAATGATGGAACTCCATGAAGCCACACTCCTTTCATCCATTTGCTCAAACACGTCACATGCATGATTTATTTCCCCACACTTCCCGTACATGCTGATCAAGCCATTTTGCACATAGGTGTCATCCTCAAGACCTGCCTTAAAAACTTGACCATGGATTTGCACTCCCTCCTTGAGAGCACCTAATAGAGAACATGCTTTGAGTACAAACGGGTAGGTGAAGTTGTCATGTTCAATTCCTCTTTCAAGCATTTCAGCATACAGCAATAGAGCTTTTTCTAGATTCATGTTATTGACATTTGCTCTAATCATGGTATTGTACTCAAAGCTACCAGGTTCCTCAATTTGCCTGAAGATTGAACAAGCATACTCCATGCTGCCCCATCTGGATAGAGCACAAGTGGCAACAAGATTGCTGCCACAGAAAGAATCCCAGAAAAGGCCCAGTTTTAGAATTTGGGCATGAACTTGCTTGAATTCTTCCATGCTCTTGCATCTCTTGAGCAAAGACAACCATCCCTGATCATTGAACTTTGCATTCAATTCAGAGTTTTGGGGTGGATTATTTGGAAGTGACAAAAGATTGGATTGGCAAAGAACAGATGCCCCACTCATCCTTCCATCCACACCATGTTAAACCAGCAAGCTAAGCTAAAAACATATAACAGTATCCAACACATTATCTTAAGAAGATACAAGTTACAATTGATGAAATTAAATTTTCAATACAAGTAAGAATTTGACTCAAAATTTGAATATAGAAACTGGAGAGAGATGGTTATGCACCAGAAAAGGATGAACTTTATGGTCCATTATGCAAGGAAAGTTGATCAGATGGCTGCAGAGTGTTTGACAAGTGTGTATATGTATGAAACTGGGGTGTGATTATCCCAGTTACTGAAATGGCATGGGGATGAACTGTGATAAGCATTGGTGTGGTTTTGGCCTTTTGGGGCGTGACAGGGAAAAGATTTTCCTTTTTTTTTTCAGAGGGTTTTTTCAGAAAAAGAAAAAAAAAATGGAAATTTTCATAGGATTTGAATGTGATCCATGAAATTTGAGACAGCATTTGCGGCCACAGAAAAAAGAAAGTTGCATTATGAAACATGGGATTTCTGGATAGGATAATGTTTGGACCCACCAGATTCTCCTTGCAAGTTAGAAGGCCTCTCATATCTCACCACGTGTATGCTTGGATTTAGTTGTGTTATTACTTTTCAACCCCTTGAAAATTACAAATTTATTTTTGTTAATTCGATAGTTGTTGTGATTTACTCTCTCATTCTTGGGACTGTGTTCTAATCTGATACATAAGAACAACAGTTAAATGTGTCATGAGACCCCTTTTAATCTTTGGATGATCTGAATCATTATCATACTATCATGGGCGTATTTATGGCTTTACTACAATCGATGAACTAGCCTTTTTCATTGATTTTTCATGGTGTGCCTATATATCTGGAACAGAAAAAAAAAAAAAAAACTCAGAAGCTTCTTCTTCTTGGAATTCATTGGGCAACTAACTGTTTTAAACTAACCAGTACAACTCAACCATGTTGCTATAAAAATAACTGTCTATCCTTTTTATTTCTTGACAGAAATTGGACCACGAATTAACGGTAACAAAGAAAATGTTGCATTACTGTATAGTATTTCATAACAATCATGTTATAACATGATTATTTATTATTATAGTTAGGTGTTATAATTAATTATTATTGCACACAGACATAATGAATTGAAACAATTTTATTGAGATTACGATGTTTTAACATATAAAAGATATAAAAAGTATGTTATATGAAAAAAAAATTATCATTTTTTTATTTATATTATTTTTTATATTAAATATGTTTTTAATCATTTAATTTTCAAAAAAAAATTAAAATCTGTTACTATTTAAAATTTGGATATATTTTTTATTCTCAAACTTAAAAATAATTTAATATAATATTTTTAATCCAACTATATTATTTCTTTTTTACGTTTTTGACACGTTTTATACAAATATTTCATTTGTTTTTACCGGTTAACATGTTCATCCTTTAATATCAATTCAAATTTACGTTTCACACATAAAGAAATTAACATATCTTAATTAAATAAATTCATTCATTCATTTTTTTAAATTTGTAGACATAACATAATATTCAACCATATTGTAATATAAGATAATATAATATCAAATGGTTTCATAATATAAAACATACACGTAATTTATATATAAAATAAAAATGTGATGAAACTTTAAGTATTTTTAAATGGATCGGTGTTTCAAAATTTGATAAAATCTAGTATCTAAATTTTAAAAAAATAATAGATATAAAATTCTTAATAATATAACAAAAGTTGTCATCATTAAGTTATGAGAATTATATCTAATAGATTATTTTCAACCATTATTTTTATTTAAAAAGAAAAATTATTCTTATATTCGCTCACTTCTACATAAATTTCCACTCTCACTTCAACATAAATCTTCTTTTCAATGCATCCATTTTCTTTTCCTTCTTACGCTTCATATTTCTGATTGGACTTATCATCAATGTAACATAACAATCGTGTTTGAAATGAAATCGCAAATCCTCCACAAATTCACATCCATTCACGAATATTTTTTTGAATGCAAACGACCACTTACTCACATCGCAAAGCAGTTGAACCAAACTTTTCCATGAGAAATGCTAGTAAAACACAATTTTAACCCACAAGGAAAAGGTATGTTCAACTAAGTGTTAACATTTAGCATCTCTATCACCATTGAGTAATTTGATCAATTTATTGCTGTAAGAAAACAGCCTCGAACAAAAATAACAGAAGTTAGAATAACAGACGGAAGATTAAGCTCATAGCAAGTACCACCCAGATCAAAGTGGAGGAAATATTGGGCAAAAGAACGAAGGGGAATGCTTGGAACTGTTCAATGAAAATACTTTCTAAAAGTCCATAAAAATGGCCGTATCAAAGAAAATTCCAGATACATAGTCTGTAATTTACTCTAATGCGTAAAAACAGGGGAGGGTGGAAATGAGTTACCGTGTTTGTAAGTTTGCAAGCATAGAACCAACAATTTGTGAGCCAAGTACAAGGGGTTGCTCTTCCAGCAATCACTCAGAAATCAGCAGGAAAACCCAAATAAAGCATACAAAGTTGGCCCCATGTCACTTGGAAGTCTCCTCATACCTCATCTTTTGTCGCCTTAGGATCTGTTCTCTTTAACCTAAGAAATTGTTACAAAGGGCAGAAAACAAATGAAAGAAAATTCACGATCCGATTAGATCAGGTGTTTCTGCCTCAATGGATAACAATGCAGTGTGTACTTTCTCTGTCCAACTGTCAAGTCGATCCCGTAAGGATTTGATCTGTTGAATACCCAGAACTCTTGGTTGCACCCAGGAAACGTGCACTGTGCCCTCAACTTGATCAATTATACCCTCAATTAGATGAACCTGCAAATAAAGAAGAAATTCACTTTCAATTATACCCTCAATTTGCTGAAACCTCTATATGATAATAATAAAGTTCTCAAATGCAAAAATTCAATTAAACAAACTTCGGATTGCTTTTCTAAGAACAATCAAGGACAACTAAAACTCTTTGGAACAAGTACACCATGCTATAAATACATTCAGAATGAAGTTGTCTTATGTACTTGTTGTGATAAACATTCAGTTAAGAAGCAAAGTAAGTATTTCTAAACATCTGCCACAATATTCAACAAGAACCTCTGCTTAATCACTGAAAAGGTGTAGAAATACAAGTAAAAACAAATTGAATGGGAAAAAAAGATCCCACGTCTAAAGCAGCTTCAGGAGGTTATGAAAGGACAAGATGAAAGCAACACTAAAAAGTTAATACAACAACAATTCAAAACAGCCAAAAGTAATGCATTGCAAAATTCCCAAGATTTACAAAACCTGGTAAAAGAGGCAAATGCTTAAAACAAAATATGTAACCTAATACACTTCTGCACTTTATGTCAACTAAACTGTCTAAATCAACCAATTCACTTGTCCCATTATAACCCACTTTTTCGTAATTTTCAGGCGATAAAAATAGATTTAATTGCCAACGAAAACTACAAAGAATTATCTAATAGTCAAAACAGAATATTTGCGTTGCAACATACTACCAACAATATAGCAAGAAGTTATGTATGCCCTAAATGAAATCAAGCATAAAAAGTTCTTCTTAACATGTTTGAACAGGCAGGTCATACCAATCACTTCGACAAATCTGCCACAAGATGGGAGGTCATTTTCAGCATAGCAGAAATATAACACTAGGTGTTGCTTATGTATCACGGTTAATAACTAAAACTCAAAATAATCAACAATACATTTTATAAGTAACAACCAGCACAACATAATTCTTCGGCTGAGTAGGGACATGTCAACAGCTCAAGACTCAAGAATATCAGTTAGACTGTAGTTTATATCTCCATTCAAACAGAATATAAGCTTAAAAAACACTATGATTAATTGTCATTAATATTTGTAGACATAATATAGACTAAGAAAAATGAGAAGAATCAAGAAAACATCATAAGCTATTTCACATTCACAGAAATGTTTGGGCTGAAAGTGTAGAACTTTAAATGGCTGCAAAGAAAATCAAACAAATTTTCTACACTGCTTTCCTTAGAACTTCCAATACAACTTACAGATAAGCTCTTCATTAGGAGATGTTCCACATTCTCTATAGAAAGTTTTGTACGCTCAGCAATTACACTCAATGGAATTGTCCGATCTTCTGATGGCCGACTGCAAGCGACAACAATCAGTAAAATTGGGATGAAAATTAAAAAGGATATTAAATACACTTCAACAGGTGACAACATTGACAATCTAATTAAATTATACACCTGAATATAATCTCCATCAGACAGAGAATGTTGATCTTCTCCAACAACTTCTGTTCATTTTGAACCAGTGCTGGTTGGGCACTTAAAGCAGCATTATGCACCCGACACAATTCTTGATATCGTACTAAATCACCAGAATTGAATGCCTGCAGAATATAGTAAAGCCATTCCACTTTTGTCCCTAGAAGGCTCTTGATCTGTTTAACATAGTATACGCTTTGTGAACGAACATAGTAAAATGATAGACAAAACAAAGTATAGGCTGTGTGAACCAACATAGTAAAATGATAAACAAAACAGAGAAATTTCAGAAAATAGGTGCTCCAAATATTTTGATGTAATTACTCACTATAGGATGGGCAAGAAGCTCTCCGAAGTTGTAGATGTTGTCCCCAAGAAGGGCAGAGAGGGACAAATCAAATGCTAAATCCTAACAAATAAAAAATAGCACATTAATTCATATAAAATCTGCAGACAAATAGAAACAAACCACAAATGAGATAGACAACTATGAACTCTGCTTTACCTCTTCTTATTCCTTATAGAACACTATGCACCTAAATGTATTTATAAACCTCTGCTGAAGTTTCCATTTTACTAAAAAAAATGCATCAACCTATCTTCAAACACCTCCACATTAATCTTTCTAAGGATGACACAATAAAATTTGCAATGTCATGACTTAGTAGCCAAATAAAAGTAAAGTAAGCTAAATTTTTAACAGATAATAGATAAAATATTACATAAATGAAGCGCGGTTAAATACATCAACTACCTTTAATTACCACAGGACAACTTTACGAAGTCCTTACAAAGTATAATTTAGCTACACAATACTCTCAATTTCCTAATGTAAATAATGCGGTCCTAAAGTGCAGGCCAATACAAGAGGAGAGAGCCTCAACATAATATTGGACTTCAGGTGCCACGAGATTTATGCTCCATATATTTATATCTAAGTAACTCTATAGTAGCAAAATGTGATTCAAGAGAATAAATATCACTCCTTAATACGAACACTTGGATTTGCAGAAAAGCACACTCATTGTCATTATCACACACTGTAAATTAATAAACAGCGTTAGTCATATGCTTTTGGAAAGTATCACAGATTACCAAGCTTCTTATCATTGTCATCTAACTTCTTCCCCTCCCCTACGTATTTTGTTCAAGTGAAAAGACAATTTGCATAATTCAGAAAGAATTGCCATGCGGCACAGTCACAACCAGTGTTGCCTAATTAAAAAAGTGCTGGCATCCATTGCCATCCACTGTTTATAGATAAGGAACCTGATGGATAACAAAAGCAAGCAAGTTGCAAATGGAGAGGGTCGAGATGGAACATCATCTCAAAGAGTTTCTATAAAAAGGAAAAGGAAGAGCTTCTGAAACTAGAAAGGGGTTATAGTTAAAGAATTGGAGAAAATAGTAGTGACGAGGAAGAATTAGAAGGATTGCCAAATATTAATTTGGAAATGTTAGGAGAGAAAGCTGAAGGAGACGCCTCTTTGGATGATGACAAGAATGATTATATAGGGTTAGAAGAGGGGATGAGGATGAGGATGAGGATTTGTTTTCCAATGAGTCATTGTGTCTTTAGCATTGCCCTATTGTTATGTGATGAGATGACAATCATGAGATTGAGACTTAACATAGATGAATGTTATGAGTTTTAGTTTTACGTTGCTTATCATATATTTGTCACTTCTACATTTTTTTTTTTTTTGTTTATGTGTATGCATGTATATAAAAACATTGTCTGCCATGGCTTCTGCCATAAGCCGTTATGCCAACCACTCTATGTGGCCTATTTTTTGGATTTCTGTCTCCCCTTGCAATACGAATCATAAATTGATTCAGAAGTAACCCGTGTAAGCAAATAGCCATAACTTGAGACAACAGAAAGGGAAATTTGCAACAATTATGACACACCAGCTTAAATGATTCTGACAGAGACTCCACTGACGTGTATGCCAAATAGAGAAGGGCACTTTTGTAGAACTCAGCAAATTCTTGGCGGGTCTTGTGGTATTGAGATGATACCCAGTAATAGTTAGCATATACAGACGGATCAATATCTGTCATACTGTCAAGTGTAGTCTTCCCATCTTCCAAAAGTTTCTTGCATTCCTTCTGGTCACCTTGCTCAAGCTTGAATATTGCTATTTGCATCTTAATGTAAAGGATAGGTTCTTCGATGCGCTGCTCTCTAGTGGCCTGCAACTTCTCAATGACCCCTTCAAGATAACCAACGGCAGCTTCCTTTTCAGAATACTGCCGAGAAACTATAACAGCAAAATGTGCAAGCTTCAGAAGGTTGATTTTAGTCTCGAAGTCTGTGATGAAATTGTGATATAATTGAATCAACGCATCACCAGCCTGAAAATTTAGGAAATAACCATTTATGAAACAAAAGAAGTTATAAATTATAATAAGATTACACACACACACACACACCAGAAAATGAGTACTTTTCTATATCAAAAGCAGAAAGGAATAGTAATACTCACAAACTAACATGATGAATGAATCAAACATAATAGTTAATGGTTAAGTACCATGAATAAACTTGGTCTTACCATCGGGCTGCTTCCAGCCAAGAACGTGATATAAAAGTATCACAGGTTAATGACCTAAAGATTTGAGACAGAGATCCCAACTCAAAAAAAGGCCACAGAGCATGCAAGGGGGGAATTCCCATTTCAAGCTCTTGATAGGCATCAACAAAATAAATTTGTATTCAGTTTAATTAGTTAAGCCATTCCCAAATTACCAGGGCTCGCTTGATCTTGTTTGAAGTGAAACATCCACATTCCGTCCAATGTGGCAAAAGTTCCATCCAAACGACACTGCCCTCTGATCTTCATGGTCCTTGACTTACCAATCAGATGATTCACACGTTATACCACTATATACCAGATCGCTAAAAATCACCACTCACCACTCTCCTCAAAATCTAAATAACTAAAACCATAAAACTGGACTCCAAATCAGGTCCCCAAAAATTCACTTTCAAGCAGAACCCTAATTTCAAAAATCCCACAACTAGAAAATTTCAATTCTACAAAAACCCCGTCCACATGCCCCGCCCAACATATTTCATCCCTAACGAAATCCAAACGCAATCCCTGTGAAAAAAGTTCCCATCTTTCCCAACACGATAATTCAAACCCCCCAAAACAAAACCCTAACAGCAGAACAATCACTCTCTCCAGACAACATCACCCCTAACTCCCAAATCAAGCTCACACCAACAACTACACACACAAAAACAAATTAAACCTAAACCTAACAATTTCTGAAACAAAACAATTCGAGCTACAGTACAGCCGTCCATCAATTGTGGGTGCAAAAACCGAAATAAAAAAGTGAAGTGAAGAAGAAGAGTGAAACCTGAAAAACAGCGAGTGCGACAAACTGCTCGAGCTTGAGGGTGAGTTGATGCCAGAGTTTCTTCTGGTACAGATCCGCGAGTGAATTGTACCATTCGGCGAGCTCAGGGTGCGCGTTGCGCAGCGATTCCAAGTATTGCAGAGCAGCCATTACGATTGACGGAAGAGAGAAACCCAAAATCCGAAACAAAGAAACTTTATACTGTGCCCTCTTATTTCTTCTCTATATATACCCTTCTTCTTTATTTTTAAATTTAACAGTTACTTTTCTCTTTCCTCTTTTACTTCTTCTCAAAGAAATGTATCGGGCATGAGTTGGGTTTCATCAACGTTGTTTTACGTCTTTAATTTTGGGAATTTATGTGTGCTTCGTTGTAATTTTCTTTATATGAAAATTTTTATTTAACTTTTTTTTATTCATGAAAATAATGATTTCCGAACTATGATTTTGTATCTGGAACACGACACATATTCAACAGATAAATATATTTATTTTTAAAAAAATAAGATACGATTCATTATATATTCAAATTAAATCACAAATATTAAAGTTATTAGTATAAAAAATTATAAATTATTATTATTATAAAAATATTATTTTAAATATCAAATACTTCATTGATGGGTTTATATATATTTTCATATATAGGATTATGGTTATAAGCATGGTTATGGTCATTGAGAGATTGTAGTTCCATATGGTTATATGACATTAGTCTTACCCAACATTCATTAACAAATATAAATAAAATATTATATACAAATACATATCGAATATAAATATATAATTTATGATCCAAGTTAAAGGATCGCTACTTCATAACTTTTAAATTATGACAATTGTGAGATTTAGGGTAAATTTATCTTGAGATATTTATTACATGATAATATAAACAGAAATCAAATTATAATATATTCAACTTATCTTATTCGTTAATATTTTCAAAACACTAACCGAATAAACACAAATCATTTTTTAATGCAAAAAAAAAGGTTGAGATTGTAGGATTTTGAACTTTTATTTCTGAATTACATAATTTTAAAAGTTATATTTTACATAAAAAAATAATTGGACTGTATAATTTAAATGTCACTTTTCATAAATAAATATTGAAAATGGTAGATTTTGAAAATTATTTTCGGATTTCCCCGCTCATAATTCATCTGTGAAGATTACAAAAGTTCCATCCAAATGCAATATAAGACGAGGAACATGAAAAGTAGAAAAATGTAAGAGTAGAAAAAGATAACGATGGAAGGAGATGAGACGATGAACATCCACAGCATATAGCAGAAAGAAACCATGCATAAGCGAGAAGATTTTCATTTCTTCTTAGGAAACTACCTAACTTGGGTTTAGTACACCTCGGTAAGATCTAACGCCCATTGGATCATAGATCATTTCTTCCTGCACCCCTATAAAATATTTTATTCCATCTTTTCCTTAAATAAAAATATATAAAAAACAAATTTTTTCCTCTTTCTTCACACGTCATCCCTCTTCACCTTCATGATATGTTTTCTCCATCATCTTCATCATTCATCACTAATTTTATTTCTACGGATTTGTTAATCTGAAATGCACTTCCAAATCCAAAAGTGTATACCAAATTATCCAATGACTAATTCGATATAATTTTTGGATCTAATAATATATACCGCATTGGACAATACTATATATAAATTTATCCAATTAAGTATTCAAGAGTGCATAGTGTGGAAATGAAATTGGTGATGGGTAAGGAAAA
This sequence comes from Vigna unguiculata, assembly GCF_004118075.2. Lineage (NCBI taxonomy): Eukaryota > Viridiplantae > Streptophyta > Magnoliopsida > Fabales > Fabaceae > Vigna > Vigna unguiculata. Next base: position 25,292,780 of record NC_040280.1, read on the forward strand.
TGATAAGATAGCATTACGAATGTTAAAAGAGACGTTGTGTGAAAAAAGAGAAAAATAAAATAAATTTTTTAATATATTTTTGTTTAAGGGTAAGATGGGGATAAAATATTTTATAGAGATGCAGAAAGAAAAAAGAGGGTGATGAAAGAAATGTTCCGGATCATATTCTTAAACCTATAATATACCAAAGGAATTTTCCTTTTGCACCACCATACTTTTTCTTTTATTCTCCATAAATTTTAAAATCTCTATTTTACCGTTTAGTTTGAAGTTCTTTTGCAGTCCAAAAACCTCTTATTCTGCAATAGAAAATTTTCTCAGAATTATGATATAAACATTTTAAACTAAATAATTTATAATAATAATATAAAAGTCAATTTGGACTTTCAAACAATGTGATCCAAAAGACTTTGTATTTTAAATTATACAATTCACAAACTTGTAACTTTTAAATTATATAATCTAAAATAATTTTTTGAATTTTGAAGTAACTTTCATACTACACAATTTGAAAATTATCTTCTAAATAAAATAAACTTTCAGAATGTAAAATTTAAAAGGCACTTTGTTATTGCACAATTAAAATCATTTTTTATATATAAAGAAACACTTATAAATTATATATTTTATTCGTAATCAGGGTTCCTACACGTTTGTTATATAAATCAACTATGTGTTTGGTTTTACTTTTTGAAAGCACCTAAAATCAATTTATACTAATAAATTATTTAGAGACATCCAAATTCAATTTTTAAAATTAATTATAAATAAAAAATTCACATAAAAAAATCAACTCTTTTTAATTTTTCCTTTAAGATCAATTTTTTGAAAATGTTTCCAGATGCACCAAATACAGAAGTGGAAAAAGAAACCATGTGCAAAATAGCTTATACCAAATCCAATGTTCGTAAAACAAAGATGCATCAATCACGTGACAAGACATAACTTCGTCACCAAATCTGAAGTTGAATATTAAAATTTCAAAATCAAGTTTAACTTTACAGTATACAATTATTATGATTTTTTTTTCTCGGTAGATATTTTTCTCCTAAAAATATGATGCTAATTTATTTTAAAATTTTGAACTTTTTTTCCTTTCAACTTCATACGGGTCCTGTTATGTTTAGATAAACTAATTAATTTAAAATGTTTTATGAATTATTAAAAACAGGTTCAAATTATTAGCGATTATACACATAATAAATAATTTAATTTATATACCCAATATGTAATATTAAAATTGGTTTCATATGAATCTAAATATCATGTTTATTGTTTAGTTGAAGTACTTACCTTTCCTCGTCAAATCCAAAACATTAGAAAAGTATAATAATTTTATCTCGAATTCCTCGTGACAAATAAAGGATATGGACCCAATTGTATTTTAGATTCATACACACTTTTCTTTGTGTGTTTCTTAAGTGACAAGTTTTTTTTCATCGAAATGAAATTAATTACTTTCAAATTATTATTTTTAATTTACACAAATAAAAACTAATTCCAAGATCAATTGTGTCGATCACCGTGCATCTTGTCATTTTGTTCTTAAAAATCATCTTAAAATAAAAGAATAAAGAATGAAAAAATATTAAAAACATCTTAAATTTGATTTTTAAATAATATAAAACTATCGGATAGTAATAATAATTAAAATTAATTTAAATTTATGGTTAAATATGTTTTTGTTTATTAACTTTCAAAAAATTTTAGAATTAGTCAATTTTAAAATTTTGGACAGATTTAGAATCTTTCGAAATACATGAATTTAGTCTTTTGAATCAAATTTTGTTAGATTTATTTGATGTTTCATACATATTTCAGGATTGTATTTGAGTTGTTTATATTATTTGATACATTTTTACTTTAATGTTAAGTCAAATACTATTATGAAATGCGCTTAAAATGTTAAATAAATTTAATAAAATTTGATTAAAACGACTAAATCAACGTATTTCAAAAGATAAAGTACTAAATTGGTCCAAAATTTTGAAATATACTAATTCCAAATTACTAAAAGTTAAGAGAAAAAAAACATATTTAACTCTTAAATTTATTGTAAACTCATGACAACATTGCAATGATTCCTTGCTTGCAGACCATTCTAGAGAGGAAATGATACAGACTTAAACTGAATCATATGATTGAGGTCATCCAACCAAACAAACAACACATCCACCAAACAAGTCATTTGAAGTGTGACAACATAAAGTGTCTTTATTAATATTTCCTTTCTGACTTTGGTGGCATAATCAGTGGCAATTACTAAACCCACCATCATCAAAAACCAACCCAATCTGCAACAGTTCCACCAATCCAATTAGTGCACAGACTGCAACTAATCATTTACCATGTGACTTCATACCAAAGCAAACTTATCCAACCCACAAAACTCTTCTATATTAACACCACACAACAACAAAGGTCACAACCACAACACCCCAAAAAGCAAAATGGTGCACCAAATCAGAGCCTCACTCACATGCTTTATTCTTTTCCTCCTTCTCTTGGCCACTTCCTTCCTCTCAGTTCACTCCAGGAACACTCTCATCACACAAGATCACAAGATTTTGCACAGGAAGACAAGGATTAACCATGGAAGCCACCGTGGTCCCAAGAAGCACCTTCTCAACCCAACAATTCACAATCCACTTCAGTCTCGTGAATTCCCTGTGTAGCTCTCTGCTTAGTTATTTGTCTGTAACATGAATCAATTAAGTTCCTTTTCTCAGCTTTTTGATTCACTCATGCATGCCCATTTATCTGGAAGTCACAACAATTCCAAAAATCTTGTTCCTTGTGTTAGTATCTTGACAGCAAAACACATTCAGTAGCACCTTCCAATACTGTTTATGTTGTCTCTTGTTTCTGTCTATTATACATATATAAGTATATCAGATATCACAATTGAGGTTGTCTTTTTGTTTTATAATTCTTAACTCGTGTCTGATTTGGTGGAAACGGAATGAGAGGATCAGAGGGTAAAGAAAAAACTTATGCATGATCTGGAAATGAATGCTGCATATAACACACAACTTTTGGTGGATGATGGATGAGTGTTTGATCAAAATGGAATTGCTTGTTTACACAAAAGTTAGAGTTTGTGGTCAATGCTACAGTAATGGGATTGAATAGTCGTTGCAACTAATATTTTAAAAAGCACAACTACCTTAGTCATTATAGTATGAACTGTATAATTTATCAAGTTATGCATAGTAACCAAAAATGAAGGCTTTTTTTGAACCAAGTTGGTTTTGACTGCAAGTTGATTATACTGACTCATAATTCATCAGCCATTTTTTGTTATTATTTATTTGAAAAGAAAATATATTTTTCTATGGATGAGAGCTAGGATTCACAAGTTTCATGGTCCCAATGCTTCTGATAATTGTCAATAATCAAGGAGAAAAGAGGTCAATGAATAGTATGAAAATAATGTTTTTCAAAAATAGTTTTATCAAATTCCCCATAATATTATTCCTGCAAAGGGATAAAAATTTAACTTTTCTAAATTAGAATGAAAGTTTTCATGCACTGAAAGTTCTATATAAAGTGTCAATGTTAGTTCGGTTGAACTTGTGATATAAGAATTAAAAATACATTTAATAGTTTAGATTTCGTAGAAAATACTTTTTTGTATATATTTTTTCTTTTCGTGTGGACTGGATTCTCTTGACCTCATTCCTTTATTTTCTCTTTACACAGTAACATTTAATTATTTGCTGATATTGTAAAATAAGAATTAAAGCATAATGATATTTTCTTTTATACAAAAAAGGATCATAACGGGACAAACAAAGTAATGGTAAACCCGTGTCTTGAGCCAATAATGAAGCATTTTTCCACTCCTACTCAAACTAAGATTTACCACACAAAAGTATGTTCAAAACACAACTCAACCTCTTTTACCAAACATGTCGTGGTTTTGAATAGAATTCTATATGCAAAGATTGTCTTTATCTTCTACTTCATCATCCATAGACAAAAGGATATATTTAAAACAAGTCAAAAGTGTTTTCAAGAACTTGTTTATGAAAATATAGAGATTCCTTAAATTGATAACTCTTTCCTACATTCCTTAGCTCGTGAAAGGTGGTTGTTCCAAATGATGCCTGTTGATTATAACTGACGAGTAGACATATAGATACACTCCCCTAACCTATTTACTGCATTAATGTATCTAACAAAGCTGATTTTGGAATACTAGCCGTGGAAGGCAAGACAAGCATGAGGCACAGGATTCAGAGAGAAGCCTTTTTCCTCATATTTTCAGCCAAAATGGACTAGCAGAGAATTCTATTCATTGTTTGCATTTTGAGCTGGAACAATAAGAACAGCATTTGATATGAAACTCCTTCCATATAAATGGGAACAGGTTTAACCAAAATATCATTCTTGATCATGGTTGAGTCTTATGACAAATCAGCTTATGATTTCAAATCGTTTCATGGATTTTTGAAAAAAAAAGAGTTTTAGAATGATGAGAGGAATGTGCTAAATATAGACAGTATGAATAGGGTAACAAAGCATTTCTTCGGTTCACCTTTTGTTAAATTGTGACACAATGCCGTGCTTGACGGATTCAGAAGAAAGAAAAATAAACATATAGAAAATTTTCATTCTTAATTCTCCATTCCTCTGATTTTAACTTCTATCATGCATGGCCTAAATACATTCAGATATTCATCAAGGGTACATGCTGCAAAGGAAAGCATAAATAAGCTTAATAACAATGGATCCAAAGTAAAAATTTGAAGCATATTACCAGAGTCTTCATATAAAGCAGATAGCGAAAATGTGCCACACTTGACTTTTTATGAGTATATATTTGAATATACATAGCCATATTTGTGCCGCATAACATATAGAAATAGCAAAGAACAGCAAAAAGAGATGAAGGGGTGTCACGTTCAACAAAATACATCATTAAAATCAATACCAGTTTAGATGCCTGAAGCATTACACTCTTCAAGAAGTTTTAAGAGATTATGCTCCGGAGCACTGACAGATGGTAGGATCATTCGATTCGACCGGGATGTCCGGGGCTTGATTCCAGCATCTTCAGATTCAAGTGTTCCTCCTTCCTTCATTACTGGCAGGTCCCCTCTTCTTCGCACAGTTGCAGAAACTCTTTCTTTCCATATTCTTCCATCCTAGCATTGAGGAAGAAATTTTCATAATCCTATTATATCCAATAAATGACAGAAACCCTCCTCTCTTTTTTCTTCAGATTTGACAAACAGGAAAGAAAGGCATTCATGCATGTACAACCTCCCCGGGTCCTTAACTACACTCTTTTTCTTTTTCAAAATACAATTTTGGTTTTCAAAAGGTTATCCTTAATTACCAACAAATTGTACAAGGTAAATTTACAGGCGGAGGTGTCTACTCATGATAATTTTAGTAATGGCCAACTTCCAACCATCACTGGATCTTCAGATATGAAGTTAGAAACAGCTAAAGGTTCAAAACACTGTGACTAGCTACACCACATTATTTTCAAACTAAGTCAAAAATATGGCTGCTCTACCACAACTTTTGTTGAGGGTATACAATGAACATGAAACCCAAAGGAAAGATGAGTTGATGACCAAAACCACCTTACCACCAAGTTAAGTGGAACCTCAGCTATCCCCTCACGTGTATTCCACACTAAAATACATAACTGGCAATGACTAGTTCATACTTGTCAACTGTAGTGACAATAATAGGTTGTAATCATATTCACATGGATGCACAGAAAAACTAAAATAGAAAAAATAAAGAGAACTGTTGTAGGAAATAATCCAAAGAATTCTCCTAAAGTCCAAATCCCAAATTTAGTAATTATGTTAGCGTTTTGTAGATAGTTGCTGGAATGCTCAAGATTAGACAAACAGCTTTATCTTATGATTTTTGTATTAAGTGTGGATTGAGTTCAGAAAGTCTTCTGAAAGGTAACCCCGATGAGTAGTAGCTAGGCAGAGGCCTGGATCTCTAGCATAGAGTAGTACCTATTCTCAGCTTCCCATTTACTTGGTGTGGCTGGTGAAGGATAGAGTCTATCCTAAGGATCTTTAGTCTTTCTTGTGTAATAATTTTAGAGGTTTACTGCATCAATAGAGATGCCAAAAGGCTTTGGAGGTGTTCACAGTTTGCAGTAGGTTGGTTTATTTGATTGTAAAGAAATGCAAGAATTTTCACTGGTCAGATCAACCCTTAAATTTACTTTCAGAGAGTAGTTCAACTAGTATCTTTGTGAAGTCATACCAAATATCTTTTTAAGGGGATGTCTTTGATACATATTCAGAGAGACTGGGTTGCTTATGTTCTTTCCTCATTTGCTGTAATGTTTAGCTGTAGAGTATATCTCTTTCTAAATCAAATTCACCTTTAAAGTAAATTGTTATAAATAGCCTTAGAAGAATAGTTGAAATGGTATTTTTTTCAAGTTATTTGATATCAAGATACTTTACTTATTACATGTTTAAACAGGTAACCTGTTTGCTAATTAAAAAGGACAGCATATTTGCCTCTTATTCTTGAAGCTAATAATGCAAAACAAGTTTAACATAATGATATGCAGATGTTAACAAACAACATTTCTTATGAGTTTTAAATATTTTCGTTTTAGCTTAATTCTAGACAAATAATTTTAAAAATATGTTTTCTCTAAAAGATGCTAAAAATAGTTTCTTCCTCATAATAAATTAAATCAAAAGCATGCCTAGTATCCAACACAACCAAATTCCATGCTCAACAAAACAACTCATACTTTCATTGAGGTATATAGCAATCATGAGATGCAAATTTAATTTTGCACTGAATATTGGCATTCAATCATCAATTCTCACATTAAGGTGTAACATATTGGTTAAAAGAGTAAAAACCTAACATTGACATTATATAAAAATCAAATAGTAACAACAGCAATAACAATGATGATGATGATAATAATGTGCAATTTGCTACCATACACCCAAACTGGTTATATTTGTTTTAAAAGTTGCAGGATTGACTTTGATAGAATTAATTTTAAACTGCTGCATGTAAATGGAAGCACGCCTATATTATTCTGACCCATAGATTTTACAATGAAAATGTACCACAGAGAAATGAATTACGGTAATGTAGCAAAAACAGACATGCATCATTCCAAAGATCAAATGATCAATTTTGCCATATACCATAAGACAACCAGATATCATTCTTACATTAAGGATAGATGGCTCTGGCAACGGGCACTGAATTGGCCTATCACTGTCAAGAGGTTCGATCGGATGTTCAACAGGCTTAAACTCCACAGCCACTTCAATTCCATGAGAAGTGGCAGTTGCAGCACTCGCCACTGCAGCAACAGCCTCAGAGTTTGGGGGCATCACTTCCCTCTCATCCTGCAACACATGAAGTCAACGCACAACAAACAATAGTAAGATCACGGCACCAATTAAACAAAATTGTAGACCAAATTGCACAGGCTTTTCTAATTTTCTCCAATCCAACAGCAAATCACATGAGCAATTATATTGATTATTGCACTAACGAAACAGAACATGGTTTATACTCATTAAATTTAAGGTGAGTAATCAAATAGCACAAAAATAAAAAAGAACTAGGCCTGACCAGCATTTATTGGTCAATCAAAGTCCACTCCCAACAAAAAATCAATCAAAATCATTGGATTTGAATTGCAAAAAAGGGTTCATGAGAAGGAAAAAAAAAATAGAGTAACTCTTACCAAAGCACTTTGAGTACGTCGGTGGACATTCCTTCCAACAGAGAATCTCGAAAATATACCCACCATGGTTCTTTTCTCCCCACCTCAAAAAGAATCAATACCCACCAAGAAAAAACGTTTCTTTTGACGTCTGCGTGATTATCTAGCGAAAGGTCTATTAGCTATCTATAGTTGTTGTCTGGGGGAGGCAAAAAACACTTGAATCAGTGGTTGCATGAGAAGGGTCCTGATCCGGGGCAAGTTTTGCAACCCGGAAGCAGGTGGTGTTGGAATTGGAAAGCCACAGAGAAAAAGGAGAGAGAGAGAGAGAATAAAGAGAATGAAGAGAGAGAAAGGTTGAGGTGGAGAAGAGAGGAATCGTTTACTTGGCGTGAACGATGATAGTGTTGGGTTTGTTGCGTTGTGCTGAGATGTGTTACGAGGAGTTTCTCGTTTGGGGAAGTTAATAATAATGTAGTAATAATAATGCTTTGGAATCAGCTGAACAGACAGTATCAAACTGTAATCCATCACAAACAAACAAAATATAAATTAATTAAAAAAAAAGATAAGTAAAAAAAATTAAATTAACAAAAGTGATTTCAATTATATAAATTAACAAAAGTGATTTAATTCTGTCTTTGACATGGATGTAGCTGTTCTGATAAATGTTCTTTCTTTCTGTACTGTAATTCCTATTTGGAGAAGAAATTAAAAGAAAATAAATAATTCTAAATAAATATCAATCTCTGTGTTCTTTAAAGAAATAAAATGTTAATATTTTATGAACTTCATAGAGTATTAATGCAGAAAAAAAAAACATTTATAAGAATTAAAAATGTGAATGGTGGAATGAAGGTGTTGTTGATTGGGCAGAGAAGGGTGTCACAGTCGAGTGACGAGTGATGACTCCACCACATCCACCGCCCTTGCTACGGTGTCTTCTTCAACTACACGCTCAGATTCTTCTTTTATTGCACAAAGTAATATAATTTTTCTGATATCTGCTTTTGTTTTTATTTTATTTTTTATTCATTGGTGGAGAATCCATAAACTTGGTGCATTAGTTTATGATGCCAGCTCTTTTCTGAATAAACAATGTTACTAATTTAGTCTGTCAAAATAAAGTTATTTTTCTTAAAAAATATCCTATAGAATGTTAAAAAATCACCCCAAATGTTAACTATTTTCTTTATTCTTGTTTGTGCCAAATTTCGTAAAGCTTTATTTTTCTCCTTCTCTCACATTCTTGTCCAACTTGGCTTCTTCACCATCTCACTTTGTAACCATTTTTTTTTTTTTTTCATTTTCTCTCATGACTTTGTGATGGTGTTCTTTGGTTGTTGCTCAACAAACTCTCAAACCCAAATTCAAGTCCTTACAATTGTTCTTCTTCAAGTGCAAGGGAAACTTACCCTTGACCTTTTGAGTTTTACCAATTATCTATGTCAAATAATTTAAAGAGAATAATACATGAAGGAAAAAATAATTTTTGTTTTCTTTGTGAATACAAATTAGTTTATATTTTTTTATCGGCAAACATAACAATGAAAACTAGTTTGTATATAAACTAATTATATATATATATATATATATATATATATATATATAGTGTTTTGTGAATGAAATTCTACAAAATTATTTGATTTTATTTCCTTTTTTCTGTAACTTTTGACGAGAAAACTCAGAGAAATTCTAAGTCTACTTAAAAACTTCCATTTTGTTTTTAATTCAATAAAATATGTGTGTTAATGTATTGAGTATTGTTTATATATGTGTTGAAGATGGTAAGTAAAAATTAAATATGTATGAGAAAGAGAAGTAGATATGACAAATGAACCTATATAATTTTTCTTTGACATGAATACTCACGTTAATAAAGTATGCATATAATTAATAATGATTTTTTAAATTGGTATATGTAATACTTAATATTTTAAATTGGGTGTAGGTCAAAAATAAGTAACTAGCTATCTTTCTAGTTTCAATATTCGTTCTAATATTCGTCAAGTTCCCATATCATAGTCTAAAAAATTTATACTTTATTTTTAAGTTAAGTAAAACATTTAATCATTTTACTTGTTTATAATTATTTAAGATGTATTTGATTGTTATTTTATATTTATACAATTATAATTTATTTTTTAATATCTAATATTGAATGCAAATGATGTACATCACTTTAATAAATATTGTTAGGGAAACGTATATCCAATCAAGATCATTGTCGTTTTTATTCCAATATTCATCCTGCTAACATAAATGATATTTTTAAGATGTATAATTTTTAATTACATTTAACAAATATTTGATAAAATATTGTTTTTTTTTTTGTTGTTGTGCCTTTTATTTGGTATAAAAAAATATTTAAAAAGGTTGAGAGAGAAGTTTAGATAGGAGTATAAGTATTCTATTCCCTATCAATAAGGATGAAATGAAAAAAAATTTCATGTATTGATAACGGGGATAGAAATGAAAATGAAGATAAATTTGTACTTTTAAGATAAATGGTGAAAGAGGGACCAACTCTCATCTTTAAGAAGTTGGTTATAAAACAAAAGAAGGGGCAAGAAATATTGGTTGAAGGTTTATAACTAGTTGATAAATATGAAATGATATATTTTTTCTTTACTTAAAATCCATTTATTAACTTTAGATTCATTAATTAGGGTTTTTTCTAACAAAATTCGACATTTTGGTCTATTGTTCCACTAGTTACGAGACAATCAATTAATGTATAGTAAGACTTCATAATGTATAATCTAAAAATAATATTACAATTTCAAATCACGAGTGACTTTTATTATTCTCATTAAAATTGTATTGTAAAACAGGAAAATTTTATCAATAATAGTGACAATCTTGATCGGTGTAAGTGATGACACAAAAGTTTCTCCTCATACTACAACAACAATACTATCATTTTATATTAATCATAAATCATAAAATCTCATATCTCTTACACGTGAAAATAATTAATAAAATAACAAACAAAATAATAATCAAATCACTTAAAAAATATTAAATAACATATTGACCAAGTTAAAAAATATAAAATTCTCATCTATTCAATAGAAAAATGGAATAAAAACTCAATTGAAAAAACAAATCTTAAAACATAATCGATCCTAACTTGTATCATATAAGTAAAATCTGTGTTTTCTTAAAAAATATAAATATTTTTAAAAAAATTAAATCTAATTGAACTTTCTAATACTTATAATTTTTTGAATTTATATATTTTGTTATTTAGAAGTCATTTTATTTAAACAAATTATTACAATGAAAAATAATCAGATTTATTTTTTTACTTCTTTTTAGAATATATTTTTTTTATCTTTTAGTTTTATCAATTTTTACATTAACTGTTTACGAGTTTTAGTATATATAATGTTCACACAACATCAAACATTTATTATTTTTAATTTATAATAATAAACATTTTTTTTTAATTTAAACTTCATAAAATATAAAAAATTGCAATAAAAAAAACACAATAACTAATCGCATTTATAAGAATGAAATATATAATAATAGATAATACAAAATTAAAGATAGCAATAAAATACATTAAAAACATAAAAAAGTAGTAATGAAAAGAAACTAAATAAATCACGAATCAGAAGTTAACTTAAGTAATTTATAAACTAAAAAATCTTAAAATAAATTATGCATTAAATAATTCTGCATCAATTAAACTAATTTATAAACTAATGAACTAAATTATTAAGATATTTTCACCTTACTAAACTCTTTCAAAGAGAATGTAAGTTCTAAAAGGAGATTACAGGTGCTAATATTTTTGTTCACCGATCTCCTTATTCCTTGGTAATCTCTTTTTTTCTAATTATTATGTACTGCATGTTTCATTTTTATACTTCATACTCTAAGACGACGATATATTTCAATTTCATTTACTCGAATTTACACAACCATTATTTATTAAATTAAATATTATGAATTTATTTATCTTGTCATTTACATCTTTTTTCAAACTATTCTAAAAAAGGTGCGAGACAGTATATAGTGATATATGACCGCGAGTAACACTAAATTTATGATAATTAATTTTATCTTCATAAAAAAATTTTAATTATAACGATGATATTTAATTAAGTTTTAACTTTTGAAAAAATATATCTTAAATCTTTTTATTTCAGAAAAGAATTTTTAATATTATTGAATGTACTAATATTTAAAATGACTTAAATATTGATATTTATTTTAAAATTTAATAATAAAAGTTATAAGTAAAGTTAACTACGTTAATAATTTTTTTCTAAAAAAACAAAATAAATGCAATTTTTTTTTAAATTGACGATTAACATTGTGACATCAAATACCATACTTACACGTATGAAATCCTGTACGACCAATTCAACTTAAAAAAAACAGTATAATATAATTAAAAAAAGGAGTGACTTAGGAAATTCACATTTTAATTTAAATTTAAATTAAAAACCATATAAACAATTTTCTCATATTCCAAATAAAAAAGTACAATTAAAGGTTTAAATTCCGCTAACATGTTATTTGGAGAGTGTTGAAAGGTGAAGGAAGACCCTAACCAGTGAGAGAGCGAGGGTTTGAGACTATGGAGAACGACGAATTGTTCGACAATTGGGATGATTCGATAATCGAAGAGGTCTCTGTCCTCGCTGATAGCGCACCAAAACCAACCCCGAACTCTTTTTCTTCTTCCTTTTTCTCAGACGACCACCGTTTCGTACCACCAAAACCATATTTTCACGCACTTCCCTCAACTTCTTATCACCCTCCGCCGCAGCCGCTTCCTTCCGCCGCCATTTCCTCCGTTTACTCCGCCGCTTGCTATTCGCCTCCGCGGGAGCTCTCTCAGAGGAACGCCGTTGTCATTGTCGATTCGCCTCCCAATCCTCCTTCCGACAAAGAACTCGAGATCGAGCGCTTAAAGGTAGTATCCACTAATTCCAAATGGAAGTAAATGCACGCCTGTTCCATGTTTAGGTCTTGCACTTTATATTCAAACGCTGTGTCGTTGTTTATTGTGTTTTTATTTTTATTTACAGAACTGCCACTTTGTCATACTACTACTTTCAAATATTTCTACAGGAGAAACAAAGAAAAGAAAAGAAAATCTGTTAGGAAACAGATTGAGAACAAGTGTCTGTTTAAGTGAAAATGTAAATATTTTCTCAAAGGGGATTCAGTTTTAGTTTTGGAATTTCGACGTGCAGGGTAATAGTAGAGGGGACTATAATATACCTGTTATTTGGTTTCGTCGGTTGAATCTTGTGAATTGATTTTAAGATTTTAAGGTGTCCTTTTCATTGTTATCACTTGAGGTCTCTATTGGTAGTGCTCCTCTAGTTGTGTTGTTTGTTTTGGAAGTTACAAGGAGGGAAAAAGGTATTTGCCATGCTGGGTTGTTCCAATTTTTGTTAAAGTGTTCGCTCATTTTTTTTTTCTTGTACTAAACTTGGAATTTTTGGTTGGTGGCAAGTACAGAGGGAGCTGGAACATGCAACAAAGCAGATTGAGAATCTGGTATGCCTGGGCAACTATATACGCGCATTGGCCTTTTTGTTTTCTGTTGACTAGATTATGTTTTTTTTTGTTGACACTTCTGTTGCTGCTTCAAAATTTTGGTTGAGTGTCATAACTTAATTGCATGCTTTCAGGAAAAGGAGCGTGTCAAGTTAAAGAAAGAAAGAGACAGGAAAGAAGATAAACCCAAATTTACGTCTTCTAGCAACGAAGGAGAAAGTGCTTGCGCTAACTGTTCAAAGGCAAAGAGTATAAACAAGTAAGTCATTTTTTATTTTTTTTTACACGATGTTCTAATTGTGTGGTTCTAGGACAATAATGTCCCTTTTCAGTTGCATCTCAGATCAGTCAACAAGAAAGCTTGCAGTTTAGCTTGTTAATTTATTGTAGCTTTATACGTGTTGCTTTTATATATTGAATCATGTCATGAAGTGGAAGCCACTGAAAATGAAGTAGGATGAAAAAGGTGCACTTAAATTTCTGTTATTATGAAGTTTATGAGCTCGAGCTGAAGCTGAAAGTAACTGTTGAAGTAACTTTTGGTGAATATTTCCGTATCTTTGTTTGTATTACTTATGTCACAGGTGAGAGTGACCAGAGCTTGTTGTATAAAGCCATTGCAAATTGTGTCTTGTGTGACCAATGTCTCAGCTAAATTAAGACTTTGCCTGATATATTTTGTAATTAAGTTGCTTGAGTAATAGTCTAGATTGAGTTTAAGCCATAAGCAGAAGGGTCAAGGTACACCATGACAAATAATTATCCAGTGTTACATATCAGGCCAGAGTTGTCTTTTATTATTTTTTATCCTCACTCAGTCTAATGCAATGTTGTGTTATGTGGCATAAAATTATTATTAACCTGGGGCAAAAATGGCAGGGATTTTGGAACTCTCGATCCCAACTGTCATAACACTTCAAAGTTTAAAAATGGAGTATCCTCACCCGTTGCAATTGGTGAGACATGAGAAGAATCTCTTTCTCATTTTAAAAAATTTTCTGTTTACTTCTTACATGTGACACCCTGTTGAATTGTTTTTGTTTTATCCCAGCTGAAACTACTTTTAAAGCTAAGGGAGTTCAAACAGACATAGTTAGTCATCAAGAAGCCCAAGGTGCTTCAAGTGATGATCTCTCTGCTTATCTTGATCTTTCCCAGAAATTGCTTGCAATAAGGGGATCTCCAACTAAAAGGATGGGACATAATGTGATATCCAAGTTGCTTGCAGGTTGTCAAAGAGATTTTCATATTCTCTTTGGCTGCATGAATATGAGCCTGCCCTCTGAAATAACAAGAGAGTTATTTTTAGATTTAAGCTCTTCAGGAGTAGCTTTGCATCACCTCAAGGATCGTTATCTTACTCCAGAGTCAGCAAAGATATCAAATTTCTACCTTGCATTAACAAAGGTATCAATTCAGCTCTCCATTTTTATATATCTTCCTGTAGAACTCAAATTTGTGCATTTCTGATCCGCTGGAAATTTCTAGACATCAAATAGTTTGGTTTAAAGAATTAGCGCGCACTCTGAATTTTGTTGTTAGATTATAATTTTTGCTTCTTTGGTTTCTCCACGTGGTTGTTTTAAAGTTGTTTTGTTGTTAGATATATGGAACTCTCTTCTCTTGTGCACTATTATTTTTATTTCTGGTAATTTATCCATGTCAAGTGTGCTATTAGGAGGATTTCCCAGTCATCATTTTCTGCATTTCTCTTCTCCAATAGTATCATAGTTTAGTCTGTCTTTAATTTTTTTTAACTGGTTCCTTTTGCATGTTAACATATTGGATATGTTAACTTTTGGTATTAAAATCTGGTTCTATTGTTTAATCATGTTAGTGAGATTGTATATCATCCATTATTAATGTGTTACAGATAGCTGATGGGACAGATGTTTTGGAAACTTTAATTGGACCACTGCTTGATCTCTGTGGAATGGAAAATGTAAGTACTTTGTGAATTAATATTTTGTTGTCCAATTGCTTGCAAATTTATATTACTATTACCTGTGGGTAATAAATTTTCCTTTTAAGTACTAGGTCTACAGAAAGATGATTTGATAGATATTTTAATGGATTATAGAGGTTCTTAAGGATTCAATTATTTTCCTCTGTAAGTGAAAGTAATAATTAATATTCATAGTTTAGGAAGCAAGATTATAAATGAACAGAAAAATATTTTTTATGTAGAATTGAATGGAAAGAACTGAAAATGGGGGAACTATCCTTCAAGGGTTTCCCATTCACAAATGATTTCTCCTTTGAGCAAATGCTTGACCTACAAAATGATATAAGCAATGATGAACCTTCCCCGTATGTCTTCGTATTTATTAACTATCTTACCAGCTAACTAACCACTCCAACTTTTACCAACTAATTTGCTATTTCCTCTCTCCTAAATCTGTATTGCTAACATATAGGCAATACGTATTGGATTACAATGTTGTCAAAAAGATTCGTAAAACAGTTTGCTTTATGGTAGGTACTGTAGGATGCATGGGATATTAAATTTCAACAAAGCTCTTGATTCTTGAACGATCATTGACCATTAATTCAATTGCAATCCTGAGACCCACAGTTTACAAGGCCAAAAGCTTGTTTGTACTATTCAAAACCCTGTTGTATATTGAACATATGAAGAGTTGGAACGTTGGACATAAGTGTCCACCCGTCCTTGCCCTAAAAAATGGTTAGAAAGAAAGGAAAGAGATAGTAGGTTCTTAGGCACAGTTAGATCAGTTAGTTAGGGACAGTTAGAGAGGTTAGCCAATGAGAGGGGATCATTAAGAGAAACTGGGGGAAGAAAAGGATTTGTAATTACAATGGTTGTGTGAACATGGGAACCCTTTGTTAAGGGGAAGCCCATGGAGGAGGAGAACTATTTTTCCTTTTCTCAGTTGTTTAATGAAATTATTCATTCCCTTTGTTTGCTTCTATCAACTTCTCATTTCTCTTTCCTGGGCTGTAACAACTCCCCTCATTATAAAGGTTCAAAGTATTTGAGCCTTGTATTTTATATATTTGACATGGATTGAAGTTCTTTACATCTGTATTATAGAACCAAGTTTTGACTGTATTATAATGGACATCTTTGCAATGCATTTTATAAAATATTTTTTATTTATTTAGGGCTTATTGAGTCATTATTTGCTCACGACATGTTATGCTTTTTATGCTATTCTAAAATTGAAAGTCTAGTGAGGGGTTTATAGGGGCTTGGTCTTGCCAACTGCTAGCTTTTTGGTATGGTTCTACCAAGGTTCTTATCAGGCCATATGCTTGAAAGTTATCATATTACTTTGTGAAACTAATTTACTTGGGTGTTCTTTTTTCTCTTGCTCGGTATTTTTTATAATCCATAAACCTTTACTGACAAAGCTCCTCCCTCTTGCATAGGTTGTTATTGTCCATAGCTCTCTATGTGTACTGCATATGCTTCTGAAGCTCCTACTGGAATCGGAAAATAATGCTGGAAGGAGGTATGCGTTGTTTAAATGACGTTTTCCCTTGTTTCTAACAACTGTGTTAGCTGTGTATCCCTTGTCCATTAGCCGAAGGTTACCATTTGAATTGGTCCCTTTTTCTCTTTCTGTGTCATGAATCATGATATTTATATTATATTTAATTAATAAGTCTATTAGATCCGTGAGTTGTGATCAATTGGCTGGTCTGCGTTTGATTCGTATGATGAAAACCTGAGAAAATAGAATGTCTTGTCAAGCATGTCGAACTTGCCCTATAATTTAAGTATGCATCAAGTGTAAATGTGTATGCCCTTGGCCATATGTATAGGTAATACTAGGATCAAGAAACACTCACAGGGTGGAATGTTGTACCTGGGCTATCGATCTGTCCCTGTCCCTTAGTTTGACTGTTTATTTGGGTGTGGGAACTTTGGTGACTTGGGGAGGGAAATCGAGGAATGAAGTTTGGTCAGCATTATTGTTGTTGATTTGCTTGAAATACATCGTTGTAGTAAACAATTCTTTAATATGACGCATTCAGAAAGTTCTGCATGGCCTTTGTGATATAGAATATGTCTTTTCTACAGTTTAGTGATCTGTACATATTTGCCCCTTTGGCAGCTAGACTAAGAATACAGGATAGGTTATAAGTTGGTGGATAAGCTGTACTTTTTGTGAAGTCATTTTTTCTTTCTTTCCTTGTTGCTGTTCCTGTTCTTATGAACTTATGATTTGATCTTTCCAGTGCACTCTGCTCAGGGACAATGTCTTCATTGAAGGACTTTGCGATGGGAAGGACCTTGTGGATTTTGGTGTAAAAGATGAAAATCTTGTTGATGAAGAAATAGAAAGCAGAAAAGAATGCCAGAACCATCAAAACTCATTACAACCTCATGTAAATTGGGTTTATCTTTTTGAGATAATGCATCAAATTGCCATGAGGATCACAGAGGAAAGAGTGAGAGTGGAGGCAGTATCTATTATGAAGCTGCTTTTCCTGAGAAGTAATACTTACTTTGAGAGGGAACAGTAAGTTTAACTGTCGTGTTTTACTCTTAAAAATTGACTTATGAAGATATCGTGTTTATGCCAAGAGTTTGTGTGAACACAGGTTTAGCCAGAAAATACTTTTTGAAACTATTTCAGAATTGCTAAAGAAGGATGCTGGGCTGTGTGTGAAGAAACACACTCTAAGACTTCTATACCTGGTTTTGAATTGTAAGCTTCCTCTGCTAACCAATATGCCAATTTTTTTTTTCGTTCATTACTACATAATTTGATTCCTAGCACCCTTCATTTCAATTGTTTTAGCAATTGCTACATGTTTTTGAACTTTTATTTTCACGCATTCAAGGTCCAAAACTGTTGGCTGCTTTCTGCTGTGGATGCAAAGAGGGTGATGCTAGCAGTGCTATGAATGAGAATGAATCGACTTCAGATTTTCAATATTTTAAAATCATCCTTCAAGGATTGTCTGATTGTGTAGCCCCTCATAGGAGTGGTTTACTGGTATGTTTGCTATGAAAGATACTGACACCGCCCATACAATTCTGCAATGTATAAATTGAGATGTGATTAATTTATTATGAATTATGTTGGATTGGATAGCACATTTATTGTGATATAGTCCATTTGATTATCATTTGCATCTACGTTTCCACACTCGTTTAACAATTACGTAAATAAATTAAGTACTCTTCTGAAACTTTTGAGACGAAAATTAAGATTTAAAGCTTTCTTATTGTCTTCTATGATAGGGATGTAGTCAAGCGACTTCAGTTTGGGGAAAGTAGTTATATATATTTCAAAATATTACTGCCTAAAATTTAGGTCATTCTAATTTCAGGGATTGAAAGTCAGCAGAAATGTGATTCTTGTGCTGGCGTTCCTTGCATCGTCTGGACAACCGGGTTTTGAAATTTTTGTTGGTCATAGGCTCTCTAATCGAGGGGTAAACTATCTTATGTTGATTTTGCAATTACTTCTATCGGAGATGGATCTTGAAGCTGAATCATATGAGCAGCAGGCAGAAATTTTCAGGGAGAGGTAATAAAACTGACTGTTAGGGTACAATCATAAAATTGTTCATTTCTTTACTTATCCTTTCTCAGATAAAGAAAAGTAAAGTGTAAAGTTGTACTCTACAATTGTTTTCTAATGGTTACTTCTCTTTTATTTCGTTAAGTTCATTTGTTTAATCAATGTGTACATATTAAAAAGTGTATATAAATTCTTGAAACATAATAAATATATAATTATAATTGTGGAAATCCTAATTAAAATCACGTTTATTAAAATCTTGTCAAATAAAAAAATTATAAATTACTATCATTATAAAAATATTAGTACTTTTTAAATTAGATATTTCTTATTGATTTTGTGTGACTCATTTGTGGTCACTGTCAGGACATTTTTGATACGGGAGATACTGATATTACTCAACAGACTAGTGTCGAATCCTTCATATTCTGCCATTGTCTTGCGCGGTTTAACGAGCAGAAGGGATATGGGTGGTTTGACAATTGATGTTGCAAGCAGATTATCTCGTAAAGGGAAAAAAAATGAGCAGCAGGAGAGTATGGTGAAGCATATAAGAGAAACTGAAATTGTTGACCTTGCTCGCCTCTTCAAGAAAAGAATATTCGCATATTTAGGTGATGACGTATCGTGAAGTGTCCTCTTCCAGTGCTCAGTTTTTGTACATATACACGTCTGTGTCTGTATCATTCTACTCAGGTGGGAGCTGCTTCTGAAATGTTGCACAAGCAGCAAGGGCACTACGAACGCCCAGAAATTTTTGACTGCCATGAAAAAAGTTCTTATTCAAAATTTTGTGTAATTGAAAGTTATAATTTAGTGCTCGAGATTGAGCAATGTCAGTCAGGTTTAAGAAAATGATGTAACGTTTTTGTTTTATGATGTACCATTTTTGTCGAAATGTTATTTCCCTTGAATTATTCCAGTC
The DNA here is from genome assembly GCF_004118075.2 of Vigna unguiculata. Classification (NCBI taxonomy): domain Eukaryota; kingdom Viridiplantae; phylum Streptophyta; class Magnoliopsida; order Fabales; family Fabaceae; genus Vigna; species Vigna unguiculata. The sequence continues at coordinate 25,312,425 of NC_040280.1, forward strand.
TACCATTTATTCTTCATTTGTAGGCAAGTTGACTGAATTTTTAATATCTTAAAAGATCTTTTGATGTAAAATTCAAAATAATGCATTTAAAACTGAAATAATATTGTTATTCGATAGTTTTTATTTTTAATTTATAAGAGAATACATTAGACGAGAAAGGCAAAATGGGAAAAGAATGGATAAACTTTACAGTTCGAATATCTGCACTACACGGACGGAAAAATTCACACAGAATAATGTTAATGTGATGTCATTAGATTAAACATTGAGACTACATTAAAATGAAATTACTACGTGAAAGTATATTTAGCATGTATATTATAGTAAAATAAATATCATTAGCAAATTACTTCATGTATATTGGGAATTTAATTTAATATTGTACCATGACATTGTTCTATTTTGTCTTTTGTTTTTTTTTTTTTATTTCTCTTGCAACTGTAATTTCTCTTATTATTTCCTTTACACACACACACACACACACATATATATATATATATATATATATATATATATATATATATATATATATATATATATATATATATATATATATATTCCATCTTTTTTACATTTAAGTACCATTATTATTTTCTTACGTAAATCATAAACTGATTCATATGAATTTTTAATTTATATTTTAAAACGGAAATTTTAAAAATTAGCCATAAACAAAGTAACTTTCTATAAACTAAACCTCACTAAATCTTTTGAATGAAAAGCTTAATTTTGAAATTTTAAAACAGAATACGATTCCGTTGATACGCGCTAGGATGAGTTTTGGTTGGGTTTGAAAAACTAGACTGAAACCTAACAGAGCGAACCAGGCAATAGATCTATATAATGGAAATGAAAGGTTTTGTCTGTCTCCCATCTGCATTAAAAGTTCATCGAGGTAATTTTTTACAACTTCTCTGTGTTTTTTTTTTTTTTTTCATTCACTGCTAAGCGTAGCTATATTAATTTTCATTTACATTGATAATAAAATATATCTATCTTGTAAATGAAACAACTGCTGATATCCAAATTGTTTCAGTAATCATGAAAAGATAGAATCGAATCTGAATATGTAATATAGGAAGAATTGTATTATACAATTTGTGTATTCAATAATAATGGTGATTATGCAATTTATTTACATTGATCAAATTTAAACAAAGGTGCACAAAAACCTACACCTTTATTTAGAGCACTGACTTCTATACAGGAAATGAGTCTGCTCAATTTTTAGTACAGTTTAGGTAATATAAAGAAATTGTTACACTTCCTTTGGTGCTGTTAAACTTGTTGTCCAATTAAACTGAAATTTCAATTCTGATTCAAATTCAACACATGCTCTAGAATTGTACCAATTATTCCACAATTCAGAGCTACACCTTCCACTGAATGCGAGGTTCATGACTTCTTATGAGAGTACCTGATCTTGGAGAACAATCTCTGCTGAAAGTGTCTAGAGCATAAACATCCCAACCTCCATCTCTCCAGTAGGTAGAATAGACATCTGGTATATGTAAAACTTTACCGTAATCTTTTCCTGGACCATGTGGACATATTGTCTTCATCAGTTCATCTGGCATATCGAAAAACTCAAGGACTTTCAACTTAGTCAAGTTCTCAATGCCTGATGGAACCTTCTTCAACAATTCACACCGCCCTATGCTCAGTTTTTCTAGGCGAGTCATTGCATCCTTCCCCACTGTCACCTCTTTGAGTCCATCAAATTTGTCAAGACCTAAAACCTTGAGCTTCTTGAACTTTCCACTCCTAAAATGCAAAGTGTCACCATCATAAGCCTGAAGCAGTTCAAGATGTGCAAGGTTTGGCAGATCTTGCAGATACACTAGAGGATCGTATTTTAAACAGCTCCATTTCAGAAATAGCCTGGCTAGGCTATGAAGAGACTGTATCCAACATGGTAACTCTTGTAGACGCCCTGACAAATACAAGCGTTGAAGAAATGGAGGTGGTGAACAAAGAAATGTCAGATCAATGACTTTACTCTCACCCTCAGAAGTAACAGAGAGGGCATGAAGATTAGTTAATCTCTCAATGGACAAACAGAAAGCCATCCCATCTTCCTCTCTAAGTTTCAAGATTCCTAACCTTCTTAGTTGACTTAGCTCCCCTAACTGCCTTATTATCATTCCACAGTCTTGGTTTGCCTCCACAAAACAAAGCTTTTGTAGTGCCTTTAAATTTCCTATTTCAGAGGGAGCTTTAAGACCATCTTTGGAGTGAAACTGTGCATAACCTTTGAATTTAAACTGATAGACAAGGACATGACGAAGCTTTTGAAGCTTGAGAATATCTACAGGCAATTCTCTGACAGAAGTGTTCTTTAGATCAAGTGTTTCTAGATTATGCAACTTCCCTATTATGTGACCTGGAACCGTTTTCACCTTTGTGTTCCTTAAGCTTAGATATCTTAAATGATACAGATCAATAACTGCTAGTGGAAACTTCTTCAAAGGTGCATCTTGATAATCTAAAACACTGAGCAGTTTAAAACCACTTGGGAACAGTTTTCCAAGGGGCACATATTCTCCAACCCCAAACATTAAAAAAGAACGGAGTTGAGAGACAGACCTATGTTGCTGCCGATATGGTAATGTACCGTGCACTGAAAGCCGCCGAATCTTTTCTGGCCATGCCGCACTTTGTTCTTTGACAATGGATGCAAAGTTTTGGTCTTTAGACTTCAAAATGATGATCTCCCGTAGAAGATCATGGACTCGCAAAGTTTTGACCCTTCCATCAGATGTTGTCCCTGCTACTTGTATTAAGTTTCTGTTCAGGAGCTCCTTCAGGTAATCATGTGCAACATCTTCCTTTGTTTTTCCTTCTTTGGCTTCAACAAATCCTTCTGCTATCCATAAGCGGATCAATCTCATGCGCTGAATCAGATAGTCCTGAGGAAAGATGCTTAAGTACAAGAAACAGTATTTCAAATGGTAAGGTAAATCATTAAAACTGAGGTTGAGTACAGTTTTAAAATTATCAAGTTTGCCATTGCCTTGAATTTCAGCTCCAAGACTACGGCAAATCATATCCCACTCATCAATCCTGCGCTTGTCTTTTGTGGCCAGGACACCACTGATTGCCACAATTGCAAGGGGAAGACCCTCACATTTTCTTAAGATATATTTACAGATGTCAATCAAATACGAGGGACATGAATCACCCTGAAAGGTGTTCCTACAAAATAGATCCCAAGCCTCATCTTCTTTCAAGGGTTGCAAGTTATACACCTTACCGCTGGATTCTATTGTGGAGTTAAAGGCTAAATCAGATCTACGAGTGGTGATCATGATCCTGCTACAACAATTACTGTTTGGCAATGCATATTTGACAGCTTCCCATTCATACATATGCCACACATCATCAAATACTACTAGATACCTCTTCCTCTGCAGCAAGTCTTTGATTATCATCTTGAGCTTATCACTACACATGCTTTCCATTCCCTCTGGAATTGGTCGCCTTATCTCAGAAAAGAGCTTCTTGGCCAAGTCTTTGAGAAGCTCCTCAATTTTACAAGATTGAGAAACAGTCACCCAAGCACAAGCTTTGAAGTGTTTTTTTACGTCTGGATCATCATATACTTTCTTCACCAAAGTAGTTTTTCCTATCCCTCCCATTCCAGTAACAGAAATCACTTTTCGTCCAGGACAACCATTGATCAACCATCCTATTACCTGTTTTTTTGGTCTGTCTATGCCCACTAGATCAGTGTTGTCCAGGAGAAGAGCATCTCCTCGTTGATCATGCCATGCGTTACCTGTTTCAGGATATGTTTATTGTTCTAGTCTCGCAAGTGAGAATTGTGTAAACAGCAAAACAAGTACATTTTTATTGTTAAAATCCAATTTGCTTACTACCTAATGTTCACTTTTGGTGCACCTACTTCATTACCACTATAAGTCTAGTATAAAAATGCAAGTGGCACTAAATAAATCACTACTCTAAGGGGAGAGATAAACACGGTCGCCAATTGGAGGTGTTCACATTGTTATTACTTGAAGCTTCCATATTATAGACTTGAATAGAGTCTGTGCCAGTTAGTATAGTACCTGTATGAACGGAATTTGAAGCCACTGAAGAAGTATCCAGTTTACTGCGGAATCTCTTCCGACTTGAAGAAATAGCTTTCAAGCGCGAGTTGATGGTTTTTAACTCATGTGCAATCCGATAGCGAGCTTTCATATTCCTGATACGGAGATAAATAGAGAATCCATTGTTATGGTTATGTACCTGGACAAGTTCCAATTCATCAAGAAGATCTTCAGCCTCATGAACAACATCTCTGACTTGCTTAACCCAGACTTTAAGTTCCTCATCGTTCTCTTCTAACGCATCTGCAACCCTTAAGAAGGCTCTTATCAGCTCCAACTGTCCTTTCAGGCATATCACTTCTGCTTGAACTCCAGTGAACAATTTCACCTTATTCTCAAAAACAGGTGCAAGCCTTTGGAGAAGAAAACCCACTGCACTCTCAGCCATCAACTCTGTACATTTTTTCTACAGCAACTAGTGGAAAGAAACTTGGTTTTAGACTTGCTAGCTATAGGAAGTGAAGTGCATAGCTTTTGAAATTTCTTATAATATCCTTTTATTCAACCCATTGATGCATGGTTTATACAGGAGATAGAGATGCAAGATTTTTTTTCTCACAAAAAATTGAAACATGACAGCATCACCAGTAGATAACTGTTAACGTGTCAGAAAATGAAACAAAAAAAGAAAAGTGCAATTAAAGCTCAAAAGTTATCTTAGATTATGTCAAGTTGAGCTTAAAAAGCTATCTTAAATATATATGAAGAGAAAAATCAAGATATAAAATTGCTGACTTACTATTAGTTTGATAATGTGGAGAGAAAACGCGTCAAGGGTTTTAAAACAATATTCCTTACCACAATGCAACTTCTACTGCTTAGAGGGTGCCTGATTAATGCCTTAAGAAATTTGGTTGAAGGCAAGATACCTTCGTTTTTCCTAGACATAATGTATTTTAGGAAAGGTAAGTTGTCTTTTATACTAAAAATAAGGCTTTACTGAAAGGGAATGAAAGCATCTGCATATGCCAAAAGTATCAAAAGAGTATTATCAGTGATTCTGAGCTTTGGGACAATTTTAATCTAGAAGACTTTGCTTGAAGGAATTTAGCTATATCGTACGTTTTGGTGGGAGGAAAAAATAGAGATCAACGAAAACAATGATAGTAGTAAATTTGGGTTTATTTTCTTGTATTGTTGATTATGTTTTGAATACCCATAGGTATTTTTAATTAAATCTTTATTGAAATTTTTTCTTATATCGAGTGTTTAATTTTTTTTTTTTCATTTAAGTATTCTTTTATTTTTGGTTTTAACGGATGATATGATTATTATTTTATTTTCTTGTCATTAACTCATGTATCAACTTGCTTTTTTTTTTTCGATCTCTTCTAATTTGTTGGTTAACTTGTTGATTTTTTTCTTCAAGAGCAAGTTGACCGATATATTAAAAGACATAAGAGAGAAAATGCAAGTTGATGAATTTAAGTTAAAAAGATGATGTATAGTCATTAACAACAAAATCAAATGATAGAATACTTAGATTAAAAAGATATTTTAAGCATAGATAGGATTTGTTTTTAATAAAAACAAAATTGAAATCATTAAAATTGATAATTTACTTTAAAACTTAACTAGTCTTTTTTTTTATTAGAATTATTTGAGGAGAAATGAATCACTCATTTTATATAAATCTAACTTAGAATATGCAATCGAACTATCAACCTGTGTAAATTTCAATGATATTTTCTTGTATTTTTTTTTCAAACTACACTTATATTCATGTACTTTCTATATATATATATATATATATATATATATATATATATATATATATATATATATATATCAATAAAAATCATGTAATAAAATTGCAAAATCGATCCAAATAAAAAAATGATTTGGTTTGATATAAATTTTGTTAAGATTAAACTAATCACATATACATTTTGTATGATTCAAACGAATTTTTAACTAAAAATCAAATGAAACCCCGTCAAAGAGTGAGATTTGAGTTTATAAACAAGTAAATGATTAACTTATACACTATCAACAACAAAAGTATAGCAGGTATGGGCTAAAATTAGAACCATAAAGATGCAAGAAGTCTTTGCTGACTTTTTCATGGGGAAATAGGAATATCAATGATGCACATCAATCATACTCAGAAGGTGATTTACACAGAAATTGTATATAAATTGGCACTTTCGGCTTTTCCTTTGCCTTAAAACAGTGGGCACTGCAATGGTGTCATGTTGTCCACATAATTGGTTCTACCTTTGACTACAATAAGAATCTTGGAACATGTTCAGTGAATTCAAAGTGCATTTATATTTTTAATGTAGCCTAAATAGAAAAATAATAAAGTCTAGAAGACACGTATCATGTTATGAAGGGGAAATGGTTTTTAGAAGCAAAGTCAAATACAGTATATGAACCACATATGTAGGGCTTTTATTCAAAACCTATTTTTGTGATTTAGAAAATGTTTTGGTAACGGAAAAGAGTATATTTTTTCCGTCCAAACAGAATAGTGCTAGATGTGTATTTTTTTTTTAATACCTTGAGTGTACTGCGGAAACTGTGCTAGAGAAGTGTATCATTGAAAGTGTCATTGTTGATGTAATTTACAGAAGGACTAAGAGTTTGTACAATCTTGAGTACTTAGCACGCATTGCCATTGAAGCAATTTTTGAACGTTATCCACATAAAAAATGGGTCTTAATTTCAAAGGAAGGGTTGAGTTACTGAAAAAAAAAAAAAAAACTAGTTCGACACTACACAAACAGGTTTTTGTCTATTTTAGTCTTTCTAAAAGCTGATTCATTTATTAATCAGAAGCAATTAATGTTATTATTGATTAGCAGGAGAATTATTTTCCCTCAACCTTCTAGATCATAACTTAATTATCTTCAGTGAGCACAAAATGACTCCTAAATTTGCTTTACTCTTTTAGGAGAAGTGATCCAATATAACTTCCTTTGTTACATTCCAAAATAACGTTTTATTGATAATTCCATCGGATAAGTGTTGATGTTGTAAAGATGATAATTAACGAATAATTTCCCCATCTTTTTAACTGAGAATAATATTCCATCTTGCTCGGCCAATAGAGAATTTCATTGTTGACTAAACTAAATTGTGATTAGATTAAGTTTCTACCAACATGCTCCAAGATCTTGCTCTTTTTAAGATAATGAAGTAATCGAATTGTCGTGCTGCTCAATTTGCAATATATCTATATAACTGAATTACGAGTTAGACAATACCAAAAGTGATCAATCAGAAAAAGGTTAATCATAGATGACAAGTCTATTTCCTCTTGTAAGTGCCCTTTCCCTTTTTCCGAATCCCATTCTATGTCTCTTCACCCATGGTCTTCAACGAACTTTGCGAACTTTATCTTCCTGTCCTATGCCCAAGGATTTCTGGGCATTTGCAATACCTTCAGGATCTGCAAAATAAACGCAAGGAAACATTAAAGATTAACAAATACCCGTTTCCCAAAATAAACATAATAGCTAATCCAATGAAGATGCAGAAATACTACCAATAACTTTTTCCCATCATAGGTCATACACATTGATATGATCACTCAAATGCCAAATAAAACAGAGAAACTCACATAGTCAATTTAGACAGTAGATAATATATAATGAAAGAGAAATGAAAAAAAAAATGGTTTTAGATTACTGTGCATGCATAAAGTAGTAAAGGTTAGCAACGAGTAACGGACAACTTGAAGGCTTCGCATAAAATGCAAGAGAAAATATTTGAAATAAAACTACGTTTGAAGAAAAACACCAGTAAGATACAATCTAAGACACTATTTTGAACACACTCTACTGTCATTGAAATTTATTGAAAATCACAAAAAGTTTGTATCACTCGTAATTTTGTAATTCCCTATCAAAATATAACCAATAAACGAGAAGGATAGAAGAAATGTATTGAGTGAATTGCTAATAAACAGAAGCCAGAAAACAGTTCTCATTTTTGAATTGATGGAAAGAGGAATAAGGGAAGAATATGCAGTACAATGCTCTTAATTACCATTGCTTTGATTTTTTTCAATGGAAGCATTATGGAAATGGAATCAACTTATTGTTTAATCCCCTTTACCATTTTGTTCACTTTCCAACTAATAGATGGAAACTTTGCTCCATTCCCAACATAAAATAATTTTATTTCATTCTGCCCAATTCCATTTCCATTTCATTCAACTTGGCATCAGATATTCAAACAAAGCCAAGAGCATAAGCTTCATAATCACCATACAACAAATTAGAAAAACGTAAAAATTTCAGATCCTGTGTAAAAAGAGGGGGTAAAACTTCCGAGGATATATATTTGGTCTTACTTGTTTGTTCTAAAAAGAGATTAACAGTGATCCTTATAATAATTGGGACAATTTCGTTCCATATATTCTCAGCTGTGGAAAAAGGAGCTGCAAATCAAACATACCAAAGAATTGGGTGAAAATGCGAGTGAAGAAGCTCAAGTTGCGAGAGACATTGTATGCCATGACAGGAGGAAGAGGTTTCACAACAGTGTCAATGCTAAAAACACGTTGAAGAAACTGCGTTATACAAAAAAAAAACACATCAGTATAAAATTTGAAGCACATCAATGCTAAATCAATACCACAAACAAGGAGGAAATGATAGTAGTGTTTGTTTAGCTATTAGTTCCATCCAGTTAAACTCACATTCATTGTCCATAACACAAAATGTTACTTCTGCATTTCATTCTTTGACATCGGTTTCCAAACATGCTCGAAATCATTTATATAGAATGAGTAATACTATTAATAACATAATATGATAATATATGGAAAAAGAGAAAAGGGTAGCTACGAAGCACTTACAAGACACGGGACACAACACGAATGCCAAAGACACAAAAAAATGTCTTTTAAATTTAACACTTTACATGTCCTACAAGGGTCATGTGTGTATCAATGTTGGATATACGTAACACATGTGAACACACCATTAAATAGGGTGTCCGTGCTTCACAAGTGGGTAGCACTAGCATGTAATATGCACGCATGGTGCATAAGAGTGTAATAGCAAAAGCTTAATTACTAGGAAGGAAGCCCACCTGGATATGCAGCAATTCATAATGATACAGTTAAAGGTCATAACAAGGTCGTCAACCTCAAAAGTTTTCTTAAACTATGAATTTACTCTGTATAAAAATATTAAAATACCTATAACTAGCATAATAGTTCAACATTTTAATCCTGTAATAAAGTAAACAAAATATTAACTGCCTGGTAGTACCAAACTCGTGATTACATCCGAGTTCACCCTGACCTAATCAAAAACCAAATTTCATCCAAGTTAACTCAAAAATGGTCTGTACTCAAACTGGCTCGACTTTATGAGCAAACTCTTCGATCACCATGGGTCAAAGAGCATGATTCTATGTTACTTACCACTTTATTCCACAGACGAAACTCAGACTCTGAAAAGTACATTATGAAAACAATGATCCACATCTTACAAAAAATTTCGCACTAAAATCTGTAACTTGCAGGGCCTAGGGGAAAGTCCCAAGCCAACAAACAATCCTGGGCATTTTATTCAACTAGTTTGACAAAGGAAAAAGAGCACTTATAAGAGTTAAAAATAAAATAAAAAAACTTCTCCATAACCTTAAAATTAGCTTACATAATTAATTTCTCAATCTATCAAGTATCAATTTCTCATAACACCAAAATTTAATTTACATACAGAGACTCTCTCTCAGGAAAAAGTTCTCCAAAAGAAAAAAGAAAACAAATAACAATACACAAGTTAAAAAAATTACAAATAGCTTCTACGCATTGAACAACTCTACTAACTAGTTTTTATGTAAAAGTTTGCTCACACAGTTATAGAAACTAATCTTAACTTATTCAGCAACTTTGCTTAGTTTTCTTACTTAGTTCCTACTCGAATGAGTGTTTGAGGATAAATTTATCCAAACAGACCTACACCTAATTTCGAAATGAAATTCCCCTTACATAGATAGAAGACTGTTGTTAAGAAAAAAAACAAGAACCTGGAAATTGCGCTGGAAACTGTAGCGTAGTTCGGGATCAATTTCGATGGAATCTTCGTCCTGGTGAAGATGGTTGGACTTGGAAGCCGGAACGTGCATGGTCGCAGTGCCATCACCCTGCCTCGTCACTTTCAGCTTTCCCTCTTCGAACACTTCGCTCTCCTCGCCTCGCCACGGTGCCGATGACATCAATTGCTTCTTCCCCTTCTTCGCCATCGCTGAAATTTCAATTCTCCTTATCCCAATTCTCTTCTTTCTCCTTTTATCCTCTTATATTAGGTTATCGTTATCGTTATAACTTATTCGTCTTTTTCTGGGAACTCTTTAGATCAAAATAAAATGGAATAATTGAAATAATTAAAAAATTAACTTCCATTCTAATACAAGTACGTGTATAATTCTCAGGATAAATTATAAATCGTGTACTTTATATAGCTATGATTTTTTTTTTTAAAATAAATGAAATATATTATTACAATTAAATTTTATAATAAATAATTTATATAGTAATACAAAATTATAATAATCAGTTTAAAACTATAAATAAAAAGCATGTGCGCGTATGGAAAAATATGTCTTGAAATTCTCATTTTAAAGGGCTAAATCTTAAAAAATATATAAAAGTAATATAAAAGAAATGACAATTAAAAGGTTAATTTTTAGTTGACAGATTATATTAGCTATTGTTAGACAGAAATTTTACTGTATTGTATTTTATGGTATAATAAAATAATATAATTAGTTTAATGCAAAATAAAAAGTAAAATAGTCTTATTAAAAAATGACATGAAACCCTGCAACATTTAGTGTGCATGTGATAGATTAATGGATCTTTTAAAAGTGGATTCACGAAGTGAGACAACATTATTGAGATACGAGGTTAGATTATATTAAAGATTAATCTTTATCTTAAAACTTTGAAACAATCGACTTAAATTTATATTTCATTCTTTTTAAAAATATAAGTTTGAGTCAAAATCTCATATTGAGTAGAAATGAGAAACTGAAGCACCATATAATAATATGAAAATCCACAAATTTATTGTTTTAAGATTTTTGATTGAAAATGGTATCAATGTTTTATATGTTAGACTGATTTTATTGGTGTTGTATCTTTTCTATGAAACCTACTCTCTAAACTCATCAAGTGATATCAGTGTAAGAATAGCTAATCTTTGTTATCATATTTTGTTTAGAATGTCAGCTTCTTATTTCTTATATCCCTGTTCAGAAATTGCAGATCACAATGAAACATTCAAAAGCTAAAAGTTGAACACTTTATTTTATTCATTAACCTCAGAATACATGTTCAAGAAACAGATAACGCTCCCTGAATTATTCGGTTGAAAGTTTAAGAATTTGCAGCGAAATGACTGCAGAAACAAAAGAAAAGACTGCATTCAGCAGCATATGCAAGCTGAAGTGAAACAAAAACTTGTCATCACTCACATATGCATGTTAAAACAGAAAAAAAGAAATGAGAGTTAAACCTTCCAGAGAGTACAAATTTCAAGACTTCTCATTGCAGTACTGCGACTGAAATCAGTCTCTCGCTCCCCTAAAGTCTCCAATGAGTACACATCCCAACCTCCATCCCTCCAATATGAGGAATAAACTGCTGGAACATGTTGTGCTCTCCAATAATCCTCACCTCCATTTGGATGCAATCTTGTGATCAATTCTTCAGGCATGTCAAAAAACTCAATTGATTTTAGCTTTGTTAGATGTTCAATCCCAAAGGGTACCTGTTTCAGTGAATCACAGCGTTGGATGATGAGTTTTTTCAGACCAGGCATTGCTCCTTCCTCCACAATCATACATTTGAGTTCATCCAAATCATCAAGGCCTAACACCTTCAAACTCGGAAACCCTTTAGCCTTGAAATTCAATGTCTCACCTACATAAACTTGAAGAAACTCGAGATGTCTTAGATTTGGCAGATCCTGAAGATGCACCAGAGGATCCTCTCTTAGCCTGCTCCATTTCAGGAACACTCTCACCAGATTCTTCAGAGAACTTATCCAGTGAGGAAAAATGTCTAAACGGCCACTCAAGTATAACTGTTGGAGATAAGGAGGAGGCTTGAAAATGTTGTGAATGTCAATTATCTCATCATCTTCAATTGCTGTGATGGACAGTGAGCGGAGATTGGTCATCTTCTCAATGGATAAACTCAAAGCAGCACCATCTTGTTGCCTCATCTTTCTGATGCCAAGCCTTCTGAGTTGTGTGAGTTTTCCTAGCTCAACCATCAAAGCCTGGTCTGCTTCTATGAAACATAGCTTTTGCAGAGATTTCATGAGTCCTATAGGGGCAGCCACCTTGAAGCCGTGCCTTGAATGGAAATAAGCATAAGATTCAATCTCATAGCGATACACCAAAAGATGGCGTAATTGTTGCAGCTCCACAATTTCAGCTGGTAGTACAGTGACAAGGGATTGTTTAAGATCTAGTGTCTCCAACTGCTGCAGCTTTTTAATGCTACCTGGAATGCTTTTCACCTTTGTGTTCTTCAAACTCAGATACTTGAGAAGGTAAAGGTTGACAATTTCAGCAGGAAAAACCTCCAATGGTGCATCCTGCAAATCTAGCACCCTGATTAATTTATACCCAGTGGAACATAATCCACGTATAGAAAAATGCTCCAGTGGATCTGATAAGTCAAACATTAGAAGAGACCGGAGTTGGAATGAAGTTCTATTTTGTCGCACATTATCCAATGTGTTTATGATTGACAAGCGTCTAACTTTGTCTGGCCAGATTATGTCTTGATCTTTGGCTATTGTTGCAAAGTTTTGATCTTTTGCCTTCAAATTCACAATCTCCCTTAGAAGATCATGCATGCGGCAAGTCTTCATTCTGCCATCACTGGTTTTTGCAACAACTTGCAGCAGACTTCTGTCCAAGAGCTCCTTGAGGTAACTGTCTGCAACTTCCTCCCTTGTCTTTCCATCTTCTCCATTCACAAAACCTTCAGCAATCCACAACCGAATCAGTCTCATGTGCTCAATGGCATGAAACTCAGGGAAGATGCTTAGGTACAACAAACAGGATTTAAGATAGTAAGGCAACTCATTGAAACTTAGAGAAAGCACTTTCTTCATATCTTCCAGTTTGTCATTGCCTTCAATTTCAGACCCAAAACTTCTGCAAACCATTTGCCACTCTTCAATGTTTGCCCTCCCTCTGGTGGCCAAAGCACCACCAATTGCCACAATTGCCAGTGGCAACCCACCACACATTTTCAAGATCTTTCTGCAAACCTCCTCCAGATGAGGTGGACATGAGTTACCCTGAAATGTTTTCTTGCAGAAAAGATACCAAGCTTCTTCCTCAGGTAAGAATTCAAGGTCAAAATCCTTACCCAGTTCAGCACAAGAATACAAAGCTATATCCTTTTTCCGTGTTGTGATCATCACTCTACTTCCACGGTTGCTATTAGGCAAAGCAAGTTTGACAGAATCCCATACCTTCACATGCCACACATCATCCAGCACAATGAGGTACCTGCTACTCTGAAGCAAGTTCTTGATCAACTCTTTGAGCTCCTCACTTTTCATTTGCCCAACTGCTTCCGGAGCTGGTTTTCCAATGACATTATGCAGCTGCTGAACCAGGTCCTTGAGAAGCTCTTGCAGCTTAAAAGACTGAGAAACGTTAATCCAAGCATGAATCCTGAAACGCTTCTTCACCTTTGGATCATCATAGACCTGTTTTGCCAAGGTGGTTTTTCCCAGCCCTCCCATTCCATAAACTGGAATCACAGCCCTCCCTGGTTCTTCATTGAAGAGCAAATCACAAAGCTGCCTTTTGGGTTTGTCAATACCCACCAGATCAGCTTCTTCCAGCAGAAGCGCATCTCCTTGGCTATCAAGACTTGATGAAAGCCGTTGACTTGACCTCGAGCCTAACCCAGGTAACTCTGGTCGTCCCAGTGATATTACGTTCACTTTGGATTTGATACTCTGCATGTCTAAAGCGATTCTGCGCCGAGCTTTCATGGTTTTAAGGCCGAAAGTAAACCTGTGAAGAGAAGAACCGTTGCCTTGTCCATGTTGATCAACAAGACGAAGGTTGAATTCATCTATGGCATCTTCCATGTCATGAGCAACATCTCTCACTCCTTTGACCCATGCTTTGAGTTCAGGGTCTCTGTCCTCCATGGCATCAGCCACCCTTAAGATGGCTTTGTGACGTTCAAGCTCGTATTTGATGTACTGAACATCTTCACGAACCCCTCTCTGCAGATTCACTTCTTCTTGAAGTAAAGCATTCAGCTTGTCCAGTAAAAACGATACTGAACTATCTGCCATTTTTTTTTTTCTAATCCGAAGAGTTTCTGCAGAACTTTATCATGAGATTTCTGGGTCGAGTTTTTGTGTACAAGAATTTGATCTTGGGATTTATGAATTCCTTTCTGGCTTTGTTGTTGTGCTTATATGGCCATTTTCGAGGTTACGTGTCTTAATAACACTCCGAATGTGTAAAGAAAATGTGCTCTTACTAGAGCCACCATGGAAATGGTCAACTGCTATGATTTGATTGAACGCCTTATGTTTCCGCGTCACAAAACTTCTACGTAAAACCATGTCTTCGATGGAAAAGATGTTATGTTGTATTTTACGAAAACAACCAAAAGAAGAAGACTAGAAAACTTTGGTGAGATTAATGAATCAAGATATTCGCATCAGCTGAAGAATTCTGGAGAATAGTTTAAATATTACGCGTATTGAGCCCTTTGTTTTGAGTCAAAATCTTGCGTGAACATCAATTCAACTATCGTTGTACGGGGTTATTGTGAAATAAGTAGAACAATGAACAAATTTGACTTCTTTAAAATTAAAAATGAAAAGTAGTGATGTATTTGGCTAAATAAATAATATGCCTTCGATAACACTACATGAAAGTTTAGATTAAATAAAAAGAAATATCGCCTTCGAATAAAATCAAAGGAAAACTATGGATTGTATCAAGATTTTTAGAAACATATTTGTAAGGAATTATCTCGAAACAAATTTACTACAAGACCTCTATCACACAAATAGAGAATAATAAGAGTGAAACCTGCAAAATTATACGGTAGAAGGAAATTATTGACGTGGTTCAGTTAAGGGTTAATGAATTTCAATTTGCATTAATGGAAGAATTTACTAAACTCAAATATTACAGTTTCACTGTTCTTCTCTTGGCAAACTCTCACTCACAATACAACACACACTTTTGCATCTGATAAGAAGTAACACCAAAGTGTGATGAAGTTGAAGATTGTTAGCATGAATGTAATCAAAAAGGCTTCCTTCATTCTTTGGACAGAAACTTTGACCTTCTTTCTTACAATGGTAACATCTAGTAGACAATGTATTCCACTATTTTTCATCCTCGACTTTTTCCTCCTTCTACTTCCTCTGTTAGCACTAGTATATGTATACCCCTTGCTACAAGGCCATCATCTCCAACACTAAACGCCTTAAGTTCTAACATTTTGTTCTCTTTTATCATGTACAAGCCCTCAAGCTTAGTGTATAGTCTTATTGCAGTCTTTTCCTTCGAAACTTGTCTCAACACCTTTTCATCAAGGCAAAGAATAATCCCATTGTGAGCATTCTCTAATAGTATTTTCTTGTCCTTCTCCATCATGGATGCATCAAACTTGGTTTCACCTTCCAAAGCATCGAGGAGGCCTTGAAGTAGAAGAGCATGCATCTTCATCTGGCACATTCTGAAATCGTTTAAACTAGTGACTTTCTCAACCTCGTACTTCGTAAAAGTCATGATGATTGCATTTCATGTCCACAACACCAATTCTTTAGGATTATTGTCCACTACACAAATAGAAACGATTATTGTCTAGTTTTATGGTTTCATTGTTATCGTTTATGTCTGTGTATAAAATTACGATACACGATATATTTGGTTAAGAATGATTAGTATGAATAAATTTGCCTAATTTTAGAAAAGAACTTGAATAATCAAAACTGCATCTTTTTCAAACTAAGAAAAGTAGGAATAAGAGTAGTAACAACAATAATTTGCCCCCTTCAATACGAGGTTATTTCTCCTAATTGGAACATGAGAGAAGGCATCCTAGTTTTCATAAAGTAATTTATTAAACTTTACAATGAATCCTGCAACGCTTCTTAATTTTTGGATGATCATAGACCTGTTTTGCCAAGGGGGTTTTTCCCAGCCCTCCCTTTCCATAGATCTGAATCACAGCCCTCTCTGGTTCTTCATTGAAAGGCAAATCACAAAGCTGCTTTTTGGGTTTGTGAATACCCACCAGATCAGCTTCTTCTAGCCGTTGACTTGAAGAACCGTTGCTGCTTTGTCCATGTTGAACAGCAAGGAGACAGTTGAATTCATCTATGGCATCTTCCATGTGATGAGCAACATCTCTCACTTCTCTGACCCATGCTTTGTGTTCAGGGTCTTTGTCCTCCATAGCATCAGCATCCCTTAAAATGGCCTTGTGACGTTCAAGCTCATTTTTTATGTGCTGAACATCATCACAAAACCCGCTCTGCAGATTCACTTCCTCTTGAAGTAAAGCATTCAACTTGTCCAGTAAAAACGATACCGAACTATCTGCCATTTTTTTTCTAATTCCAAGAGTTTCTGCAGAACTTTATCATCAGATTTCTGGGTCGAGTTTTTGTGTATAAGAATAGAAACAGTTTGTAGGACTTGATCTTGGGATTTATGAATTCCTTTCTGGCTTCTTGTTGTGCTTATATGATCATTTTCAAGGTTAAGTGTCTGGATAACTCTCCGAATGTGTACAAGAAAATATGCTCTTACTAGTATAACCACCAAGGAAACGGTCAACTACCGCGTTATTATTTGATTAATAGAAAAAAAAAAAAAGGAATGAAAAGAAGAAATAATAGTAAAAGGAAGGAAGAACTAGAGCTATGAAGTTTTTCTCTTCTTTATTAAAAAAAGGAAGAGTAAGTCATATATATACATACAAAGCTTATCTTACTAATCCAAAAATTGTATGAAAAAAATCAAAAGACTCTGCTATAACTATCTTATCCTATAACTGTCGGTTTTTTTCCCAAACTGGTACAATTTTTTTTCTAATTTCTTAAAATGGTGCAATTTTTTTTTTAATTCCCGACAGAGGTAAGTCGTGAGAAAATGGCACGACTTCATCTTGAAGAAGTCGTGCCAAATTAAGACAAATTTGATTAATTCGAGCTGAAGTCGTCTCAAACTGAGAAGACTTCAATATCTTTCATGAAGTCGTACCAAATAGAGATGACTTTACTTAAATTAATTACGAGAATAATCAAAGTCGTTCTATAATGGGACAATTTCATAACAAGGAAAGTCTTGCCATATTGACACGACTTCAGTATTGAGTTATTGAGAAAGTCTTGCCATAATGGCACGACTTCAATATTAGGATTTTAAGAAAGTCTTACCATATTGGCACGACTTCAATATTGAGTTATTAAGAAAGTCTTGTCATAATGTCACGACTTCAGTATTAGGTTTTTAAGAAAGTCTTGCCTTTATGGCACAGCATTAGTGTTTTGGGTATAAAGGAAGTCTTGCCATAATGGCACGACTTCATAGTTATACGTGAATAAAGAAAAAAAAAAGTTAAATAAAAAAGAGAACAAATTATTGAAGTCGTCTGAATATGACACGACTTTTTCATAACACAGAAGTCTCTCCATGTTGGCACGACTTCTTCATACTGAAATCGCACCACCTGGGCACGACTTACCCTTCGTTGGAATTTAAAAAAAAATGCACCATTTCGATAAATACATAATTAAATTGCACCAGTTTGGGAAAAAAACCATAACTGTCACTACAAACAAAAACTTATATTTCCTGTCAATTTTATTTTGAAATTCTTTTTGTAAAAAATACTTATAAATTTTGTTATGAAAAAAAATTGCAGAAAATTGTTGTCTTTTTTTGAAAAATATTTTGTATAAAACACTTTTCACAATTAATTTTGTAGAAAATATTTGTGAATTTTATAATTTTGTAAGAAATAATTACCCACGAAGGAATTACCTGTCAATTAAAATTCTTCAAAAAAATAGTAGAAAAAAGTCTTCTTCTTTTTTTTGCAAATTTTTTTAACAAATTTATTAAAAAATTTTCATGTAATATGAGAATTTTTAGTAGTGTGTCCAATCTCTATTATCACTATAGTTTATCCCTTGCTTCAAGGCCACCTCTTAACACTAGAGGCCTTAACTTCAAACTTCATGTTCACCTCCTTCAAGCTAAGGGTAGTTTGAACCTCCTTAAGATAGGGGGTCTCTCTTTCATACAAGGTTTCCTTGAAATGATCATGCGTCTAAGGCAATCAACATAACAACAGTAGGATATGATCCCCAAAATCAATGTTCTCCAAATTAAGGATCAACTTGTTGAATTCATCAATTGTTTGTTAATTGTCTTTTTATTGTTCATCTTGTATAGTACAACAGTTGTTTCAGATACAAATGGTTCACTAAGGACTTTGTCATATACAAACACTCAAGCGTAATCTATAGTTCTCTTGTGGTCTTCTCCTTTGAGACTTATCCTAACACCTTATTATTGAGGCAAACCCTTCTCTAACAATGTTTTCTTGTCATTCTCCGTCATGCATGCATCAAGTTTGGATTGAACTTCCAGAAGAACATACATCTTCAACTACTACAATCTGAAATTGTTCAAACCAATGAATTTCATAAACTCATACTTTGCGAAAGTCATGATAATTGAATTTCACACTCACTACACCAATTTGTAAAGAATTGGGTCGATTAAATTCATTATAGAACGTATAACACAGAAACAAAAATGATTACAGTCTACTTTTATGGTTTCTCTGTTGGTGTTTCTCTTTGTGTGGTAGACTCTGTGTAATGAATTTGACTCATCTAATTAATTCCTTATAAGTTATAATATTTTTCATCAGAGGACTAACGGGGTGCTCTATAATCGAAATCAAATTTAACAAGACTAGGTCAAAGATTAAAAAGGATAAACCAAGTTTGGCAAGGTAAGACGATAGAGATAAAGTAAGTTGAAGGTTGAGTATAAGGTACTCCATAATGACCCACTATAAAGAAACTCTATGACCAGCAACATGAAATTGTTGTTATCGTCATTATGAGAAATATGCATTATGGAAGACCTATATATAAGTATGAGATATTTGTTATCTAAGAATAGCTGAAATAATAATGCAGACAAGCAATATTTCAAACTCTCAAATTATTTATGAGATCACAATTATTCGATTTACAAATAATATTCATACGCCTTATTTTAAAAAACACAAGACTTTTTTTTATGCTTTCCTCCTCCACATAAAAATGATCGTTAGAGTCTAAACATTAGAAACTCGCAAGTTATTTCCGTGTTGAATCTCTTGACATATCATTGGTATTCAACTTCCCAAAACGATGCTTTGGACAATGCACAAGAATGATTGCACGTAAGGTTGGCACACATAGTTTAATGGAGAAGTCTAATCTAAGATGCACCACTTTATATTTTAATTTATAGCTTTATCATTAACTAAATAACATTTTTAGAGATTAAATCAAATTTGTATAAACAAAATTACGATATATTTGGTTAAGTGTGATTAGTATGAAGAAATTTGCCTAATTTTAGAAATGAAGAGACTCAACCAAGTTGACAGAAAATAACTTGAATAATCAAAACTTCATATTGTTCAAACTAAGAAAAAGTAGGAATAATAGTAGTAACAACAATAATTTGCCCACTTCAATACGCGGTTATTTCTCCTCATTGGAACATGAGAGAATGCATCCTTTGACTACTAGCCATTGAGTGTTATAAAGAGCATTAACGAAAATAAATTGCTTACAAACAGAAACCCGTAATAATATGCATATTTGAATTCATTGAATATTTCTGCCTTGGTTGTATAAAGGAAGAACACATATTTTCCAAAATCGTGAGTTTCTCTGCACCTTCTCAATGAATAGTTGCTTCATACGCACTGCCAAACTCCTACATTGCGTAGGTAATTGGCTACGTGCGTTCAATTTCTTGGAACGTTGACACGCACGGGGTGAGAAACTTCCAACATAAATGAGAGTTTTGTGGGAAGGGGAAATTAGGAAATAAAAAAAAAAAAAACAATTTTGTTATTTGAATCAATCTTTTCACATCAACTTAAAATTAACTTATATACCACAACTTTTCATAAAGTAATTTATTAATTCATATAAGTCTTCTTCATGCAACATTGCTAGTTGATTAATATTAGTTTCATCCTTATTTTAATTTTAGAATTTAGAATTTGTAGTGAGTTTTATTCCATACAAGTTTTCATCCAATGTTAATACAAATCTGTAAATCTTGTTTAATGAACTCCACTTATACTTGTTCAACTTTGTTTAATTTTATCAAAAGTGAATATGAAAAAAATACGCTGCTCACACTGCTTAACCGCATATAAAAAGCAACCTTAGGTGAAATGGTTAAAAACTCAAGTAAAGATGATCCATGATTTTATACTCACGCCCCAAAGAAACTGAAGCCAATTACTGGGGATAATATATAAAGAATGAACAGCATAGTAAATCGGTGTACCAAGCTCCGATTTAAGACGGTGATGCAACCAAAGGAAATAGTAATAAATTAATTAATCAATTAAAAGTCTAAAATGTCAAACTTTGAAATTTAAAAGACCACCCTAGACAGCTAAAAATATGTGTGAATTTAAAATTATCATCTCGTACTGAGGGAAAAAAAAAACAAAGCTTACAGGCACACACAAGTGCAAGCTACAACAGGAAAAAACTCACTAACCTATTTATAACTAATATTTCATTATTACCTTTTAAAGTAATAAATAACTCGAATAAGAAATGACAGAATTCACATTCCTTCAGCCAAAGATAAACACAAGTCACAGCATTTAGTCTTCATCGTCAGAGTCAAATGTTTTCTTTTGAGACTTTGGAGCACCAACAGGGATTTCCTTGAAGTGCGCCCCGTAAAGCTTGGACTCCTACAATGGATTGCAAAATTATAATTACAATCAACCAAAATCAAATTTTTATCCTACTTTATCATAGAAAAATTCAGAACTGGTGCAACGACAAAAATGGAGAAGAAAATGACCTTTTTCTTTACATGTGTGCCAAATTTCAGGAGGGCATCGGGTACAACTTGCCCTGCTTCCCTCAAAACATTCACCAGCTCCCCAGCAAGTCCCTGAAATATTCCAATTCTTAATTGATACCAGGGTGAAAAAAGCACAAAAAGCAACAAATTGTTAGTTATTATACACCTATAGAATTGTTAGTTAGTGCTACCTTATTCTGCTGTGTGAAGAATGTATGGGCAACACCTTTCTTACCAGCTCGTCCAGTCCGCCCAATTCTATGAACATAATCTTCTGTAGTCAGAGGAAAACTATAGTTTATCACTACTTCAACATCTGGAATATCCAATCCCCGTGCAGCCACATCAGTAGCAACCTGATCATTGAATTATGTCAAATACTTGGATATAAAGCAACAATATTTGAGGGATCACGTCCCGTCCAATAGACATAAAGCTATTTCCGTTACAAGATTTCATATTGTACCACTAAAGGCATTAGCAGGAGCCCTTACAATAATATTGAAGTTCAAAAATAGATTAACCTAAAAATTTCTTTCCTAAACTGAACTGAATATTTTTCGTTGAGGACTAACGGGAAATTAAAAAGTGGGTTTAAATTCAACCACAGTTCAGGAGTGTAAAAATACTAAAACCGGAGCTTTGAAAGGGATAAGAAACAATAAGTTTGTATAAAAACATTTTCCAGAGATAGCAAGTGCAGAAAAACATATTGCTAAAATATAAAGTCAAATTGATGAGAAGAAAACAACCATTCTCATATATAGCCACAGTATCATGGAGAAAACAGTCAAACATTGCTGTGATACGAATTCATAAATTTCATTTAACTTTTGAGTTGTCATGCTGATCTAAATATTATCACTAATAAAAACAGTGTAAAACAAGTTACCATTAAAGGACAGCTTCCCTTTTTGAACAATGAGAGTGCCTTTGTGCGATCATGTTGGGCTTTGTCCCCATGTATCGAAACAACCTTCAAACCCCTGAAGATGGTATTTAACACATCCTAAGTAACTATCATATTTACACCAGCACGCGCTTAGAGCACGCATTAGATATTTTCACAAGGAAATTATTATAAAGTGCGAGGTGACATACCCTTCTTGAAGCATATTTTCAACTCGTTTGGCTTCATTTTTGTACAAAACAAAGACCAATACTCGATTGCTGAGAAAAAATATACAAGACCTTAGCAACACGTAGCAAAACAAAACACGTAAGCAAATTGCAGAATATACCTCTGAGATTTGTGGTACTTTTCCAGTAAAGCAACCAGGCGCCTATCACGAGCACGATCGTCCAAGACCTATGAATGTGAAAAGAATCAATAATAATCAAAAGTACAAATATGTATGAGTAATATAGATTTTATCAAATTCACACCTCAACTATCTGCATGACATCATGATTGGCAGCCAAGTCTTCTGAACCTACAACAACCTGTCACAAGTTTAAGCATTTCTTCTTCCAAAAACTTATATAAAAATAGTTGATATCTTTTGTGAAAAAGATACAGACTTTTACTGGATCGGGATCCATAAACTCCTGAGCCAACTGATGAACTGCCAAAGGCCATGTAGCACTGAACATAACCATTTGACGATCTGCAGACAAGCATTTTTATTGAGACAAAAATAAAGTGGAAAAACTTGAGCAAACAAACTATCTATGTAAGCTTCTTGGAGAATCAGCTGTATAGATCAGTTTTGACAAATAGCCAAATATTAGCCAAGGTATTAAAAGGAATAAATTAATGACCAGTTATAGGGGTAACAGCTGATAACAATGCATCATACCAGAATTTGTCTGACCCAGTATAGAGCGGACTATTTGCTCAAAACCCATGTCAAGCATCCGATCTGCTTCATCAAGTACCTGGAACAATAAATAAATGACAATGTTTGCAAAAGTCTCACTACATGTTGCTTATAAACAAGCATCTACTTCTAGTTCACATATTTAAAGCCAGAGAAAAAGTCAACTAACAAGCAACTTGTATGGTATTATGGTAATTCAAAATGCATTATAAGTAGAACAAAACTGACCTTCCCACCAACGAATATAGTAAAGATAAGATGGGTATAACAACTTGTTTACATAGTATAAAGTGCACTAAAAAGTAAGAGGGAATTAACAACAGAATTCTGCTTGAAAATTTACAGCTTACCACAAAAGATACTTCTTTGAGGCAACAGACACCCATTTCAATTAGATCCTGAATACGACCAGGAGTTCCAATGACAATGTCCTGGGTGGAAAAAGTGGTATTAAAATATCCATATGATGTTAATGAAAAGAGAGCAAAAAATACTGAACATGTAAATGAACAAGCATTTAAATTCAACAGGCATTTGAGTACAAACCATCCAAAGAACCAACTTACAATGCCAGATTTTAGTGAGGAGATTTGTGGGCCTTTGGAGGTTCCACCATACAAACAGATTGATTCAACACCACAAGAACTACCAGCATCACAGATGACATCTGATATCTATAAAACAATTGAAGAAAACTATTAGATATTGTCATTCAGTAAATCAGTAATATTATCCATACTCTTGGATGTCGGAAAAGTAAGATAAAGTCAAAGTACATATTTTATGAGGGAAAAAAAGAAGCATTTTTGGGGAGGGGAGGCTTGGGGTGACTGTAAAACTCACATAACTGTAAGAACTTAAAAATATTATTCTAAAATAAATAGCATCAATCAATTTCAATTTCCTGTTATAGAAATATAGTGTTCAGATGTGTGTAAGTCATAATAGTGTCACGTGACACCAATATTTTAACACATCACACTCCTTTTAATTGATAAATAATTGATAAATATCAGTTGGGTGATGAATTGTCTGTAAGACATGGTTTCTCATGCTCGAGTATACATCTCCCACAATGAGGCAAGTAGCAAGTAGCAACTACATCATTCACACTACAAAGCCCTTTGATTTTAATTTGAAATCCAAGTAAACCTGTCTTTTCAGTAGCTTGAGAGAGATTCAATTTTTCTCATTTCAACGGAAGTAATATAGGACTCTAATTTAAATTTGCAACTGAGAAGTAAAAAACAAACATGAAATGATTGAAGAATGAAGTTTAAATTCAAATTCAATATATTCAAACTTCGTACTTGTTGTGCTAGCTCTCGAGTAGGAGAGAGCACGAGGCAAAGAGGGTTCCGCCCCCTGGAACCTTTACCCTTCCGCTTCCCCAAAACATGCATAATCGCTGGTATCCCGAACGCCAACGTTTTCCCTGAAAGAAAAACCACCAAAATCAGAACCGATTTCAAGTCACGCGAAACACACACATACACAAACAACAATGCACCTGATCCAGTGGCAGCGATTCCAATCAAATCACGGCGGTCCAGTAAGAAAGGCCACGCCCGCGATTGAATTGGAGAAGGCTTCTCGAAACCCTTGCAACACTCCAATACATTCTCCGGCAGCCCAGAATCCGAAAAGCTTTTTACCGCCGCGTACTTCGCATCTCCGGCATTCTTTCCAGTAACCACTACAGACCCGTCCGCCACCGTCTCATCGCGATTAGCGCCGTTGTCGTTGTTCCTATCACCGTTGGTTTCCTCTACACTCTCTTTGGAGTCGTGGTGTTTCTTCTTTTTCTTCTTCTTCGATTCGGTGCCGTTTTGCGGGTCGAGTTCGTCGAGTTTTCGTTTGGGGCTGTTTTCGCTTTCTTGCTGCTTGTCTTTGTTCTTGTTCTTCTTTTTCTTCTTCTTCTTCTTCTCGGAATCGAGCTCGGGGCTGTAGGGTGCTTCTTCGGCGACTGGTTCGCTGACCAAAACGGCGTCGTGTTTCCGACCCATGTTTGGAGATTGTGGAAGTAGTGGGAGAAGGGAAGTTATCAACGCCGCGAAACAGCGAAAACCAGTGCCAAAAATTGCATGAAGTGCAAGCACGGAGATTTATAATTTTTAGGGTTTTGATTATATATCACATATTAAAATAATATATACATGTATATAATTCAGATAAATATAATTACTAATTTAACCTGTTAAAATAAGATAACATAACAAAGTAATAAAAATATACAGTATGTTCGTATAATAAAATTATCATCATCCATAATAAAAGATTAAATTATAAATATGATATAGGTTAAAGCAAGATTTATTTAATGATTTCAAATATTAATTTTATAATATTGATAAAAATCTCAATCGGTAAATTAGATAAAATGGATCGCAAGATCTATTAATCATGTTCATGGTTAACAAAATTAATTTGGATAATAGGATAAATATACATCTATTATATTCATACACAATAAAATATATTAATAAAACACTAAATCGGTAACTAAAATAAAAATATGAAAAAAATATATTTACCGACTAAGATATTAAACGGGTAAGTAAGATAAAAAATATTGCGAAAAATCTATTAGTATTCAGACTCAAAAGAAATGATAAAAATATTAATCTGATCAATACGATAAACGATATATTTTTAATAATCAGAGTAAATAGAATAATATTAAAATTAAATTAAAAAATAATGTAAAAACACCTACAAATATTATACAAAAATTTGGTAATTAAAATAATATAGATAGCTACATATATTACATTCAGATAAGATACAATAAAATAAAATAAAATACCTATCTATAATATGTAGAATCAATAAAATAAATATAATAAAATATTAATGTGACAAAAGGAAAAAAATACACGTAAATATAATATTCAAAATCAATAACAAAATATTAATAAAGATATAATACTGATAAAAAAATATATGCGTAAATAAGTCGAATAAATTATATGATGGTTTATTATTTATATAACCATTAAGATGATGATATTATAAAAAGATTAATCTAGTAAATAAGATTTAATAGATAACAAAATCTATTATCTTGGCTAGTTGTTATAAAATTTATATCTTTTTACCTTTTTACCGTATTAAAATAAATTATTACCTTAATTTTAAAATAAAGAATATCCATTTTATATATCTAATAAAATATTATTCTTATCCTTTATTTATCATATTTCATGGATATACAAAATATCTCATATAAGTCTTTTAAATTTTTTATATATATATCACACACAATGAACCATATTTCACAACTCTCTAACATACAAATTTTGATTTTGAGTGTTCAAAATTAAATCTCGACATCAATCACACAAGTATGACAACTTCAGAATTGGTGAAGAAGACACAGTGCAAAAAGAGACAACGTGATGAAAGTAATGAGTTTGCTCATTCAGTTCCAGTGGAAGAATTAGTTCAGAGAGATAACAAGAGGCAACACACTAAACATGACAAGTCTACTTTGATTCCAATAAAATCACTTCCCATAGACTTGTTGATTAATGTGGTTGCAAGGGTAAGCTCTGAATCTTGCATTGATCATTACAACATGAAAGTATGTTGTAAAGATTTTTTCCATGCTTCAAAAGACAACTACATGTGGCAACAAGTTTCTTTAAAAAATGTCCCATTGAATTTGTGGTTTTGTAAAGAAAGAGTATCAATGTTTGATTCTTTCCTCCAAAGCTCTAAGGAAGGTGGAAATATTGAAGTCTTGTATAGGGAGGGACTGCAAGAAATAGTTAGATATGCGGGAAACATTGAAAAGGGCATTGGAGATTTGAAGATTGCTGCAGAAAAGGGTCACCTAGAAGCAAAATATGTATATGGATTGATTTTATTATGCTCAAAAGATGATGATTTAAGAAAAGAAGGAGTTGAGTATATGCGATTCTTGAGGAATGCCAAGTGTGTTGTAAGTTGCAGAAACAATGTAGTAGCTTTATTGGGCAACATATGGAGAAGACCTTATGAAACATTGGTGCGCAATCCAATCCCTTTATGTTATAATAGGCGATGCAATGGATGGAATATGAAAAAATGTCGTTCTTGGAAAATGGTAGACAATGAAGATGATGAAGATGGTATTAAAAATTCATGTGAAAATTGTAGGTGGGATGTTGAACTCGATTTCTTCTATAATGTTTTGTTTTATCCCGTTTAGTTTTAATTGTCTTTACAATGAATAAAAATTTCAATTTATTAGATGTGTATACTTTTTTTAGATCGTTCTACATTTTATAAACACCTATTTGTAGTATTTACGATTAATATGGAAAAGTATTGATATTATTTTAGTGAATTATCAAAATAATCAAGAGAATGGACATCATAATTTTATTTAATTTATTTTCTTGTAAGTATATTAACTTTTACCGTACAATATTTATTGAAGGGAGCTTTGGCAACGGTTACATTATAACGCCTAATTTCGGTACATAATTTTTGTGTGATTCTTTCATATTAAGTTAATTTTTCAGAAATTAAAGGAGAAAGAATAAAACTAATTAACTTTTTTCTCTTTAACAAGGTGAAATAAATTTTGAATACTGAATTTTAATAAAGTCAACTTGTAATTCACCTCATAGTTTGAATTTTATCCTATTTTTCATGTATTTTTTTCGGTTCTATGTCTTCTACAATAAAATAAATGATTGTGATATACTTTAATTTTAAATTAAGATCATAATTTAACATAAAGATTGAATTGAAAAAAAGTAAAAGTATTGAATACTTAATATTAAAAACTCAATTGGAAATTCCTATCCTAAATTTATCCGGAACTAAACATAATTAAGACAATATTATATCATAAAATTCGAAAGTTCTTACAAATTCTTATTTCACCGCTAATAACATTGCTAATTTTTAATTTTGGTCTCTAAATTATTTTTCTATTATTTACAATGCATTAAAAAAATAGAGATAAACTAATACCCATTTAAAATAATTTTAGATATCACTATTTCACATGTAATTATTTGTTTTCTTTTTTCGTATAAATCTCCTTTAACATATTTTCATTATATATCACACATTAAAATAATATATACATATATATATAATTCAGATAAATATAATTACTAATTTAACCTGTTAAAATAAGATAACATAACAAAGTAATAAAAATATACAGTATGTTAGTATAATAAAATTATCATCATCCATAATAAAAGATTAAATTATAAATATGATATAGGTTAAAGCAAGATTTATTTAATTTCAAATATTAATTTTATAATATTGATAAAAATCTAAATTGGTAAATTAGATAAAATAGATCGCAACATCTATTAATCATGTTCATGGTTAACAAAATTAATTTGGATAATAGGATAAATATACATCTATTATATTCATACTCAATAAAATATATTAATAAAACACTAAATCGGTAAATAAAATAAAAATATGAAAAAAATATATTTACCGACTAAGATATTAAACGGGTAAGTAAGATAAAAAAGATTGCGAAAAATAAATCTATTAGTATTCAGATTCGAAAGAAATGATAAAAATATTAATCTGATCAATACGATAAACGATATATTTTTAATAATTAGAGTAAATAGAATAATATTAAAATTAAATTAAAATATAATGTAAAAACACCTACAAATATTATACAAAAATTTGGTAATTAAAATAATATAGATAGCTACATATATTACATTCAGATAAGATACAATAAAATAAAATAAAATACCTATCTATAATATGTAGAATCAATAAAATAAATATAATAAAATATTAATGTGACAAAAGGAAAAAAATACACGTAAATATAATATTCAAAATCAATAACAAAATATTAATAAAGATATAATACTGATAAAAAAATATATGCGTAAATAAGTCGAATAAATTATATGATGGTTTATTATTTATATAACCATTAAGATGATGATATTATAAAAAGATTAATCTAGTAAATAAGATTTAATAGATAACAAAATCTATTATCTTGGCTAGTGTTATAAAATTTATATCTTTTTACCTTTTTACCGTATTAAAATAAATTATTACCTTAATTTTAAAATAAAGAATATCCATTTTATATATCTAATAAAATATTATTCTTATCCTTTATTTATCATATTTCATGGATATACAAAATATCTCATATAAGCCTTTTAAATTTTTTATATATATATATATCACACACAATGAACCATATTTCACAACTCTCTAACATACAAATTTTGATTTTGAGTGTTCAAAATTAAATCTCGACATCAATCACACAAGTATGACAACTTCAGAATTGGTGAAGAAGACACAGTGCAAAAAGAGACAACGTGATGAAAGTAATGAGTCTGCTCATTCAGTTCCACTGGAAGAATTAGTTCAGAGAGATAACAAGAGGCAACACACTAAACATGACAAGTCTACTTTGATTCCAATAAAATCACTTCCCATAGACTTGTTGATTAATGTGGTTGCAAGGGTAAGTTCTGAATCTTGCATTGATCATTACAACATGAAAGTATGTTGTAAAGATTTTTTCCATGCTTCAAAAGACAACTACATGTGGCAACAAGTTTCTTTAAAAAATGTCCCATTGAATTTGTGGTTTTGTAAAGAAAGAGTATCAATGTTTGATTCTTTCCTCCAAAGCTCTAAGGAAGGTGGAAATATTGAAGTCTTGTATAGGGAGGGACTGCAAGAAATAGTTAGATACGCGGGAAACATTGAAAAGGGCATTGGAGATTTGAAGATTGCTGCAGAAAAGGGTCACCTAGAAGCAAAATATGTATATGGATTGATTTTATTATGCTCAAAAGATGATGATTTAAGAAAAGAAGGAGTTGAGTATATGCGATTCTTGAGGAATGCCAAGTGTGTTGTAAGTTGCAAAAACAATGTAATAGCTTTATTGGGCAACATATGGAGAAGACCTTATGAAACATTGGTGCGCAATCCAATCCCTTTATGTTATAATAGGCGATGCAATGGATGGAATATGAAAAAATGTCGTTCTTGGAAAATGGTAGACAATGAAGATGATGAAGATGGTATTAAAAATTCATGTGAAAATTGTAGGTGGGATGTTGAACTCGATTTCTTCTATAATGTTTTGTTTCATCCCGTTTAGTTTTAATTGTCTTTACAATGAATAAAAATTTCAATTTATTAGATGTGTAATACTTTTTTTAGATCGTTCTTCATTTTATAAATATCTATTTGTAATATTTACGATTAATATGGAAAAGTATTGATATTATTTTAATGAATTATCAAAATAATTTTATTTAATTTACTTTCTTGTAAGTATATTAAATTTTACCATATAAGATTTATGGAAGGGTGCTTTAGCAACGGTTACATTATAATGCCTAATTTTCGTATATAATTTTTGTTTGATTCTTTCCAATTAAGTTAATTTTTCATAAATTAAAGGAGAAAAAATAAAGCTAATTAACTTTTTCTCTTTAACAAGGTGAAATAAATTTTGAATACTGAATTTTAATTAAGTCAACTTGTAATTCACCTCGTATTTTGAACTTTATCATATTTTTCATGTATTTTTTTCGATTCTATGTCTTCTAGAATAAAATAAATGATTGTGATATACTTTAATTTTGAATTAAGATCATAATTTAACATAACGATTGAATTGAAAAAAATTAAAATTATTGAATACTTAATATTTAAAACTCAATTGGAAGTTCCTATCCTAAATTTATCCGGAACTAAACATAGTTAAGAAAATATTATATCATAAAATTCGAAAGTTCTTACAAATTCTTATTTCACTGCTAATAACATTGCTAATTTTTAATTTTGGTCTCTAAACTATTTTTCTATTATTTACAAAGCATTAAAAAAATAGAGATAAACTAATACCCATTTAAAATAATTTTAGATATCACTATTTCACATGTTATTTGTTTTCTTTTTTCGTATAAATCTCCTTTAACATATTTTCATTATATATCACATATTAAAATAATATATACATATATATAATTCAGATAAATATAATTACTAATTTAACCTGTTAAAATAAGATAACATAACAAAGTAATAAAAATATACAGTATGTTAGTGTAATAAAATTATCATCATCCATAATAAAAGATTAAATTATAAATATGATATAGGTTAAAGCAATATTTATTTATTGATTTTAAATATTAATTTTATAATATTGATAAAAATCTAAATCGGTAAATTAGATAAAATAGATCGCAAGATCTATTAATCATGTTCATGGTTAACAAAATTAACTTGGATAATAGGATAAATATAGATCTATTATATTCAGACTCAATAAAATATATTAATAAAACACTAAATCGGTAAATAAAATAAAAATATGAAAAAATTATATTTACCGACTAAGATATTAAACGGGTAAGTAAGATAAAAAAGATTGCGAAAAATCTATTAGTATTCAGATTCAAAAGAAATGATAAAAATATTAATCTGATCAACAAGATAAACTATATATTTATAATAATTAGAGTAAATAGAATAATATTAAAATTAAATTAAAAAATAATGTAAAAACACCTAAAAATGTTTATTTATTATTTTTTGAGTCATCGAGAGAATATTTATACATAAATTTGGTAATCTATAACAATATATAAGGAAATTTCTCTTTTTGTGTCCACATTTCAAAATACCCATTTTATCCTTTAAATATAATAATTTATTAAATTTTTAAAAATTGACCGTTACTTTTACAAAATTTTTATAAAATCGGATGTCTCTGCTTCTTCTCTTCGTCTTTATTTATTAATAGTTATTATTTCATCTGCAGTTCATTTTTAATAAATATAATTTTAATTTATATATTAACTTTATAACATTACAATATTATCATCTATTAATATAATAATACGCATATTTAAAGAATGCATATACACAGACGCTATCACGCAGCCCTGTGTTTATGCTAGTTAAAATAATATAGATAGCCACATATATTACATTCAGATACAATAAAATAAAATAAAATACCTATCTATAATATTTAGAATCAATAAAATAAATATAATAAAATATTAATTTGGGAAAAAAATACACGTAAATATAATATTCAAAATC
This sequence comes from Vigna unguiculata, assembly GCF_004118075.2. Lineage (NCBI taxonomy): Eukaryota > Viridiplantae > Streptophyta > Magnoliopsida > Fabales > Fabaceae > Vigna > Vigna unguiculata. Next base: position 25,344,550 of record NC_040280.1, read on the forward strand.
AATAACATAATATTAATGAAGTGATGAACAAAGAGATATATATGTTATTTTTGTTGATCCATTATGATATCATGCAATCCTATTTAATATGGTGCGGAACAAAAAGTTGTTCGTAATGATGTATGCAAAGCTGCTTTATTTCTCAAAACAGAAGAACACATGATGTAAATTTCAAATTTTAAATATACTTTGGTGGTTCAAATTTCAAATTTGTTAATCGTTTTTTTTGTTCTTTTTAATAGAGACAAATTTGGTAATGAACTTATGACTTGTGCCGAGATGCGAATTACCTGTCCCAAACGGAGTCGGTTGGGACCAAATTTTGAAAAATTTATGAAAGGAAGTGATAAAGTTGGTACGAAACGAACGAAGTCACCGCTTGCACGAGCACTGATCCACTGACGTAGCCTCCACCTGTTACCATACTCCATAGCTGAACTGGCCAACCAACATTCTCCACATCGGACACCTGCACGCGAGAATCACGTGAACTCTGCTGAGCTTCACACTTCACACACCTCACTGAAAGCAGCTGCATACCGACGCAATGGCACGAATCGTAAATGTGAAGCAATGAAGGGGCAAAGTGTACAAATTCAAGTTCAGTTGCTTTTTTCTCCCTATTCCAAAACTATATCCCGCGTTTCAAACAAGCCAGGTAGCTAGAAAAGGCGTGAGAAGTGCGGTCTCTCACCGCACGCACTACCACTGTCTCACTACCTTACGTACCCGTTATCATCTCAACGTATCTTCTTCGCACATTCTCACGGATCTAACTAACTTCTCGCCATGAATCGCAACCACGACCCCAATCCGTTTGATGAGGAAGAAGTGAATCCTTTCTCGGTAATCTAATCCACTCACTCTCTTTCCATGTCTATATTTAGTTGTTTACAAGATTTCCTCAATCGGATCCAACAGTGTTTTCGCTCTGAATTTCTGTTTAACGGTATTAGTATAAATATAGAACTGCTTAGGTGACTTGTTGTTTGATCTGGATCTGTCGTTGATTTGCGACGCTATGTCTTCGTTTCGAATTTTTGTTGTTGTTGTTTTGCTGCGGACGCGATTATTTGAGAAGGAGTGCGTTCTGAATCGTAGTGTGTGTCCTGAATCGCACCGACACGAGAAATCGGTGCGGGACTTAGTGTAGATTTTGTGGAGGACTTGGATCTGGAATTGTTATAGGTTTGTGGTTCGGTTACGGTGTTTTCCGACGTGCTCAATTGAGTGAATCCGCGAATTGGAAAATGTGCGCTGAATGAAATGGTTATTCGATGCTTAGCTGTTAGCTGCAGTACGGTGTTTTTATTCTTTGTTGTGGTTCAATGTCGGGAACATCCGTAATTGGAAAGGGTGAGTGAGTTAATTGGAATTAGCCAATAAGTGGATTTTTGGTTTGAAATGATTGATGCTGCATAGTTGTCTTTTGTTTGCTCAGTTTTGCGCACAACTGAGTAGCTCAAGTTACTCCGCATGCTAGTCTATTAGGACAAGCATAGCCTAGATGAAGTTTTGGGTTGGTTGCTGAAGGCAAATGAAGAATTGTGGTCTGTTAGAATTTGTACATGCTTCATCTGCTGTATTAAGCGTCTTTTTTGTGAACCGTGAAGTCCCTCGGACCAATGTATTATAGAAGCAAAATATGTCGTGGGCTTGTAGATGTACTATTCAAATTCCAGTTATATGAAAAGAATACAAGTTTAATGACATCTCCATTGAATTTGTATGTTAAAAGTTGCTCTAAAGTGTGGTTTGGTGGTTATGTATTTCATTTAGTTAGCAGGGTACTATGTGTTAGTTTGCTCTCACTTGCTACATTGCCTAAATGCGATGTTTATCATTTACAACAGAACATAACCGAGGGCTTGGTTTGGGCATGAGTTCAGAGTTAATTTAGCTGCATGTGTGTTTACAAGAGATATTTATGTGTTGAAGACCTTGTAAATTCTGACGAACTAACTTTAAATTCTAATTTTAGAACACATTTGTGAAATAACGTGTCATCTCTTGTGCAATTTGCTAGTTTTGAAGGCTTGATATTTAATGTTTATTGTTTGATTTAATTCACGGCGTGTTTTTTTTTTTTGTTTCATGCTATTGGTTCTTACAGAATCGTGCACGTAGTCCACCAGTAGCATCTGAACCACTGGGCTATGGTCAAAGACATGATGCTACAGTTGACATTCCTTTGGATACTACAAATGTAATGTCATTGCTAATTCAGAGACTTTCTCTTAAGACTGTAAGATTATTTTTGGATGGGCTGATTTTATTCTCCATGATATTTTATAGGACTCGAAGAAAAAAGGTCAGGAGCTAGCAGCTTGGGAAGCAGATTTAAAACGGAGAGAGAAGGTAGATTTTATTTACAATTAAGCATTATTTTTGTTGATGTCATCAACAGTGATATACCTATATTCCCTTAACTGATTGAATGTACAAGTCTTGCTCTTGCCACTGTTAATTTTATCCTATACTTTTTGTTGATTTTATGACCCTTTGAAAATGCATCTGCAGGAAATAAAAAAAAGAGAAGAGGCTGTTTCTAGAGGTGAATGACAAAACCCCACCATGTTGGCCCTTCAATTGTCTCTATATTTATGCTGAGTTAATAACATTTTTCTTGTTTGAAAAATAAATATGCTTATCAGCTGGTGTTCCTGTTGATGATAAGAATTGGCCTCCACTTTTCCCAATCATTCACCATGATATTGCAAATGAGATACCAGTTCATGCTCAGAGGCTGCAATATTTGGCCTTTGCAAGTTGGCTAGGTATGATGGCTCACATATTTTCTATTTATTCATTACAAGGTTCGTGGATTACATGCTGGTTCCTGGGTAGTATAACTTATTATTATGTGTCTTCTTTTATTTAGTATTTAGTAACTTCTGGTAGTTCTGCCAAATAAAAGTGTTTCTTCTCGTAATCATAACTTGGGGCTATACTAAAATTATCTAATGAAGGATTGTATAGAATGAAAAATTCCGGAACACAATCTGTTTTTTCTCTAATAAGTCGAGAATCTGACATGTGAAACCCAACTTGTAAAAGGCTGTCCATTCGTACATATGTGCAATTTTATGTGTAGATTGAAGCCATCTGCAAATTTCGAATTCTTCGTGTAACCATGAATCACAGAGTGATATGAAATTGTGTAATCATGCAGTTCTTCAATCTGAATCATGATTTTGACTACATTGAAAAATACTTTACTGTGAATTGATATTTTATTAACGATGGGAGGAAATTTGCGTTGCATAATGTGGGAAATAACTGGGATGGTTAAGAAAAATAAATTAGTTCTTTCCCACATTCCCCAAATTAGAGGGAAGAAAAATAGCTATTGGATGTCATGAACTCCATCATTTTAAATTTTATTCCTCTGCATTCTATTACTTTCCATCAGTCCAAACATATTAGTAGAAAGAGGTGCTAGGAGTGTTTTATATTGCAATCATCCAGAGCCTCACAAATAGTTTTTTAAAATGCATTCCTTGTTTATAGACACTTTTAACTTCATAGACACACTTGTAAGTTGTAAACACAAACGTCCCCTGTAGGTTTCCCTTATTTTTTTCCCACGTCCTAGGCTCCTTTATAAACTTATATGTATCTGATTATTTTTCTTCCACTTATTATGTGGTATCTTGGCAGGAATTGTTCTCTGCCTTGTTTTTAATGTAGTTGCTGTAATTGTCTGTTGGATCAGAGGCGGTGGTAAGCTCATTCTTCTAAACTTGGTATATTTACAACTATCTAGTTTATTGATGTGAGTTGGACCTTAATGCGAAGCTGACAATGTACAGGTGTTAAAATTTTTTTCCTTGCGGTGATATATGCCCTAATGGGTGTTCCCCTTTCATATGTTCTTTGGTACAGGCCTCTCTATCGTGCTATGAGGTAAGCTGTGTTGTTCTTTCCTAGTCCTTACCTTGACAAGCATATCAGCACCACCTAAGCACAAAACGGATTAGGTGTAGTACAGGGTCTCTTTGTTTGTTACAGGCAAGAGAGACATCATAATTTAGTGCATTATTTTTTTTGTGAAAAATCTATTTTCCTGGATATAATTGATTATTAATTTTTACAATCTCTCTCTGGAAGCTGGTATTAACAAAGTGCTTATTTTTCTTAAATAATCTGACTAGAATAGGCAGTTGGTTGTGCAAATAGTTCGAGCTCATGATTGTCTCTAATATGCAGGACGGATAGTGCACTGAAGTTTGGTTGGTTTTTCATGTTCTACTTGGTATGTTAATCTATATTACATTATACTTGCTTCATACTACCGAGATAGTGTCATTAATTCTTTTATTATTTTGGCTTGATGCAGCTTCATATTGCATTTTGCATATTTGCTGCAATCGCCCCTCCAGTTGTTTTTCATGGGAAATCATTGACGTAAGTCCTACAAATTGTATTACACAGTTCACTTGAATTTTGTGAAGTTTTTTTTTTTTCTTTTTCTTTTATCTGGTTGCTATTGGGTGTGTACTTTTTGAATAAAGTATGGTTTAAAAGCAAGTGCTGATAAAAAAATGGTTTAAAAGCTAAGTCACCCCAAGGATGGAAATTTTAAAAGCTTGGCGTTCCAAGACTGTACTGGTTTGTACTAGTGATTGGCTTTTTCTTTGTATGATGGAGGAAGTTTGCTAAAATTGGATGTTTTGTAACCAAAGGTTCTTTTTCAGCTTGTTTGGAAAAAATGCCCTTAAAACACATGAGTGTAAGGGAATGATAGGATATTGTAAGTTTTCTGGAGGTTTGTTTGGGCCAGTTTTTTCCATTATGTAGGCATATGCAAGCAATGAACATCATAGTGTTTTTATATGTTTATTGGTATTTTGTCATATCATTCAAATTGAGATGGGGAAAGTAAACACTGCTGGACTCTAAGAATGATCAAACCCTTCATAAATTTATCAACAAGTTTTTTTCTGTCATCCTTTTCCTTAGTCGTTTGTATTAGTAAATGTATACACGAGTATATTTTCTTTTAGGTACATTTCAATTAATTCATTTTACATTTCAGGGGCATCCTTGCTGCAATTGATGTCTTCTCAGACCATGTATTGGTTGGGGTAAGTTGTATTCCATGTACACATAACTATTTTTGTGATGTGTGAAATTTTTAGCTATGTTTTAGAATATCATAATTTAATATTAATGAGCCATGAGCATTTTATTTTCTAAGGTTGCAATTGATATGGTTAAGTGTTTTGTTTCAAATAATATTTGCATGATGGTTGAATACGTCTTCTTCCCTCAGAATTATGATCTCGTGTGCAATTTATTTGCACCAAGTGTCATGGGGAGTTGGAGAATGTTGAAGTAATGATGGTTTGATTGACTTTGTCTGAGAATAGAGAATGATTATCATAAGGATCAGGATGTAAAATTTGCGGGAATTGGACATTTACTGAAATAGATTGAGTGCTGCTCAGCTTTCAGTAAGGCTTGGTAAAGTCTGCGCTTGCTGTTGTATTATGTTTTCACACAACAGTTTAGGTGCCGTGAATTATCAAAGGACGGGTGGAAAAACATTTGATCGCATTTATCAATTGTTAAAGTAGCCGGAAAAATGAAAAAATCCTATCCCTTTGTTATTTTGAATTTGTGGTCTATAATGTAGGTAAAATCAAGTTTCTTATACTTTTTCCCTGTGCTTACTTGTTTGATGCTATGAATCTTTTGTATTGTTGCAGATTTTCTATTTGATTGGATTCGGGATGTTTTGCTTGGAGGCTCTTCTAAGCTTATGGGTACTCCAGGTAAGGGACATCTTAATTGATTTGAATTCTCTTTTTTCTATTCCCACGAAATAACCTTAGAATTTTTTTTTTTATTTTTTATTTCTTGTGGTTTATATGGCGTTGTCGCATATAAACATCAGACTCGCGGGGGTTACTTTAAATGATGAACTAGTGGCTGGCCATTTTAAATTTAATATATTATGATTAAAAATATTTACCTTTATATTACAATGGGTGAAATCACTTTCAATATCACTGTTGTGTACTCATCTAATCTAATCTTTTAATCAAAACTTGAATTTTCTCAATGTATTAAAGAAAGTTGAGGTCGAACAATGAGAATAATAAAATGGTGTTTTACTAATAAAGGACTAACATCAGGAAAAACACACGATTTATGGGAGCAACCTCATGATATTTTTATGTATTATTTATTGTAAATTGTATATAATACTTTATCAATAGCGAGTTGCTGACTTTTGATGGTCCGTAACTTAAGAATAATGTCAGTTATATTTGTGGGAGATATCAAGCATCGAAGAATATTGGTGATACACTTGTACTTGCTTTATTTGACACTAATGAAGAAATAATTTAATATTATTTTCTAATATAAATCATTTCTAATTAACGATTTACTCATGTAAGTTCAAAAGCAAAAGTTCTTCCTAAAATTATAATACAAAGAAAAATGTCTCGAGTTTAAAAATAAATGATGTATATATTATTTTATAAAGTATTTTATGCTGTCATAGAAATAAATAAAAGTTTAATTCCATGCAGTTATAACTAAAAGTTATTTATTCAACAATAAAATATATACCTTTATATTATAACTAAAAGTTATTTATTCAACAATAAAATATAGATATACTTAAAATGTTATATTACATGCAGATATAAAAATCAACAATAATTTAACTGTACGTGTTATAAAAATCTTCAATACTTAACTGAATAAAAAATAATTTAATCACTCGTAAAATTTGTTTAAATAATTTCATTAATTTATAAAAAGTGGTGTGTGCCTTTACTTTTGTTATTGCTAAATAGATTATATATGACTGGAATGACCTTGTTCAGTTTTCTTGGGGTGTGTGGCCTTGTTCAGTATTAGTTTTGATTTTAGTTCTATTGACTGGTTCAAAACTTTGATCTCCATGTCCTAAGATGAACTCATTTTCTTTTTTTCCTTTGTCTTTCTTCCCAAATTACTTTTAGATTTTTAAAGTTAATAAGCAGTAAAAAAAGAAAATGCCTTAACTAAATTATTTGTGAACCATTTGAAACTCGATTTAACTATGTTTTACAAGATTTATAAAAAAGATGGATTGAAGGAGTATAAGTGTACAGTTTGATTATCATAGTGTTCTAATAGAAGAATTTAAGTAATCCTAATGGGGGCAAAAGAACGAGATTTGGGGATATGCTTAAACCAAACTGGAAAATGAAAAGGTTAACCTCTGTTTTGTGCATATTGTTCAAAATGGTGGTTGAACCTGAAGCACACATTTCAGGAACTGTTGGTCTAGTCTGGTTTTGAAACATTGGGGGAGGGGATGATTAGAAGATACAATTTTTGTTTCTTTTAACTGCGATCTCTGGCTACAACTAACTAAGGACTACACCAACAATTAGCTAAAGACAGTCATAGCTTTTTTTTATGCATATTTTTACTTCAGCTTCATTGACTTGCCCATGAAGTTTTATAGAATACGTGTTTAATATGGTTGTTTCCTTTTCGATTGTGTCTGCAGAAAATATACATGTATTTCCGAGGGCATAAGTGAGACTGTTCTCAGGATTTTGATCCGACGGCTTTGATAGTGTTGTCACTTCCCAGTGTGGCTTCTTAGCATATTCTTTTTGTCTATCCTCTTATTTTTGTCATACAATATCTTCGTGTGTAATATTGGTTGTGTTCTTTGTAGTCACTGTACCTGGGTTTAGCTTGTACTATACTGTGTAACGTATTTCCCTCCGCTAAAAAGAGAATCTGCTTTCGATAGGCAGATATGTAGTGTATTTTCTGTGAAGTATTATTGTAGTTGTGTTGCAGTTTTGATGCGCCTTAAAAAAGATAGCTCTCCAGTAAAAGGGTAAAAGCACTCGTATTATTGTCCGTGATTAAATCTGTTTTTACTTTCGTACGACTAATCGTGCGTTCGGGGTAAAACTTATTTTTCAATGGCAAACCATACACATACCAAAAAGTTGGATCCTTATCAGCATGTTTGTCACACCTTGCTAGCTATAACCTGTTTCACGGTTATCGCACACATATTCGATAATTTAATTAGTTACAATATTTTGGTGGGGATGAGTTGAGCATCCACTTGCCCGCAGCACTTTATATTTATCCGTGTTGTTCGAAAAATGTTTGTTAATACTAAAATGTATTGTTTCGGTTTTTCCCATTTTAGTAGGGGAGTACTATCATGATCAAATTCAGTTTAGAATTTTGTTTATGTTTCTTCTCAATATTCAGGTTCATTTTACCAGTGATTTTTATGCAAACTAACCATAAAAAAAAAAAAAAAACTGTGCCGGTAAAAAGAATTGAATAAGCAAGAAAGCTGGACGCCACCAGCCGCACCAGCAAATGAGATCTGGTTTTCTGTGGCTCGTGGGTAAGCGTTACTGTGTCTACGAAAGTTACATTCTTACCTCACGATAAACACTATTTGGTTTTTATGGTTTCCATGGCTTCCTATAGGAAGATTATTTGCCAATAATATTTTTCTCTTTTAATTACAATTATTTGACGAGGAAGAAGATAAATTGTCTTTATTTTTTTCATTTACACGTTTATTAATACTAATAAAAACGCAGACATTGACGCGCATATTAATATTTACTGAAAAGGAAAACAAAACATATCAAACATTTACATTAACTAGACATTTCGATACTTCAAAATTAAAACAGAAATGGTCGACTCAAATTTCGTTAAAAAGACATTTTCGTTTCCCTTCAAACTACGCTGTCGTTATCACCTTGAATCGCATGCTGGAAGTTTGCGTTTCCCCACCTAAGTAAAGACCTTAGTGCATGAGATAACCCCAGTTCAAATGTCAGAAAGAACTATCATGTTGTCGATTAATAAGTACTTATTTAGATATTCAAGAAAATTCTCCGTGGTAAAGCCCAAGTATTTGTAGGTAATGCTACTTGAATGCTACTTCTCGTACCAAACTTTGCATAGTATACATTTCTGGTATGCCAAATTTATAATAATTTCCACATTCGCAAATGGGAGATAAGGCAACATGCTCAAACCATTTTCCTTTGGTAGTAAACGCCAATGGTTTAGTGTACGTAATCAACCCAAAATGTTTTTCAATCTGTGACGTACTTCAGAACTTCGAATCATGCTAAACCTTGCGTTTTAAACAATTCAAAAGTAAAAAATGCGCACTAACCTTTACATTTTAAATTGATGGCAGTACAACGACAAAAGAGTCGGCAAAATGTTTATAAATATATAATATGTTGATCTTGAGTAAACCAAATTGACTTCCACTGGAATGTCGTAAATGGGCCAAAGCATGCAACTTTCAGCGTCCGTGTGCAAATGTCGAAGACCCCTTTTTTAAGTTTTCAAAGTCAAAGGAATGTATATATATATTAGCTTGGTTGAAAAATGACCAGAATATATAGGCCATGGTTGAACAACTTCGTAAAGCTTTTGCTGAGAGTTTCTTTAATAACGATTGAACATACGCAATGTATTCTAACTGTCATCGAACATCATCAGCCAAACAGACACTAATACCATTTGATGCCAAGATCCACGTTTGTCTTTTGACTTTAAAGTGTCTGTTTATTAAATCAAGAAAATTTGAAGCTTCTGTCAAGAATTGTTACAATGATATCATTGTTAAATATTGTTGTGAATAAACAATTTCTCAACGGATTTGGTATTATTCTACCCATGAGTATTTTTTTAATTAATGTTTTCATTTTTTAAAATACAATTCGTTTTCACTTTTCAATGCTAACAATGAAGATTGATGTTAAAGATCGGGTGTATATTCTCAAAACTCCTCCTAGATTGACTTTTATGTGGATAATTATGATTCTAGACTTTTAATATTCTAACTTGAATTAAATTGTAGTATCAAGAAGAGTAGATTTACTATAAGGGATTATGAGATCTCTTCAAACCATTACTTATGAACTTTTTTTTTTTAAATCTTGCTTAATCTTTTCATTGTTTTTTATTGAATTTAGAAGTTTTAATTTATAATTGGATTTCAAACATATAAAAACGAAAAACATTTTAAATATTTAATAAAGCAAAAAAAAAGTTAACATATGTCAATTAAAAATGTTCAAATTTATAAGATATTTAAAACTTAATTAAGCCTTTACAAGTGATTGGTAGTAATATTTTCTTCGGTTTCTAAGTTACCCATATGATACACACAACACAATGAGGTAGCAGAACCCTGAGAAACTCACATCACACATATTACTGATAAATGATTCCATCACTTTTAGCAGCATATTGATTTCACCATGTGGTTCTTAAAATGGCTATATCAGATTAAACTTCACGTTTTCTGGTTTGAGGCATTATATCATATACTTTTGTTACCACCACCTAACCACATCTTTTAGTGAGATTGTGGAAGAAAAAAATGTGGTCCTTGATCAATCATAGTCCTCCTCCTTGTTTTTATAGCAAGGGTTCACACTTCACACATACTTGATCAAAAATAAGAAAGGAAAGAAAAAAAAGAGACATTTATTTGCACACACACACACAACAAGGACTAGTAGAGACCAAGAGACAAAGATAGAATTGGATGGCATACTCTCCTCTTGAAATCTACTTCACTCTACACCCCTAATCCCTCATCCTCAAACACCCACTAAACTCATGCCACGTGTCATATCAAATATCCAAGCTGCACCAGCCACTCAGCTAAACAAGCCTTCCATGTTTGTTAATTTCTTCATTCATGTCTGTCATAATCTGATCAAATTCTCCTTTTTCTAATAACTCAAATAATGCAAAAAAAATATCTGGTGTAGCTTTAGTCACAGTTTATTATTTTCTTATGGGAAAATACACAAAGACAACTATACCCTTTTGTTGCAGATTGATTTTGATAAGGCACTTCCTCTTGTATCATTCAAAGGTTGTCCAAAACAAGGGGTAGTCACAGAAACTCAAACAGGAAAATACCCTTTTTTTTCTTTTTCTGCTTAACTGCCTTTTGTTTTGGTTTTAGTTCCACCTCATATTTTATATGTGTTCCAAACTTGTTCTTGGAATGTAACTTCCTTAATAACCCTCCACTTCAACATCTCTTCTCTGAAAATTCTCTACAGGGGGAAAGAGAGCAAAAAAAAAAAAGAAAAAAATGGCAGCTTGCACTGTGTACTCAACACAATCTCTGAGCACAAACTGCTCCATCTCAACCCCATCAAAAACACAGCTGAGTTTTCACCAAAAGCAGGTAGTGTTCTACACCACAAGCAGGAGGAACAGCAAGAGGGGCAGCAACAGTGGCAGAAGCTATGTGATAACATGTGCAGCCAGTGACCAACAGACAGTGGTGATTGGTCTTGCTGCTGATTCAGGTTGTGGAAAAAGTACCTTCATGAGGAGGCTCACCAGTGTGTTTGGAGGAGCTGCAGAACCTCCAAAGGGTGGCAACCCTGATTCCAACACTCTCATCAGTGACACCACCACTGTTATATGCTTGGATGATTACCACTCTTTGGATAGAACTGGCAGAAAGGAGAAGGGTGTCACTGCTCTTGACCCTAGAGCCAATGATTTTGATCTCATGTATGAACAAGTTAAAGCAATCAAAGATGGAATTGCTGTTCAAAAACCAATCTACAACCATGTCACTGGTCTCTTGGACCCCCCTGAGCTCATTAAACCTCCCAAAATCTTAGTCATTGAAGGTTTGCACCCAATGTAAGTTCATATACTCATGATGTTTCTTTTGTATGAATTGAAACTTGATTAATGGTTGATTGTGTTGCATGGTGAATCTTCAGAAACTGGGTTGAGTTGGGGATGTTACTGTGTTTGAAATTCTCTAACTTTTTCTGTTCTGATTCAAAGGGGTTGTGAAGTGTGGAATGAAATGTGACACGAGTTGTTAAGCTGATATACCTTATCTATTTTTCTTTGATTGTATGGCTGAGGAATTTGGTAGTGACTTTCTAACCTTCGCGATATATGGTGGGGCCAACATGGATCCACTGTTGCTCTTTTTTGATACTACTCACTGTTAATCTTTTTCTCGTACTATTCACTGTTACTCTAATCTTCTTTGACTTCGATACTTTCATAGTTCTGAACTAGATAAAATATTAGAAGGATTTTGACTACTTTTATATTGTTTCTGTTCTCTTTCTTCATGACATGGAATTTTTCATTTTTCACCTTTTTTTTTTTATCTCTCATCTTTTTACCCGTTTCACACTCAAAGAGTGTGAAAAATACACCATAATTATATATTTGAAGCTTACATAAAAGGGAAATAAAATAATCGATTAATCCAACCTTTCATGTCTAAACTGAATACATGACCATTACGATGACTCTTTCCGCTAATATGGCTAAGTTTCTTAATCATCTTAATAAAGTTTTTCTCTCCCTTTCTCTATGTTTCTCTCCCTAGTCTTATATTTCATTATAATACTTTTTTCTCGAGTAGTTGTTGAATAAACCAGTAGTAATATTGTCTTGCATCTTATCAGTTTATTTGATTGTGAGTACGATATTGAAACTCCTCCTTGCATGCAGGTTTGATTCCCGCGTCAGAGACCTCTTGGACTTTAGCATCTACCTAGACATTAGCAATGAGGTGAAATTCGCTTGGAAAATTCAGGTAATTTTTAAAGATATATATAATAATTCAATAGCTTTCTTACATTCTTTCCATTGCTGTGAACTAACCATTAATATTTTTCAAACACTTCAGAGAGACATGGCAGAGCGTGGACACAGTCTTGAAAGCATCAAGGCTAGCATTGAAGCAAGAAAGCCTGATTTTGAAGCATACATTGGTAATAATAAATTAAGATTTCCAACTCATCACAAACAATCATAACACTGTTTTTGAACTAGAACTTCTATTATTGTGTCAATGGTAGTTATTGATGTATAAGTTAACCTCTGCACTTGTTTTTCACAGATCCACAAAAGCAATATGCAGATGCTGTGATAGAAGTGTTGCCAACTCAACTGATTCCAGATGACAATGAGGGTAAGATTTTAAGAGTGAGATTGATACAGAAAGAGGGAGTTAATTTCTTCAGTCCAGTTTACTTGTTCGATGAGGGCTCTACCATTTCATGGATTCCATGTGGAAGGAAGCTTACATGCTCCTACCCTGGCATCAAATTCTCCTATGGACCAGACACTTACTACGGAAATGAGGTACAAACTACTCTCCATATATGCTTGACACAACTTTTCTTTTGGAACTTTTAGAGTTGTTTTCTAATTGAAAATGAAATTTTATATGAACAAAGCTTCAATTTCAATTAAATAGCTGTTTAAAAATATCTAAAGAACTGTATAATGACTTTAATGCATCTATAGAATAAATCATCGCATATGAGGTATCGTCTGTTTTGAAGTTTGAAATTCATCATGGTTTTCTCGTTAAAAGACTTATCAGAAGATTGAAGGTGAAAAAACGTATTTAAACTTTTCTTAACCTCGACTTTTAAGCGATGTGTAACTATTGATTGTATCAGAACATTTACTATTTGAACAAAGTCTACTGCATAATGGAATATTAAAAAAAGTTATGGAATGTTTGAAAAGTAGTATTGAAAATCTAATGAGCTGGTTCAATTCACAGGCTTTTTACACACAATCTGAGATGTTGTTGCTATTGCATGCATGCATGCTTAGGTATGAACTTATATTTTTGTTTGTATTTGTGTGCAACAGGTGTCAGTTGTAGAAATGGATGGACAATTTGACAGATTAGATGAACTAATATACGTTGAGAGTCACCTGAGCAACCTCTCTACGAAGTTCTATGGAGAGGTTACTCAACAGATGTTGAAGCATGCTGATTTCCCCGGCAGCAACAATGGCACAGGTCTCTTCCAAACCATCGTTGGTTTGAAGATAAGAGATTTATATGAACAGATAGTAGCCACCAGGGCTGAGACTGCAGTAGCTGCAAAAGCTTAGGAACCATTTATACAATCATTTTCTTCTTCATGCTTTCCACCATTCCACTCTATTTCATCTTATTTTCTCTCCTATTAGGCTCTTCTGCATCATCATAATGGAAACACTATATCTATGTATCTATGTATGTACTTATCCGAGATGAAAAAAGGAGGCTGAGATTGATTCAGTTGTGTTGATACAATATATATATATATGTGCTGTGCTGCCATTGTGACATATACGAATAACCATGAATCTTCTTTCTTATCATCTGTGTGTGTGGTTTAAATCAAGAGGAGTGAATTGTCTATACCAGAATAAATGTTCCCTCTTTCAATGAATAACATCAAGTTCCATGGTTAGTTCTAAAATTAGGTTAGGTCAAATAAAAAATCATGGTAGGCCAATGCAATGATTTTGTAATTGGAAAAGGATAGGTTCGCTACATTGACGGTTTTTAAATGGCCTTTACTTAGAATTATTCAAACAAAAAATGAATATCAACCAGACTTTCACACGGTTCTGTGATTAACAAAGTCTGACAACACTATCCTTACTTTTGAGGTTGGACCATGAGGTCACATTTCTTCCTATTAATGATACACACATTACATTTATTTAACAAAACATTATAAAATAGTCATAAAAAATAAGTTTCCTATATAGATCTTTTATAAATTTATATATAAACACCTACACTCTAAATCCGAAACTTTAAACATAAACTCTAAATCCGAAAAACTTCTGTCCATCGACGTTCCCTAATGTTAAATGACGGTAAAAAAATTGTGTAAAAATATCATTACTCCATTCTTTTCTTTTATCTGAGGTACACATGTCAATTTTGTAGTAAACTTTTAATTTTGTGAAACCATCAACCTACTTCTCTCGATCAAATTAATACTTTTTCTTAAGAGAAAATTTATTTTCAATATTACCTTTCTAGACACAACAAAAATACCTTTTGTGACTAGCTTAAAAAATTTAAAGTGAGATATAAGAGAAAAATTATGATTCAAATGATCTAAAAGAAATACATAATAAATGTACTTTTGTAACATATGGGTTATTTTCACTCCCAAAGTTATTGTTTAAATCCCAACCAATAAAAATGTTATTTTAATATTGGTAAAAATTGTTAATATGTGAAGACATATATTTACATATAAATGTGTAAATTCAGAAAATTCAAATATATTAAATTTTAATTATTTTTATTTTAAATTTTTTTAATTTTTCAATATTTTGTTGGATAAAACAATTTAATAAATTATTTCAATTACTATTAAATATGAAAACTGCTACTTTAACCTTGCATAATAATAATAATAATAATAAAAAAAAAACTAAGTTATAAATTCTTTTTATTAATGTTTATACATGATGTTCATTTGGTCAGACTAATCGATGATTCAATTTGACCCAATCCAACATAATATATTGAATTGAGTTTCATTTATAATTGGACTAAACTTAATCCGGCCCAACCCAAATTAACACCTTATAAAGGTTGGGTGATATGTTTAGTATGAGTGACTCTATACCCATTCATCATTACATGAAAATATAAATTTAGTCACCAAATCTAGTGTCGACCAAATTGCAATGTTATTATAGTTGACTAAGTTGCTTCTAAATTAATTTTTTACGCAAAAACTTAGAGAAACGTAAAATTATTTTTAAATTTTTATTAAGTAAATATTTATGTTTACGTTGGATTATTGATGCTAACTAAAATAGGTATTAAAAATAAATAAGTTAGTGTTGATTTAGTGATCATTATCTAAAATAAATATTAAAAATACTGTCGTTCTAACGGAAATTAACCTTGTTTCTTTTCAATATCTAAATTTATTTAAGTTAGCATTAATTTTTTGAATGCTAATTAAAAAGATTACTAAAAATAAATAAGTTAACGTCAACTTAAATATAAATATTAAAAATAAATAAGATTGGTTTTGATCAAGCAAAAATTAACCTTAATTTTTCTAATATTTAAATTTATTTTAGTTAATGTTGACTTACAAATACTAATTTAGATATATAAGTTAATATTGGCTTAGCTAACACTAACTAATAGTCTTTTCGGCCAAATGAGTTTATGTTTCATTGGGCGAATGAGAGTCACACAGAAGGAGTTGCTGACTAGGAAACTTTTAGCTAAGTGAGAGAGTCAAGAAAGCCTTTCTTACAATTTTTTTATCTTCCACTTCTCTACAAATAATCTAAAAAAATATTATTATTTCTATCTTTAAAAAAAGTGTTTAAAATCCTAAATTTTTTCATGAAAAAAAAATCCATGACACAGACAGATAAACGTTTAAAAATAACATATTTAATGTAAGCCCTTTTTCTTTTTGTCCCAGAGGTTTGGGCCTGGCCCTTCGTAGGCCCAAGGGCAGCCCTTCTGAAGGACACCCTACCCTACCAGCCCCCCCTCTCATTCTCACTTACCTCTGTTTCAGAAAAACAGTGGGCTTTGGTCTCTCTTGCAGAAGCAGCTCTCTTCTTCCTCTCAAATCCCCAGAAAAGTGCTCTGCTAGGGCACAACTCTCGTTCATCTTCAAGCCAGCAGGTCCTTCTCACCTTCAACCCTTTTCTCTAGCCCTTGGAGCTGACGTTCTTCCTAGTTGCGGGTCTTTTGCGTTTTAGCACCTAAACAAGGTAAGGGAAGCTAGTTTTCTTCGTTTTTCGTTGTGGATGCTTGTTTTCCCTTCTGTTGTTGCATAAAATGAGTTGGAAAATGTCTGTGCTCGTGTGGAAATCAAAAGTATGATGTTTGGTTGTTCGTTTCTGGGTTGCATGCGTAGAACAGTGGTGAGATCTGTTATTCTCGCCCAAGCGAGCTCGTCTCGCCTAGGCGAGAGTATCAGAGTGCTCACTGCCACGAGAACTCGCCTAGGCGACCAGTCCACGTCCTGAGCGACGCCCTGTCTCGCTCAGGCGAGGAGGTCTCGCCTGAGCGAGAATTCGTGAAAAACCCATGTTGCTCATCTCGCCTGGGCGAGAATCCGCTGTGTCAGTGAGGCCAGCGTTTCGCCTGAGCGAGTTTGCGAAGGGGTGACATGTTTTCTTAACTATTTGGGTGATTTGTTGCAATTATTGGTTAGACTTTTTCCTCCTAAAAATGATGTACGTGATTATACGTGGGTGTTTGGATTTTTATGAACGAAATTGGCATGCTTGGTATGAGATTGATCATGAGTTTGTGGCTTCGTGATGTTTTAACATGAAAATTGGATGAGTGACCAAAAAGAGGTGGGAATTGTATGAGAAGCATGATTGTGATTGTGAGATAGGCGTAATTCCATGAGTCCCATGGGGAGACTTCATGGTGGCGTGTAGTGTATATATTAAGATAAGGATTCAAGTAAGGATTGCATCCCGAAACTCTAAAGGGTCAGTGAGTCTCAGGTAGAGCAATCTGACCCAAGTGGTGAGAGTGGCGGGAGGCCCTAGTCTTTGGCAGGATAATGGCCTTAGACGTTTAAAGGCTAACCTTGTGCGTGGTAGGGTGAAACCCATTGGCAATGGCTCTGCAGAGCAGTAGAGGCCACCACAAGTGCAAGTGTCCAGTGAATCCGATCTTAATATATGTATCCGGATAATTGAGTCATAGTGTCTTGCTTGCTTGCCATAACATGACTTATGTGTCTCTGTGTTGTATGCCTGTGAATGTTTATGCACTTATTCTTTTACACTGTGATAAGTTTCATGTTACACTAGCTTACCCTTGCTTTCTGTGTATGTTATGTCTTGTGTCCTTCTCTTTTGCGATGATCACCTTCTGGTGGGAGCAGATGGAAGGAATGTTCGGGATGGATCTGAGAGAAGCAGCGGTGCGGCCTAGACTTCCCTGTCTGGATGTCGTAGGAGTAGTTTCATGGCCATGAGGCCTTTTGTATTAGTTGCCTAGGTGGCAACCTTTTTGCAAAACTGTTGTACCCTTTTGAATTTCTTTTGCTTAGGACTAGGTGGTATGCCTAAGTTTTCTTTAAGCGACTCCGGATGACTGTAATAGTTACCTTTCTGCGTTTATGTTCATCTGAGTGCTTCTCGTTATTATAACTGTGTGATATTTTATTTAGTAGTGTAATCTATTAAAATGGGATGTCACACTTTTATGGTATCAGAGCCTTCGTTCCTAAGTGTCTGTGGGCTATGTGTTTGCTTAGCTTTCGTTGTGTCTTTCTGGTCGTGTTTAGATGAGTTTCCAGTCTAACCCAGTTTCTAATGGTGCTTTCTGTGTGTCCAGTGTTATGGCACCCCCGCGTATCGCTCCTTCTCCACCCCCTCAGGGCGACGGACAAGATCTGGCTAGGGCGATCGAGGCCATGGCTGCAGCCTTGACGCAACAGAGCAATGCCATGATGCAACAGCATGAGGCGGCGATGCAGCGCCAGGAAGCCTCTCTTGAGCAGCAGAACTTCATGATGCAGCAGATGGAAGCTGCTAGGCAGGCTGCAGAGGACGCTCAGAGGCAGCATGTGGATGCTCTCCGTCAGCTAGGGGAGAATGCTGCTGGTGCTCAGATGTATGGTCCTCATCCCCGACCTCCACCCCCTGAATGGAGTTTGGAAGACTTTTTGAAGCACCAACCTGCCAAGTTTGATGGCAAGAAGAGTCCCGATCAGGCGGACCAATGGATGAAGGACATGGAGCGTATCTTTGACGCTAAGAGGTGCCCGGATGAGAGCAGGCTTGCTTTCACTGTCTACATGCTCACGGGAGAGACTGAGCATTGGTGAGCCAGCATGAAGCTGGTGATGAAAGAGAAGCATGAGGACATCACATGGAGAGCCTTCAAGAAGAGGTTCTTGTCTGAGTATTTCCCTGATAGCGTGAGGTACGCTAAGGAGGTAGAATTCCTCCAGCTGACGCAGGGAAACAGGTCAGTGGCCGAGTATGCCGAGCAGTTCAAGCATCTGGGGCGTTTCTATACCATGCCACTAGATGAGGAGTGACGTTGCAGGAAGTTTGAGAACGGTCTCAGAGGGGACATCCGCTTGATGGTAGCTCCACTGTCCATCAAGGACTTTGCGGCCTTAGTGGAAAAGGCCAGGGTCATGGAACGTATGAAGGTAGAGGTGGAAGCCCAGCAGCAGCCACAGCAGAGAGTTAGCGGACCATCTGGGTCCAGGCCACGAGTTGAAGAAAAGAGGAAGCCTTATGCTAGACCCCATCCACAGCCACAGGGATCTGGAGGTTTTTCTTTTCCGCCCAGCAGGATACAGTGCTATCATTGTGGAGGACCGCATGCGAAGAATTTCTGCCCACAGCTACCAGGTTTCCGCAGATGCAACCTTTGTGGCAGGGGAGGCCACTTCGGCAGGGATTGTCCTTCTAGGAGAGGGGCAGTAGCACGACCCTCACCACAAACTCCGAGTCAGAGTTCAGGCCAGACTCAGCAGGGGAGAGGAGGCAGCAGGCCTCAGGCTACAGGCAGAGTTTTTGCTATGACCGGGTCAGAGGCAGCAGGTTCAGGTAACCTTGTGATTGGTTGTTGTGTGATATCTGGCAAGTCCTGTTGTGTTCTTTTTGATTCTGGAGCGACACACTCATTTGTGTCAGAGTCTTGTGTGCGGGAGTTGGGTCTGCCGGTGTGTGAGCTACAGTTTGATCTCGTGGTATCGACTCCGGCATCTGGGTTGGTTAGGACTTCCTCTATGTGTTCTAGATGTCCAGTCGAGGTAGAGGGGTGCATATACAAAGTCAATCTTATATGCCTCCCTCTGCAAGGGTTAGATGTGATCTTGGAAATGGATTGGCTCTCTGCCAATCACGTTCTCATCGACTGCCGGGAAAAGAAGTTGTTGTTCCACAGCTCGGAGGAGCCTGAGCTGCTATCTTCCCATGGGGTTATGAAGGAAATCCGGGACGGTGCACAATGTTATATAGTCTTTGCCAGGATAGAAGTTGAGAAAGAGGAAAGGATAACAGTGATACCAGTGGTCAGAGAATTTGAGGATGTGTTCCCCGAAGAGGTACCGGGTTTGCCCCCGAGAAGAGAGGTTGAGTTCTCCATAGACTTGGTACCAGGAGCCGGTCCTGTATCGATAGCTCCTTACCGCATGGCTCCAGCAGAGTTGGTAGAGTTAAAGAAGCAGATAGAGGAACTGCTTGAGAAACAGTTTATACGGCCGAGTGCTTCGCCGTGGGGAGCACCTGTCTTATTGGTAAAGAAGAAGAATGGTGGCTCAAGGTTGTGTGTGGATTATAGGCAGCTGAACAAGCTGACTATCAAGAATAAGTACCCCTTGCCAAGAATAAATGATTTGATGGATCAGCTTCACGGGGCGTCGGTGTTCTCCAAGATTGATCTTCGGTCGGGTTATCATCAGATTTTGGTGAAGGCAGAAGATGTTGAGAAGACTGCTTTCAGATCCAGATACGGGCATTACGAGTATGTTGTCATGCCATTCGGTGTGACTAATGCCCCAGCTTTGTTCATGGACTACATGAATCGGATCTTCCGCCCGTTTCTAGATAAGTTTGTCGTGGTCTTCATAGACGATATTCTCATATACTCCAGGACGCATGAGGAACATGCCGAACATCTGAGGATAGTGCTTGGTATTTTGAGGGAGAAACAACTGTTTGCCAAGTTGTCAAAGTGTAACTTTTGGATGAGAGAGGTGCAGTTCTTGGGGCACGTGATATCAGCTCAGGGTATAGCTGTGGATCCAGCTAAGGTAGAGGCCGTGATACAGTGGGAATGTCCTAAGTCAGTGACTGAGATTCGGAGCTTCGTGGGTTTAGCTGGCTATTACAGAAGGTTTATAGAGGGATTCTCCAAGATAGTGGCACCCTTGACGCAGTTAACCCGAAAAGATCAACCATTTGCATGGACTGATAGATGTGAAGAGAGCTTCAAGGAGCTTAAGCAGAGGTTGACGAGTGCTCCAGTTTTGATAATCCCAGATGTGAGTAAACCCTTTGAGGTTTACTGTGATGCCTCTCATCAGGGTCTTGGATGTGTCTTGATGCAAGAGAGGAAGGTGGTAGCTTATGCTTCAAGGCAGTTGAAAATTCATGAGAAGAACTATCCTACTCATGATCTCGAGTTGGCAGCGGTGGTTTTTGCTTTGAAGATCTGGAGGCACTACTTGTATGGTGCGCAGTTCCGCGTGTTTAGTGACCACAAGAGCTTGAAGTACCTTTTTGATCAAAAAGAGCTGAATATGAGGCAGAGGCAGTGGATAGAGTTTCTAAAGGACTATGACTTCGAACTTCTCTACCATCCAGGGAAAGCGAATGTGGTGGCAGACGCATTGAGTAGGAAGACAGTGCATGTGGCACACTTGATGATGAAAGAGTTAGAGTTGCTTGAGAATTTCAGGGACATGAAGCTACAGTTTGAGTTGGAGCCAGAATTCATTAGGTGTAGCACCTTGGTTATATCTAGTGACTTCTTGGACGTAGTCAGAGAAAGACAAGCAAGGGATGTTAGTCTACAGAAGGTAAAGGAGTTACTGGGATCGGATCAGGCCAAGGAGTTTACCTTGGGCAGTGATGGTGTGTTGAGATTCAGAGGCAGGGTTTGTGTACCAGGTGATGCTGAGTTGAGGAAGTTGATCCTTGAGGAGGGACACAAGAGTCGTCTTAGTCTGCAGCCTGGCATGACTAAGATGTACCAAGACCTCAAGGAGAACTTTTGGTGGCAGGGCATGAAAAAGGAAGTTGCACAGTGTGTATCGGCCTGTTTGACTTGTCAAAAGGCTAAGGTGGAGCATCAGAAACCCGGTGGGACGCTTCAACCCTTAGATATTCCGGTGTGGAAGTGGGATAGCATAGCCATGGATTTTGTTACCCACTTGCCTCGCACCGTGAGGGGACATGATGCTATATGGGTGGTGGTGGATCGCTTGACGAAGAGTGCTCACTTTTTGGCAGTGAATCTCAGAATGTCAATGGCCAAGTTGGCCCAGCTCTACATCCGAGAGATAGTGAGGCTTCATGGAGTGCCTAGTAGCATAGTGTCTGACAGAGACCCCCGGTTCACTTCCAGGTTCTGGCAGGCACTGCAGGAGGCTATGGGTAGCAGGTTGAGGATGAGTTCTACTTATCATCCTCAGACGGACGGCCAGTCAGAGAGAGTGATTCAGTCCTTGGAGGACTTGTTGAGAACGTGTATCTTGGACCACCTTGGTAGTTGGGATGAGGTGTTGCCGCTGGTGGAGTTTACTTACAACAACAGTTACCAAGCGAGTATAGGGATGGCGCCTTATGAGGCTTTGTATGGGAGGAGGTGTAGGACTCCTTTATGTTGGTACCAGGATGGTGAGTCAGTTTTGGTAGGACCTGAGTTGTTGCAACAAACCACAGAAAAGGTGCAGTTAGTGAGAGACATGTTGCAAGCATCTCAGAGTCGGCAGAAAGCTTATGCAGACAGAAGGAGAAGACCCCTAGAGTTTGAGGCTGGGGAGCATGTGTTCTTGAGGGTGACCCGAACCACTGGTGTGGGGAGGGCTATCCGCTTAAGGAAGCTGTCACCTAAGTTCTTGGGTCTGTATCAGATCTTGAGGAGGATAGGGCCCGTGGCTTATGAGGTTGCATTGCCACCCCAGTTGGCTAATCTACACCCAGTCTTTCATGTTTCACAGTTGCGGAAGTACGTGTTCGACCCATCACATGTGTTGGAGGCGGAGGATGTGGAAGTCAGGGAGAATCTCCAGGTAGTGGTACAGCCCGTGGCTATAGAGGATCGCCAAGTGAAGGAGCACAAGGGAAGGACCACTAGTCTCGTGAAGGTCATCTGGGACCGGAGGACAGGTGACGCTACTTGGGAGCTTGAGGAGGACATGAGGAGTTCATACCCACATCTGTTCTGGTAAGTCTAATTTTTCGAGGACGAAAAATTTTTGTTGTTGGGGAGATGTTGTAAGCCCTTTTTCTTTTTGTCCCAGAGGTTTGGGCCTGGCCCTTCGTAGGCCCAAGGGCAGCCCTTCTGAAGGACACCCTACCCTACCAGCCCCCCCTCTCATTCTCACTTACCTCTGTTTCAGAAAAACAGTGGGCTTTGGTCTCTCTTGCAGAAGCAGCTCTCTTCTTCCTCTCAAATCCCCAGAAAAGTGCTCTGCTAGGGCACAACTCTCGTTCATCTTCAAGCCAGCAGGTCCTTCTCACCTTCAACCCTTTTCTCTAGCCCTTGGAGCTGACGTTCTTCCTAGTTGCGGGTCTTTTGCGTTTTAGCACCTAAACAAGGTAAGGGAAGCTAGTTTTCTTCGTTTTTCGTTGTGGATGCTTGTTTTCCCTTCTGTTGTTGCATAAAATGAGTTGGAAAATGTCTGTGCTCGTGTGGAAATCAAAAGTATGATGTTTGGTTGTTCGTTTCTGGGTTGCATGCGTAGAACAGTGGTGAGATCTGTTATTCTCGCCCAAGCGAGCTCGTCTCGCCTAGGCGAGAGTATCAGAGTGCTCACTGCCACGAGAACTCGCCTAGGCGACCAGTCCACGTCCTGAGCGACGCCCTGTCTCGCTCAGGCGAGGAGGTCTCGCCTGAGCGAGAATTCGTGAAAAACCCATGTTGCTCATCTCGCCTGGGCGAGAATCCGCTGTGTCAGTGAGGCCAGCGTTTCGCCTGAGCGAGTTTGCGAAGGGGTGACATGTTTTCTTAACTATTTGGGTGATTTGTTGCAATTATTGGTTAGACTTTTTCCTCCTAAAAATGATGTACGTGATTATACGTGGGTGTTTGGATTTTTATGAACGAAATTGGCATGCTTGGTATGAGATTGATCATGAGTTTGTGGCTTCGTGATGTTTTAACATGAAAATTGGATGAGTGACCAAAAAGAGGTGGGAATTGTATGAGAAGCATGATTGTGATTGTGAGATAGGCGTAATTCCATGAGTCCCATGGGGAGACTTCATGGTGGCGTGTAGTGTATATATTAAGATAAGGATTCAAGTAAGGATTGCATCCCGAAACTCTAAAGGGTCAGTGAGTCTCAGGTAGAGCAATCTGACCCAAGTGGTGAGAGTGGCGAGAGGCCCTAGTCTTTGGCAGGATAATGGCCTTAGACGTTTAAAGGCTAACCTTGTGCGTGGTAGGGTGAAACCCATTGGCAATGGCTCTGCAGAGCAGTAGAGGCCACCACAAGTGCAAGTGTCCAGTGAATCCGATCTTAATATATGTATCCGGATAATTGAGTCATAGTGTCTTGCTTGCTTGCCATAACATGACTTATGTGTCTCTGTGTTGTATGCCTGTGAATGTTTATGCACTTATTCTTTTACACTGTGATAAGTTTCATGTTACACTAGCTTACCCTTGCTTTCTGTGTATGTTATGTCTTGTGTCCTTCTCTTTTGCGATGATCACCTTCTGGTGGGAGCAGATGGAAGGAATGTTCGGGATGGATCTGAGAGAAGCAGCGGTGCGGCCTAGACTTCCCTGTCTGGATGTCGTAGGAGTAGTTTCATGGCCATGAGGCCTTTTGTATTAGTTGCCTAGGTGACAACCTTTTTGCAAAACTGTTGTACCCTTTTGAATTTCTTTTGCTTAGGACTAGGTGGTATGCCTAAGTTTTCTTTAAGCGACTCCGGATGACTGTAATAGTTACCTTTCTGCGTTTATGTTCATCTGAGTGCTTCTCGTTATTATAACTGTGTGATATTTTATTTAGTAGTGTAATCTATTAAAATGGGATGTCGCATTTAACATTATTCAAAACTAACATTATTGTATATGGAAAATAGAATAACATTTAGTTTAACAACAAAAGAATAATCAAATTGAACAAAAAAAAATCATCCAATAACACTAGTAAAAAAAATTATGTTGAATCAATAACACCTTGAGTACATTTCTAAAAGAAAAAAAAAAAATATATATATATATATATATATATATATATATAAATAAATTTCATTAAATATTTGAATTCAAACCCGTGTTAATGGAAATAAAAATTAAATTTGTTTCTGTTGTGTTAACTTTTTTCAACAGAAATACTTTTGTAAAATGAGATAAAAGATGAAGACTTTATATGGTAAAAAGGCGGAAGGGATAGCAGTGGCCCAATTCAAAAGTGTAGTTATGTGATAGAGATGTTGATGGGTTGATCCGACAAGACCCGCAAGAAAGTAAGCCCAATAATTAAAATAATATCACCTGCATAATTATTAAAAGGCAAAATGATTATTAACAATAACAAAAATAATAAAATTCCTTTATACAACATCAAGTGAATATTTTTTTACTATGATAAGTAAAAAATCATAAATTTGACTTGTAGAATCGTACAATGGGGAGCTTAGTGGTAGATGAGAATTCATGGCCTCCCTCAAATTTCTTAGTAATTTACATATATATATATATATATATATATATATATATATATATATATATATATATATATATATATATATATTGGTGAAGGTATATAATAATTAGTAACAATATTTTTTGAGTATTTTCAAAATGTATTTTAATTTACTTATTATTTATGAAGGAATTTAAGTTATTTAAAACATCGAATTTGAATCTTACATCTGTAGTCATTAGAAATATAAAAGAATGTAACCTTTTTATTTCTACCACATAAACACATATTATCGTGTGTACTATTTTTTAAATATATATAAATTATTTAAAATTTTAAAAATAGTAATTAAAAGAATAAAATTGAAAAAAAGGTTGTACATAGTTATAGATATAACTATAGATAAAATAAATTTTAATTATTGAAATAAAAAATATTATAAGTAATTTTGTGTAAAAAATATTATGAATAATTATTTAAATATGAAAAAGTAGTTACTAAAATGATAAAGGAGTAAATAGTTATTTTATAATAAGTAATTATTTGAATTTAGAAAATTAGTTACTAGAATGATTAAAAAAATGTTTTTTATTGTGAATAATTTTTTAAATTTTGAAAAAGATTTATTAAGAGAATAAAATTAAAAAAACAAAAAAGATATAAAAAAAAGTTGTATGTTTATATATAGATATAGATTATTGAAATTTATGTTTATATTATATTCTAAGTTTCGATTTTGTATAACACTATTCCTTTAGGCTAATTTAAGAATATTTTTTATGCACAACTTATTTACTTAATTAACTATTTTTGTTTCTAAAACCTGTGTTTTTCACATTTTCAAATACACATTTTTTTAAACTTTTATATCTTCGTTAGTACAACTGTATACGGATTATTAAGATTACAAATGAATTAATATGTAAAAAGTTAATTACAAATCATGATTTCTTATTAATATTAACTATTCAAGTATGATTTAATGATGATCTATAATTATGATTTTTATACCGGGTAGAGCTCTTAAAATAGGTTGGAATCTGCGAGTCAACCTGGCTCACCACGGATTCGAGTCGAGTTGGGTTGAAATTTTTTTAAAAATTTTAATACGGGTTGATTTTTGACCTGGCTCATCCGGGTTAAATCCATGGTGAGCCGGATTGGTAGTCGGGTTGGCTCACCAACCCGCAGATAAAAGGGTCACACAAGTGTTTTTTATTAAGTTGGGTTTTACATTTGGGTCATGTTAGGTTTTTTTTAGCCAACACATAAATAATTTGTGTTTTTTTGATTTTGGTTTGTATTTGGATTGTATTAGAGTTTATTTAGATTTTAATTATAATTATAATTTAGTTTTGACTGAAAAATGAATAAAAAAATTGTATTTTTTTAATTAAGAGAATCTGTGAGCCAATCCGTTTAACCTGTCAACCCGTAGTGGACCGGGCCAGATTCGAATTTTTTGGCTCGCTAAAAAGTAAGATAGATTAGATTGACTCACTAAATCATCAACCCGTAATAGATTAAGCCAGATCGGATCAAGTTACCTGTTTTGAGAGCTCTAATAAAAAGAGAACACTCTTGTATTTAAATAAGCATGCACATATCCAGCTGTTATTGCATAGTATAGCCGTTAAACTATTGTTCGTTCTTATCCATCCATAGTGAGCTCTTCAAATACACTAAGTTTTTCTCAAGAGAGGTATTGCAGTCTTCTTGTAATAAAAATGTTATAATGTTTTTTAAGAAAAAATTATATAATATTCCATCTCTAGTTTGGGCCAAGATTTGTGCAAGATAAAAAAATTAAAAAAATCATGCTAAACCACCAAATGACCACCAGATATTTTATACATTGAAGCGTCTTATATAAAAATCAAGCACAAATTAAGGAGTTATTTATTAATTTTAATTTTTGATTTAATTAAACTTTAAATACTTTATAAATTTAGGTATTTCAAATTTAGCCTTTTATTAAAAATAATTATTCTAATGAGTACTCAAATATTTAGTTTATTCGTCTATCATTTAATTCTATATTAACAAGATGAAGGAGTTGTTATTTTTATCATTTTGTCTCTAATTTGTCAACTAATTAAGTCTTTTTAGGTTTAATTATTCTTTTGGTCATTGTTTTTGTCCAAAAATGTCAAATTGGTCCTCCAATTTTTTTAAGTTTCAATTTGGACATAATTTTTGAAAAATTGATGCAATGTAGTCCTTTTTATTAAATTTTATTGAAACAGATCAAAGATTTTTCATCAACATGGGATGACTCGTCTCGACCCTCGACATAGGATGACTAGTCTCTGCCATCGGCCCAAGACAACCCATCTCGACTGTTAGTTGCGGTCGTTCGTCTCAACCGTCAGCCTAGGTTGGCTTGACCCACCCCTTTGGACAAATGACTCGTGCAAGCTCGTCTCGACAGTGGGCTCGTACCAGCCTATCCGGACTATGGGCCCTAGCTAGGCCATCTTGGTGGTGGGCCTTGGTCGACCAGTATGGGTCGTCAACCTTGGTCAACCCCTCTCGGTCATTGGCCCAGGTTGATTCGTCTCTGCCGTCAGCCCAAGCCGGTCGATCTTTGTTGTGAGTTTGTGTTAGTCTGAGTCGTCTCATCTCGGTGTTCGGCCCACGCTACTGAAACGAGATCGCCTGTCTCAGCCATCGGCCCTTCTTGGCCATTGGCTCGTCTCGATCATCGGCCTAGGGCGACCCAACTTGTCTCACCCGTTGACCCGACTTGGTCTGACTCATCCCAGCCTGCGGTTCGGGCTGATCTGTCTGGTCTCAGGCGTCGACCCGAGCTAACCTGTATTGGTCGTTGGTTCGGCCCAACCTGACCAGGTCAGTCTTGACTTTTGGTCCTAATCGGCCCAAGACGATTTTTGCTTGAACTTTGACCCAAACTCAAAGTATTGTTTTTAGAGGGGGGTCAAACCCATCTTATCCATGATCCTAACCCACTTAAGAGGGGGCTTTAGGGGCTTGAGTTTTTTTTTTTGCCCCCTCATTTGGGGTTCTTAAAAGGGAACTTAATGAAGGGTGGCCAAAGCTAGCCTATGAGTCATTGGTCAAATTGACACCTCTAATTGTTGAGTGAAACACATTGAAAAAAATAACCATTTTTTTCTCATTGACATTAAAATTAAACAGCATGACAAGCAAATTTGTCGTGTGATTTTTCCAAGTGAGTTTATTGTTTCATACTCTTACGCAATTAAATTAAGGTCACGAGTTAAGGTCGTGAGTTTTGGGTGTTGAAGACATTAAATTTTTACTATATATGAAGTTAAAATCTGAAATACAAAGAGGAAAGTGTTAATCTCTAATAAAATTTGCTTAATACATATTTTTCTAAAGGCATCAATAAATATTTTTGATAAATATGTTTTGTTATATTGAACCATGTGAAGTCTATATATATGTATATCTTTGTGATAGAGAAAAAACAATACCACGAAAAATATTAAAATATGAAACAATTTTTTTTTTTCAAAACTTGTAAGAGTTTACGAGGAGCAACAACAATAAAAAATGGAAGTAATAATTACAAAAAGAACACTAATATTTTTAACATGGACAAAAAGAAAACTCTACCAATGTGATCAAGAAGTAAAAAATTATAGATATAAATCAAATATGAATACAAAAGAATCAAATCAAAAGCATAAATAAATGTTTACAATTGAAAACATATCAGCAAGTTCAAGAGGTGGGTGAATTAAACTCAATCTAAATTTTTTGTTTCTAAAAAGGAATTTTCGAAAACAATATTTATGTTTTCGTTTCTGACCAAGTAAATGAAATTAAAGGTAAACATGTCACTAATTTAGTCAATTGAAATTCATTTTAGTTGGTTAATAATTTGAACAATATACCAAAACTTAGTAAAACTAAATATCACAGATATATCATATTAACATTCTTAACAAAACTGTTGATTGTCAAGTTCAAAATATGTTTTCGAGAAAGTCGTTAAGATGAAATTAAAGTCCAATTATAATAAATTTATACCGGTTAACTTTTTAATAGCTACATCTAATCTACTTTGTAATCTGAGATAAGTGTTCCACTAAATAATGATATTACAAAGTTATTATACAATAAAGACCAAATATGACAATCACACTTATTGAACCTTACAAAAAATCTACACAAACATGCAAAGCCCATTGCACACTACTAACAATCTACCAGATTATCAAGAACTAACAAGACAGAGTTAAAGAACAAAACCCTATTGCACACTACTAGACATATCAAGTGATATTTTATTGAACTCAATTTCCAGAAATCTGATGAAGATCTTCTCAATAACACTCAATCTAGCTCCAACAAGTTTTACAAAACATATTTTCAAAATTCTATCTGCTCATATGAGTTGAGTGTTGTTTTATAGATCTATTATTTGATTAGTTTAATTAATTAATAATAATAAGCAATCAATCAATTGGTTTCACTTAATTTATGAAATTAGCTAATTGATAATTATTTTAATGGATTAAATTGTTGAGAGTATACATATTCCATAAGCTTTGAACATTCTAGCCAAGTAAAAACTAGTTTTAACATACTAAAATATTGACGACGAGAAATGAAACCACAAGTTATTTGGACAAATTTAAAGTAAAATCAACTAGTTAAAATATTATTATAAAATATTTTAACAAATTTAATTATACCTCTAGTTTATTGAAATATACTTATTTATCAATTATGATTTCAATAAAACATTCTATAAAAAATTTAAACAGCTTACATCTTCATACATCAACATAAAGTAATGGTACAACTCAAGATGAATTCTTCAAACTTTATGTTCTTTGCTTTAAATTTATATGTATTCGATTCATCAAATCATTTTGACAGTCTTTCTAAGGTTAACATTCACAGTTAGTTAATATATCAAACTAACAATATTTTCAAATATGAAGAATGAAGAAAGATAAACAAAAAATAAAACAAAAATACAAAACTAATTTTTCTAACCGCAAACTTTAGGTTAAAATGAAGAACCATAGGTCGTGAATCTGTTGTCCAAATTTTATCCCAATCCAATTGTCAACGAAGTGCAAAAAATTGTAATTTTATTGAAATGGCAACAAGATTTCTCTCTTCTAAATAGGCTTCAAAAATAACATTTTCTTCTTTTACTCTCCCTTAAGGTTGACAAATTGTACACTTTCGATTGACAAAAAAGACCCATCTCGATTTAGGTTAAGTGAAATAAAATGGTTTTGACTAGTTTAAAATTTTATATGCATATAATTGCGATCCAACCCAACACGTATCAAAGACGAATGTTCGTCTTGGTGACTGACTCAAGTAAATCATTGTATTGAAAGTCTTTTTAATAGATCAGACAAGTGTGTCCTATTATGATGAACTACAATAGTGATAAGGGTACTCGTGGTTTGAAATGTTAATGCTCAAGGGGAAAGTATTAGTGTGTAGGGACTCAAATTTGAAAGAGAGATTGTTGAAAATATAAGTGAGTCTAAGTTTCATTTTATAGAAATAAAAAAGTTGAGCACACAAAAAAAGACTGATAAATCCACTAATTTACGGATTTGTATTGGAGGTGGTGTTGTGAACTCATTTTATTAGTGTTGTGTCTCCTTGATAATTTCCTTTCAAAAAATCTATCAATTTAATGAAACGACATTATGAAATGTAATAGATAATTTTGAACATGTTAAATATAATTTTGAACATTGTTGTATTATGATATCTTTTATAAAGATGTCAAAAAAAAGATAAAATGTCAATTAACATGTTCAATAATTAAACAATCACGTTAACATAGATATTTAAAAGGTCAAATATAATTTTGAACAACTAATTATTTTAATTACTCAATTAAATTAGTCATATAGATCAAATCAAAACATCACTCGTGTTTAATTATTTAATTGGTAAGTGTCAAAATTACTTATTCAAATTAATTTAACAATGGTATTTAATTATTTAATTGGTAAGTGTCAAAATTACTTATTCAAATTAATTTAACAATTTAAAAGTAACTCTTATCAACTTTCAAATTTAGAATATGTTAATTTTTAATTTGTATAAATTCATATAATTAAATTATCTGTTCATTGAATATTAAATTATTGAAATATTTAAAAATAATAATTGGTGAGAAGGTTAGAATACAAGTGATTTTTCTTATCTCATAACTTTTATTTATTTTTATTTCTTAAAAATTA
The DNA here is from genome assembly GCF_004118075.2 of Vigna unguiculata. Taxonomy (NCBI): domain Eukaryota; kingdom Viridiplantae; phylum Streptophyta; class Magnoliopsida; order Fabales; family Fabaceae; genus Vigna; species Vigna unguiculata. Next base: position 25,375,955 of record NC_040280.1, read on the forward strand.
TAAATTATCATAATTGTTTAAAAGTTTTACAATATACGGTGCACAAATCCATCCATTTTGTTTTAATTTTAAGACACATAAAGTTATTTTATAGTAAATATCAAGAACTTAAAGTATAATTTTAGATTTTAAAAGAATTAAAATCGAAGAGAATTATGTTATAGGAACTGAAACTATTAGTCACACATTTTTTAAGAATTGAAAATATTAATTTTAAATTGCATAACAATAAGAAAACAAATAAAAACATTTACAAAGACTAAAATCAAAATTTATTAATTATACCAGTTAAATATACATTTAATAAAATAAAATTACATAATTAAATTAAATAATAATGATATACATACTAATTTGTTATCAGTTACCAGTTTTTTTATCCTTATTTATACATACATTGGTGTGCACCCAATCATATAATTCTATATAACTTTTAATTTATATAATTATTTTAAGATAAAATTAATTCATATTAACATGTATAAGTCTATTTTATTCATACTTGTAAAAAAAAAATTATTATGAAAAAACTTACTATTATGTCCTACTTTAACATACACAAAATACAATAATGATGACTTTTAAATACAAACTTATTCTCAAAACTATTTATGTATACAACTATATACTACACTTAAAATCTTCTTTTAGTTCTCCACTGAAAACTCAGTTCTTAACTCAAAGCCTTAACATATTTTCACCAGAGAAATTGAATACCAAGCACAGAAGAACCAAATGGGTTTAAAAACTTGTAATTTGTTTAAGATTTGTAATCATCACTTAATAACATGATGAAGATATTAAGATATCTAATTAAGATAACTAATCCTGAAATGGGAACTTTGGTGAGTTAATGAATTAAGATGTGATCACATGATGCTGTTGTTGTGTTTTGATAGCAGTAGCCAGAAGGTTCATCTCCTCGGAGCGATGAATATTAGAAGAACCAATGAGACAACATTGTGAATCGAGAAACCTGCAATTACCGACAAAATTGGTGGAATAAAGCGTCAAATTTATTTGTACACATTTAAAATTGTCGTTAGGGTTGTTTCTGATTCGGCACACTGCTTACTAGTTATTTGTGTTCGCTGCATGCATAACAACGCTCTCAGAATGAATGAGACCCCTCTTTCTTTCCTATCACGGGTACCTTATCATTTCCTCTGAACTATTTTGTTTACTTTCGATACAACGTTCTTCTCATTAATTATCTTTTATTTTTATTTTTTAACTCATTAATTCAATTTTCATGTTTATCAAAACCAAACACTGTTGTTGTTCTATGAATGGTTCATTGTGTGGCAAGATAACATGTTTGTGTACCAAACACAAAAGTGTGTTGTTGTTGTAACCGTTTAAACCTAATAACTTTTTGTAATATCTTTTTTATGTTACATTTGTATGTATGTATAACAGTTAAAGCAGCAGCAGTGGTCTTAAGAAGTGTGATTGTTACGCCAATCACGGTGCGTCAGTGCCCGCTCCTTTATCCTAACTTTCATATCTCTCCATGTTGAATTTCTCATGTCATTTATTTTATCTGTTTACTTCGATCCATCTTTATTGACCGTAATTATGGTGAAATTTTTATCTGAGTTCTTAATTTAAATATTAGATTAAATGTTTCGGTAATTGAATTTAGTCTCTTTTTAAAATTTTGATCTATTTAAATCTTTTAATTTTAGAAATATATGAATTTAGTTATTTTAATCAAATTTTATTGAGTTTATTTGACGATTCAAATGTATTTCTCAGCTAAGGTTGAAACGGACAAAGATTTGTCAAACAGTGTAAATAACTCAAATAACACATCTGAAACATCAAATAAACTTAATTTAACAAAATTTTATTAAAAAAGACTAAATCTACACATTTATAAAATTGAGAAATTAAATTAGACCAAAGTATCGGAGAATGACTGATCTCAATTTTTACTAAAGATGAGACTGAAAATATATTTAACCCTAAAAGATTTGATATTGTTTCTAACATAAAACCTTTAAATTTAATATTTGTAGATTTTGTTATTTTTATATACCACTTAAGTGACAATCTCATTCATATAATAAGAAGTTATTTTTAATTGTTTTAGTGCATACAAAAAATTTATTTGAATCGATATAATCATAAAAATGAGAAATAAACTTAAATCTTTAATCTAATATACTGGCAAAAAAATCATAATAAAATAAAAAAACGTTATTCTAAGATAAACATGTATCATTAAATAATATATTTCATATAATCCTTAATAAAAGTTTTAACGTTACATGTTACTACTACTTGAATGAGATTAATTATATCATTAAATAATAATATTAAGTATCTTTTAATGATGTTCGAATAGACATGATTATAAATATTAATTTTAATTATTTCAAAATCAGATTATTTAAGTAACTAAATTTTCGTAAACTATTACACGAGTATTAAGTTTATATATTTAGATTTGTATATAAAAAAACTTAATTAAGTTTTAGTTTTTAATAATTTTTGTATTTTTAATTGAGTTTTTATTAATTTCTTTTTTACCTGTTACGTACTTAAATTTTTTATACTTTTTTAGTTAATGTAGTTTAATTTTTTTTAATTAGACTAGTGAAAATCTTATGATAATAAAAAATAATAAAGGTATTATTGTTGTTATTATTATATTACAAAATTAACTATAAAAAAATTAAAAAAGTTTGTTTCAATTTAAAAGTCCAGATTCTTGGTTAGTCTTTTTACAATGTAGCTTTTTCATTTAAAGTTAAAATTATTGTTTTCATTTTATTGCTATATAATATTTATTAACTATTTGTCTTAAACTAGAAATCAAGTCTAACAATTATAAAAACTGTTAACTAGTGTTATTATTTTGAGACAATGTCAATAAATAATTTAAAATATGTTTCTTTTTATTGTAAAATGAAATGTTATGAATCGATCATAATGATTTCAAAATTTAAATAATAAAAGTAATAAATACTTTATAGAAATGAAAACAAAGATTCACACATTTTATAAAGATTACACAGCAAATATCAATTTTAAAGAGATTACAAAAATTACAAAAACTGAAATTAAAGCATGCTTATTCTATAAAGTCAAAAATATTAATTAAACCCACATTTTATAACATTTTTTTATTTTTTCTGATCACGCCCCACTAGGTCACAGCCTACCGTTATAAATTACCCATTTAATAATTTTGAAAGAAGGCGTTTTAATTATTTTTTAATATACTCTTATTATTAATTAAAATTTTCCAAAACTAAAAAGGAAAAATATGAGGAGACCCATTTGAAATTCAAAATTTTACAATTCTTTGAGAATTTATTTTCAAATAAATTGATGTTAGATATTAATATAAACTTTGACCACTTATTTATACTCAAATTTCAAATATCATCAATCATTTGTTCTCACGTCAAAATTTATCAAAAAAATAAAAAAAATAAAAAATAGAAAGTATACGAGACCTATTTATAAATATACACCTCACACAACACAAATAAGACTATACTAAATCTATAATAAAAATACACTTCACACAACACAAAATATAGACGCATTTTGAGAATTTATTTCAAAAAATAACATAATATATAACTCGCATTTTAATAATTCATGCTACCTATCTCATTTAATCTTCACACCATTAAGTTCATTTCCGTGATAAACATTATCATTCATTAAAAGATCTGAATTAAAACAAAATATCAATTAATTGAAAAACATTGTGTAGTTTTGAAGCCAAAAGAGAGACATGTATAGTATTATTTGCGATTTGGAACAACGTAAGCCGATTTATTGCCGCGAACGTAGCGATTCACGTCATTACAGCGTACATTCCCGCCGCGAGGAAAAGGCGAATCAAAGTAAAAAAAAAAAAAAAAATCAAAGCAAAAAGATTAGTCCCTTTAATTAAATTTTCTTTTCTGTGCCTTTTCAATTCACTTATCTTATGCATATGATCATTGAGACATAGACAGAGACAATCACAAAACAAAGACAATAGAGAATGATAAGAAAGAAGACTACCAGTCCTAACATTACAACCTTAGAAACATCACACAGAAAAAAAAAAATAAAAAACATGCCACTCTGTTTAGAAGAGAAAATCCTTTCTCATTAGCACATGAAAGCCCCTCTTGCAAAGTGCTCTCTTACTCATCACAATCAAACAAAACCCAACTCCAAAACTTTAATTTTTTAAATAAAGTTTATTAATTGATGCTATATAAAGTCAAACAACAGCAAAGAACCCAGCTTTTTTATTTCCACCCTGCAATAAAGAATTGGAGTTACCAAGAATCAGTTATTCTTTCCCTTCTCATTCTCCTATTCAATTCTCTTCCTCTTGAACACCCCATCTCTTCTCTCTCTCTCTCTCTCTGGGCTCTTTTGGTTTCTGCAATGGCTTCCCTTGCAGACATTGGTGTCTCAGCTACCATTAACATTCTCTCAGCCTTTGCTTTCTTGCTGGCTTTTGCTCTGCTGAGAATCCAACCCATCAATGATAGGGTCTACTTTCCCAAGTGGTATCTCAGTGGAGGGAGAAGTAGTCCTAGGAGTTCTGGGAATTTTGTGGGCAAGTTTGTGAACCTCAATTTCAAAACTTACCTTACCTTTCTGAATTGGATGCCACAGGCTCTCAGAATGAGTGAGTCTGAGATTATTAGCCATGCTGGCCTTGACTCTGCTGCTTTCCTTAGAATCTACACTCTGGGGTACTCCTCTCTCCTTTTACACCATTCACATCACCTTTCACTTTTCCTTTTAATATTAACCACGTCTCTTTCGTCTCTGCGTTTCACTCCATTGTTGTGTTGTTTCTTTTCAACAAGCACTTGCTGCTTTCAACTCAACTCATAATAAAATTACCATTTTTTTCCTTATCCATCGTAGAAGATTTTGTTTGTAAGCATACTCTGTATTTTTTTAATTTAATGTGCCAAATTCCGTGAATTGTGTGATTGATGTGATGGATTATCGTGCGGCGAGCATGCTTGCAAATTGTTCCTTTTTTATCATTTTGATGCAAAAAGTTTTAAACTTTAGTCAAATTCAGTCACTGACTACTTTCTTTACATTTAATTTTATCATTGGGAAAAAAAAGACTGAACTGGCATGCTGTTCTGGGAATTGTGATTTCGTTTGCTGTGGAATTGTTGTGATGCATTGTTGTTGTGCGGCAACTATGTTTGGAAAATTGTGCTACTTCTGAAAAATGTTAAGCATTTCGGTTGTTGATTGTATTTGTATTTCCATGCGTTTGATCATCAAATAGATTCTAGAGTTATGCCGTGTGGTTTTCAACTTTCTTTTTGGTTTTGCCAGCTTTTGTTAAATCTCTTCCGTGGAAGCTTCGCCTTCTAGGGTGTTGTCCAATTTTCTACGTTTTCCACTTTTCGTTGTGCTCCTCCCTCTGTTTCTGTTCTCTGTCAACTTTTATGTGTTGCATGTGAAAGATGCACCTTTTTTTTCTGTCTATCGTATTTTTTAATGTAATCTTTTGATCTGAACTTTGGGAGGCATGCCTTTCAGATCGTGAAAAGAGAAATAAGCGTCTCCTTTTCAACTTCTTGTTAATGTTGAAATTACTGTACTGGGTTACTAGTAATCTGACTAATTTTTATCTCTTTATTTTCAGCTTGAAGATTTTTGTTCCGATCACAGTTGTGGCACTCCTCATTCTTATACCAGTCAACGTATCAAGTGGGACTTTATTTTTCCTAAAGAGGGAATTGGTAGTGAGTGATATTGATAAACTCTCAATATCAAATGTTCCCTCTGAATCTATAAGGTATGTTTTCCCTAAACTCCCCCCAAAAATTAAACAAATAACTCAGAACTTTCTTTATGAAGTAATGCTTCGCTTGAAGTCCAAGTTTTGTGTTTTCTCCTCTTGACTTTAACTACTCGTATCAACAATGGATTAAAGTTTTATTTGGAAAAATATAATCGTGGCATATATCTTATATTGTCTCAGGATTCCGTTAAAAAGGAATCGTATTCAATCCTGATATCTAATATCCACTATTTAAATATTTTCTTTTCATCTCCCTGTCTCTCTTGTTTTTGTTAAATCTTGTATTGTTTATTTTTATGTGTATTACAACCTGCATTACATTGTCATGATAGTATTTTTTGTGTTATCAATTAGCTAACAGCTGGAACTATAAATTTCAGATTTTTTGTTCACATAGCATTGGAATACCTGTTCACATTATGGATTTGTTTTCTGCTGTACAAAGAATATGATTATGTCTCATCAATGAGATTGCATTTCATGGCATCACAACGCAGGCGTGTGGAGCAATTCACAGTAAGTTAAAAATCTTCATTCATTTTCAATAGAGTGGAATAAAATTGAGATTGTTTCTTACTGTTAGAAAGCATTTCATGGAGCTCTTCAGTCCTCACCATTTTCCAATTGCAGTGAAGTGTCAGTTCCTTTTTTTTTTTGTGTAGTATGGTATGGTTTGGATTGTTCATTTCATCAGTTTATCTTTTACTAGTTAGCAAAGAATTCATTGTGCCCATTCTCATATTATGAATGCTGCTTAAAATGCTCCAAGTATCCTTGTAGAGTTTGTAAATAGAATTGCTTGCATTTCCCGAGTTCTTCATTAGGCTTGTGAGAATAATAAGATCATGGAGAAGATGCAACTCTAGCTGTGCTTCTTTGTTATTCTTTTCAAGGAGCTAATTTTCAGTTTATAGCTTTGAATCCATTTATGGTACTTGAATACAGTGGTTTGTATGGGGTTGATGCTATAACCTATACTAAACTCTTATAGCAAAGATGCTATGATTTTAGAATGAATACTTTTCAGCTTGGATTGTCACTCCTATCAATGCTTTACCCCTTCTAATCTTCTTTAACCATCTTTTCAAATCTTCATGCTTTTTACATTCTTGTTGCAGGTAGTTGTCAGGAATATCCCTAATATGCCTGGTCACGCAGTGTCAGATTCTGTGGAGGGCTTCTTTCAAACAAACCACCCAAATCATTATATTGGACACCAGGTAATAATTTTTATTACATTCTTGATTGGGGAAGTTTATTAAAGATAAACCGATAAGAGAATTTATACATAGGTATTAATGTTGATTTATTTTAACTCAGCAGAATATTTCTTTACATTAAATGATTCATATTGTCATGCATTCATTTTTATTCAGGCTGTCTACAATGCAAACAAATTTGCTAAACTTGCAAAACGAAGAGAAAGACTCCAAAATTGGCTAGACTATTACCAGCTTAAGTCTGAAAGACATCCTGACAAGAGTTCCACTGTCAAGGTATGTAATTGCTAGGAATGTATGTGGTACAATGTGACAAATTATCCGTTTGGTTGGAACCTGAATCTGACATTGTTATTTTTCCCTTTAGACTGGATTATTTGGTCTCTGGGGTAGAAAAGTTGATGCTGTTGATTACTACAAACATGCAGTTAAGGAACTTGATAACCTGGTAAGTTGGTTTGTTTCTCTTTTTTTTGGCATAAACTATGCACATGGCAATTTTCTGTGTCCTTAAGCTAATACACATGCTTCCATTATTGAAATTGAGGTACTTTAATATAGCTATACTGCAAACCATATGCAGATGACATTGGAACGCATGAAAATTATAAAAGATCCCAAAGCTATTTTGCCAGTTGCTTTTCTTTCATTCAATTCCCGTTGGGGAGCATCGGTTTGTGCACAAACCCAGCAAAGCAAGAATCCAACACTTTGGCTAACTGATTGGGCTCCAGAGCCACGTGATGTATATTGGCAGAACTTGGCCATACCATTTGTTTCTTTAAGCATCAGAAGGCTTGTAATATCATTGTCTGTGTTTGCCTTGGTATTCTTCTACATGATTCCCATTGCTTTTGTGCAATCCCTTGCCAATTTGGAGGGTCTTGAGAAAGTTGCTCCTTTCCTCAGACCAGTTATAGAATTGTAAGTGAACTTAAGTTTCTTTTTGAATGTAAATAGAGAAGGTAATTAATCTAGAAGTTGATATATGTTGTTCTTGAATTTCTTCATTAACTGTTTTGGCTTCTTTGGTAGAGTATATAATGCTCAATCTTGATTTGTTAAGTTTAGTTTTTGAAATTAATCTGGACTCCAGTAATAAATGATGTAAATTCTACCTAACAGTGTTTTGTTTTTTGGATTTTGACAGGAATTTCATCAAGTCCTTTCTACAAGGTTTTCTTCCTGGTTTGGCTCTTAAAGTATTTTTGTACATTCTACCAACAGTTCTGATGATCATGTCAAAAATTGAGGGACATATTGCACTGTCAACACTTGAGCGGAAGACAGCTGCAAAATATTATTACTTTATGCTGGTGAATGTTTTCTTGGGAAGCATAGTCACTGGGACTGCATTTCAACAACTACATGCTTTCCTTCATCAGTCACCTACACAGTATGTCTTTAATTCAGCAGTTTTGAGTTAATGCAATGTCTGAAATGGCTATATATTGTGTTTAGATCTGCCTAATCTTGCAGCAACATTCCAGTTTCATATATTTAATGCAATAAATACCATAAATTTTTCGTAACATTATTAAATCTTACACTGTGTCTGATAAATCTTTTTATTGTCTATAGGATTCCTAGAACAATTGGAGTTTCTATTCCAATGAAAGCTACCTTCTTTATAACATACATAATGGTTGATGGGTGGGCTGGAATTGCTGGTGAGATTCTCAGATTAAAGCCATTGGTTATATACCATCTCAAGAACATGTTCATAGTTAAAACAGAAAGAGATAGAGGAAAGGCCATGAACCCTGGGAGTGTGGACTTTCCAGAGACCATTCCAAGTCTTCAACTATACTTCCTTCTTGGAATTGTCTACGCTGTGGTGACACCAATCCTTCTTCCCTTCATACTAGTCTTCTTTGCCTTTGCATATTTGGTTTATCGTCACCAGGTCAGTGTCTCTGCTACTGTCATCTTGAAACCTGCATTTTTTTTGCTAGTTGGACTTACAGTAGCTTGAAGATTTCCTAAAACCATAGCATGATTTCTTGAACAAGCATGTTGCATGAAATCTGTATGAGGGCATATTGTATTGCTCATGAGCTTGTAACATTTTTGTCTGCCAATTCAATGTAACATATTATATAGCATATAACTTCGCATGATGTTTAACTATGCAGATAATCAATGTCTACAACCAACAGTATGAAAGTGCTGCTGCATTTTGGCCACTTGTTCATAGCCGCATCATTGCAAGCATGCTAATATCTCAGTTTCTTCTATTGGGATTGCTTAGCACCAAAAAAGCAGCAAAATCTACTCCTTTGCTTGTTATCTTACCAATATTGACATTTGCATTCCACAAGTACTGCCAGAGACGTTTTGAGCCAGCATTTCGGAAGTACCCTATTGAGGTAAGAGATATGCAGCATTCAATAAACTTTGGAACAAACTTTGGAACAGTGTAGAATTCTCTACACTAAACTTCTTTTTTGTTCTTCTTTGAAGTTGGCTACATGATACTTAAGAACTGATTTCTCTTGATCTATTCAGGAAGCAATGTCAAAGGATATGTTGGAGAA